>NC_136944.1:420000-600000 GCF_949987615.1 Pollachius pollachius
GTTTGGAGTCTTTATGTTTTGTTATTTCCTGGAAAGTCACCCTGGGTTATGCTTATTAAATGAATCAACATAAAGTTAAACACTCTCTGAGCGTGCTTCCCAAGAAATGTGTGTCGGACTATCTCTGTCTCAGGAACAAATAGGGCGAAAAAAGGGTTCGCCACTTCCGGTGGTGTGAATGAGAGGAGGGTTATGGCTGTTTTAGTGATGTGGTTGACATGGTGTGAATTATTGCAACTGTTTGTTCGTCTGAATTCTGCATTCTCCCTTCACAAACAACATGAAAAATTATTACTTTTGTAAAATGAAGCATTTTTACTCAGAAAAGTAACTTTTGTGCCTGGACAAGTGAAAGGTAAATGTACTTATCTGAGGGACAAGGCCTCATAATAAAGTTGATGTTGACACACACACATACACACACACACACACACACACACACATACACACACACACACACACACACACACACACACTGAATTGAGAATAGTATTGGTCTACAAGTGTCCATCACAGCTTGCAGACCAATACTATTCTCAATTCAGTCCATGCTAATTTTATTTAAAGTAAAATATTTACAAGCCAGGGCAACATGTTTGTTTTCGGCTGTATGGCTCTGTTGGGGGAAACTGGAATAGATCACACCGATCTTCATTTCCTCCCTTTCACCGCTGCATCTCCAGATACGTAGAGCTACAGGACGCTACACCCTGAGTCTTGTTATCTGTGGTCTGTGTGTGTGTGTGTGTGTGTGTGTGTGTGTGTGTGTGTGTGTGTGTGTGTGTGTGTGTCTGTGTGTGTGTGTGTGTGTGTGTCCGGTACCCGCTCCCCGTTGTGTCGTGGTCAAGGATAGATCTCACTGCGAAGTCAGGGTTTAAGCCACACACAGCGTTTATTAGCAAGACGGAGAACACATGTACTCGATCTAGGGTCTCCGAGAGCCTCTAGTCCATTGGGGTTTCGAGCTGTTTCCCCATGTCCTTCCTGCTGGTCCATCATGCGCTGGAAGGTGGCCGGAGCGCCATGTACTCCGAAGGGCAGGACGGTGTACTGGTACAAGCCCCCTGGAGTTGAGAACGCCGTCTTCTCCCGGGCCGCCCGGGTCAACGGTACCTGCCAATATCCCTTGGTCAGGTCCAGGGTTGTGAGATAACGGGCCGGACCAAGGCGTTCGATTAGCTCGTCGACGCGGGGAATGGGGTAGGCATCGAACTCGGACGCCTCCGGAAGTCATTACAGAAGTTATAGGTCCCATCTGGTTTTGGTACGAGGACTACCGGGCTGGACCAGGCACTGCGCGACTCCTCGATGACCCCGAGCTGCAGCATTCGGCGTACCTCGGCCTGTATGGCCTCCCTCCGGGCCTCCGGGATCCTATAGGGGTGGACTCTCACCTTCACTCCCGGCGCCGTCCGGATATCATGGTGGGCGATCATGGTCCTCCATGGCAGCTCGGAAAACACGTCCCGGTGCTGCATGACGACCTCGTCGAGGTTGTGCTTCTGGGCCGGGCTGAGGTCCTCTCCCACCGGGACCTCCGGGATCTCGCGTCGGGCCGCCAGCGCCAGGGGAGCAGGGTCAGGGGTCCACCCCCCCCTCCACTGCTTCAAAATGTTAATGTGGTATATTTGGGTAGGCTTTCGCCTCCCTGGTTGTCTAACCCGGTAGTTTACCTCCCCCACACGTTGAACCACCTCATGGGGTCCCTGCCACTTCGCAAGGAACCTACATTCCGCCGTGGGGACCAGGACCAGGACCAGGTCCCCAAGCTGGAAGGTTCGCAGCTGGGCTCCCCGGTTGTAGACCCTCGCCTGGGCCTGCTGGGCTTGCCGGAGGTGTACCTGGACGATGGGCCACACCTGGGCCATGCGGTCCCTCACCTGTTCCACATGGTCCAGGGTGGTGCGGTGGGGGGATGGCTGGCTCTCCCATGCCTCCTTGGCTATTTCCAGGATGCCGCGGGGCCTTCGTCCGTACAGCAGTTCGAAGGGGGAGAATCTGGTGGACGCCTGGGGGACCTCCCATACGGCAAACAATATGTGTGGTAACAGCTGGTCCCAGTTCTTACCGTCCAGGTCCATGGCCTTTTTGAGCATCTGCTTCAGGGTCTTGTTGAACCGCTCCACCAGGCAATCCGTCTGGGGATGGTAGACTGAGGTCCGAAGCTGCTTTACCTGCAGGAGTCTGAGTACTTCTTTCATTACACAGGACATGAAGCAGGAGCCCTGATCCGTTAACACCTCCTTGGCTATCCCTACCCGGCTAAACAGTAGCATTAGCTCCCGGGCGACCGCCTCCGCGGTGCCTGCGCGCAGGGGTAGCGCCTCGGGGTACCGGGTGGCGTAGTCCACCAGTACCAGGATGTATCGTGTCCCCGGCTGGTCTTGGGAAGGGGCCCCACAATGTCCAGTGTTATTCGTTCGAAGGGAGTTTCTATGATCGGCATGGGGATAAGGGGGTTTCTGACTGTGGCCCGAGGCGCTACCCTCTGGCACTCGGGACACCCCTGACAGTGACGCTCGACATCCCTCTTTACCCCCGGCCAATAGAATCTCGCGAGGACCCGTTCCCGGGTCTTGTCCATGCCCAGATGGGCTCCGAGGAGGTGGGTGTGGGCCATGAACAGCACCTTGCTGACGTATGTGTGGGGCACCACTAACTGCTCCCTCTTTGTGCTGAAGTGTGGGTGCGGGAGGTGACTCACCGAGTCTCGGGTCTGTCCGTCGTGGACCAATACGTGCCTCCAGGCATGTTTCATGGCCTCGTCTTGGAGCTGGGCGGTGGCAAACTGGCCGGGTCGGGCCGAGCCTTCCCCCCTCCCCGGCAAGAAGTCCGAGAACTCGGTGAGGGGGGAACTCTCCGGCTCCTCCGGGGGATCTAGCTGCTCGGGTGCCGTGAGGGTTTCCGGGGTGTCGGGGGAAGGTTCCGGTGACCTGGTCCGGACGGGTCCTCTTCCCGTGTGGAGCGGGGACCCCGGTGTGGAGGGTCCGTTCCCCTCGGACTCCTGGTCCTCCGCCGTCAGCTCTCCGGGGGATGACGGGAGCCTGGTGGCCCCGTAGGCCTGCCGAGCTCCCCTCGCCCCTCCGCGGGGAGGTTCTCTCCGGCTCCGGATTTCTCGCGCCGGGTCCCACAGCCGGTGGAAGATCGGGCAGTCCCTTCTGATCAGTAGCGGCACCAGGAGGTGGGGTACGATCCCCGCCCGAGCCGTGAACACCCCGTGTGGGGTCCGGACGACCACGTGGCAGGTTTCGTAAGTTCGGGTATCCCCGTGCACGCAGGCGGGTTCCCCTTCCCTTCCGCCCGCCAAGTCGGGGCGGAGGAGGGTGACCACGCTGCCGGTGTCCAAAAGGGCCTGCGTGTCCCGATTCATAACCCGCGCCGGTATGGTCAGGCTTCCGGACGCCCCCTGCGCCCAACAGGTCGCCAGCATGCAGGGTCGGCCCGTCCCCTTGTCCGCGTAGGCCGACGGCATCGACGTGTCTCGGTCTCCCGGGCAGTAGCGGGCGAGATGGCTGGGCTGGCCGCACTCGTAGCAGCGCCTCCCCTCGCGACTCTCCTGCATCCCGCTCGGCGGGTCGGGGGAGGGTGCCGGGGCCCCGGTCGTGTGTCCCCATTGGTCTCGGTGGGTCTTGACGAGTCGTGGGGTGTTCCGGTTCTGGCGCTCAGGTGCTGGGCCACCTGCCAGTTCTCCAGCTGTCGGACCAGGTCATCCACTGTGTCGGGATGGTGGTGTGCCAGCACCCGTCGGGCGTCCGGCGGGAGCCGACGAAGGGTGTTGTCTATTATCAGCCTGTCGATAGGGCTGGGTCCTTCTCCTGTTGCCAGCCACCGCTTCACCAGTCAACTGTGCTGGGTGATCTGCGTCCGTACGGCGCCCCGGACGTCGAATCGCCAGTCATGGATGCGTTGCACGCGAGCCGCGAGGTTGTGACCGTAGTACGCCAGGATCGCCTGTTTGAGGGCCGGGTACTGTCCGGCAGTCTCCGCCGGTAGGTCCTGGCTCGCCTGCTGGGCGGGCCCGGTGAGGAACGGGGCCACAATATGGGCCCACTGCTCCTCTGGCCAGCTTTCCCTCTGGGTGGTCCGCTCAAAGACCTCCAGGTACGCCTCCACGTCGTCGTCGGGCCCCAGCTTGGTGAGCCGGCTGGCAGGGGCAGCGGTCGGGGCGGGCGGACGGCGTGCTGGGTGAGCTGCACTACGGCCTCGCGGAGCAGGGCAATGCTCTCCGAGGTCTCCCGCTGCTGTTGCTGGGCGGCCGTCGCCGCGGTTCCGTCCGGGTTCTGCATGCCGGACTGGTGGTGTAGTGGGGTCCTTCAGACTGCCTGCATTCTCCACCATATGTGGTAGCCCGCTTCCCAATGTGCCAGGTTTCAGGTACGAATCACACGTTGAACAAGGGTTAAGCCGCACTCTGCATTTATTCAACAAGAATCAGAAATACAGGTACTCGATCTAGGGTCTCTGTGAGCCTCTAGTCCGCGGGCGTGTCGAGTAATCCCTTTGTGTCGCTCTTCTCCCGTCTCCCGCTCTGTGGTCCTTTTTAAGATGGCTCCGGGGCTTTCTCCTCCCTGCGGCCAGGTGTTCCCCATCTCGCTGATTGGGGGGAGAGACGTGGTGCTCTCTGCCACCGGTTTGTAGGTGGCGGCGGTATACCCCGTCCACCACTGATTCTCGGACCCGCCCGGGCCGAGGTTTAAGGGGCGGGATGCCACACTGTGTATGTGTGTGTGTCTATGTGAGTGTGTGTGTGTGTGTCTATGTGCGTGTGTGTGTGTGGTGTGTGTGTGTGTGTGCGCACTATAACCAACTCATTGACTCCTTGGGGTTGGACAGTCCCAGAGAGTCCAGTCCTTGTTTACTGATGACCTGCAGAGAGAGACAGCTAGTTAGCCACAGCTAGTTAGCCACAGTCAGTTAGCAACTGCTAGTTAGCCACAGCCAGTTAGCCATAGCCAGTTAGCCACAGCTAGTTAGCCACTAGTCATCAGGTCAGGTCTCCATAGAGTCATTCAGTAGGGTTGGTTAAGTGCTCTCATACTGGGACTGGTTCTGCCTCTCCGCTGGTTTCCAGTTCCCTGCCACTCATACAGATACCGCCCCCGGCAACATGATTGGTCGACCAAAAGTCTGTGACCTCCGATGGCCCAGCAGCTCAAAGATGGGCGGGGCCTTCCTCTGAGGTGGGCTTGGCCTCCTCTCTGAGGTGGGCGTGGTCTCCCTCTGGGGTGGGAGGAGGACAGGAAGTGCATGGGGAGGAGGACAGGAAGTACATGGGGAGAAGGACAGGAAGTACATTGGGAGGAAGACAGGAAGTAAATTGGGAGGAAGACAGGAAGGGGAACATGAAGAGGAAAGAATACGTTTTCTATCTACAGTGGTTTCAGTTGGCTTGCTAAGGTGAGGCCGTCCAGTACACAACACTGGACTACACAATGCAGTGACGCTGTGCAGTACTCCCAGTACTGGAACATGGCAGCACAGCCCCAGGAGGAGCCCTGACCTGAGCGCGGCCGCAGACGGCCTCGTAGACGGGGTGGAGGGCTGTGACCTGGTAGTCCAGCAGGTTGGTGGAGACCTGGGCCAGCTGGGGCTCCTCCAGGTACCAGCCCAGAGCCTGCACCTTCTGGGGGGGGTCAGGGGGGCTCCCACCGCACACACGCCCCGGGGCGGACCCCAAGGGGGCCCTAACCCCCAGATGAAGACTATCTAACCCCCCTGTATCTGGTCCTGGTACCTCCCCCCCCCCAGATGAAGACTATCTAACCCCCCTGTATCTGGTCCTGGTACCTCCCCCCCCCCCAGATGAAGACTATCTAACCCCCCTGTATCTGGTCCTGGTACCTCCCCCCCCCCAGATGAAGACTATCTAACCCCCCTGTATCTGGTCCTGGTACCTCCCCCCCCCCAGATGAAGACTTTCTAACCCCCCTGTATCTGGTCCTGGTACCTCCCCCCAGATGAAGACTATCTAACCCCCCTGTATCTGGTCCTGGTACCTCCCCCCCCCCAGATGAAGACTATCTAACCCTCCTGTATCTGGCCCTGGTCCTGGGGGGTCTCCCCAGCTCCCTGAGGTCCAGCCCGGTGCAGTCCTCCTGCTCCTTGGTGCTGATTGGTTTACGTTGAAGGTGAACAGGAAGTGACACGCCCCCGTTACCATGGCGCCCCAGGAGGGCACGAAGGAGGCGGGGCCAAAGTCAGGGCCCCCATTCATCCTGCTCCAGCTGGGAGGATGAGAGAGAGAGAGAGAGAGAGAGAGAGAGAGAGAGAGAGAGAGAGAGACCGGGTCAGAGCAGGTAGAGGGGAAATAGAAAATATCAACTCATCAGGTTCAAATGTGCTCATGGCTCTTAAAGGGGATGGGAGACGGCACTCTCATTGGTTTATTGCACGTTAGGCCCAAACCACACCTACGGGAAATTAGGCTACTTCAGGGCAACCCTTTTTTGATTTGCGTCGGGCACAAGACTAATGTATCCACCATTATAATAGCAACAGAGGCAGAGCCCCGCCCACAAAGCTACTTCCGTTTTGCGCTTCTCACTTGCGTTTCAAACCGCTAAAATAGGGCTCTAGGAGTCTATCAGCGGTGTTCTGAACAAGCAGGAAGCTTTTCTGACAGTTTTTCTCAATTGTTTAAACACGTTTTCTGAAACTATAGCTCAATTTCTCAAAACGCTAAGGACAAATCTGAAAAGAGTTTACCATTTTGTCAAAACTCCACAAATCTCTTTCAAAATGAACCACAGCACTCAATACCATGTTTTCTCATCTCAAAACAGATTTTTTTTCCACCAAAACGAGAAACACAATGATCATATGAATATCTATTAGAGAGCATCAATTAAACACTTGTGTGATACATTTAAAACACTTCCATCAAAATACTGTTTACCTTTGTTTTGACTTTATGAGGCCATGTTACATATTCAAATGTATACAATTGTTTAGAAAAAACGTCTTTTTTAAAGTTGCAATTATGTGGTACATACAGTATAAATATTCTTGCCATATTTTAATACAATACTGTGAATATATCACATCAATATTGCATTGACACAATTGCATCTCGATAGGATACAATGCATATTTGTCTATCCAATGAGCTTCAATGGGCTAAACTCACAATCCCACAGAGTCATGCTGTACACCTATAGTTGATACTGCAACATTGTTGGAGTTCTGAAAATACACCAATGTTACCAATTTTGGCAAAACTCACAGTACAGTAATTGCACTGATAAGTAAAATGAAAAACACTACAGTAAGAGAATGTTTTTTCAGGGGATTTAATGATTAAATCAGTGCACAAGTTCAAAAATGTAACTTATTTGTTACAGTTAAATGTTCAGCTGAACTGACTGCAAAAAAAGCTTCCCTTAGGCCAAAAAAAATAGAAAGATTATAAATGAGGTGAAGGTGAAAAAGATCTATATGTGTTCGATTTCTGCTCATTTCTAAACTGTAAAGACTGCGTTGTGTATTTCTCCCTCGTAGTAGTAATTCTTGAAGTGGAATCAAATCAACTTGCCAGGTTGGGTCAGAGGGTTGAATAGCAGGTTTATTGGAGGATGTAATACAGGACAGGTACAGATTTAGGTGGGATAGTCTCAGTGTAGGAGGAGAGGAACAGTCTCCAGACGTGCTCCTTGGCTGTCGATCCCTCTTCTCACCGAACCAAAGGTTTGAGGCCAGTATTATAGGAAAGAAAGCGTGAATAACAACATAACAGTGTCTCCCTTGATAAGGTATATGGCGGCCCTGGCTATGTCCCAGACGACCGGGTTGGTTCGTCCTTGTTGGGACATCACAAATGATGGAATGGAATGTTGGAAATAACACCTCGTACAGTAGGAGGGGCACTGGCCTGGTCCTAGACTAAGAGATGTGAACACAGAGAGGCATTAAAATACACCAACATTATACATTCCTCCCTCTCCATCATATTAAACATAGTTTAAAGATCACCCTTTAAAATGACAATTCAGTGGATCTACTGGTAAGAAATTAACAATTATCTAAATGATCAAAATGAAGCCTAAAAGGCAATAGCAAACATAAAAAAGTATACTCATCAATCACAAGTAAACCAGGTGTAGGCTAATTAAAAAATAAAAAACTCATTAGGTTACTCATGATTAAACCAAAACAGATTTTAAATTGTAAAATAAAGGAAATGGACTGTCCAGACACCTCCCTCTGCTGGGCGGTGAAGCTCCACCTTTCTCTGACAGCTCTCTCTGTCCCCAGCAGAAAAGTGGTTCTGTTAGTCTAACAACATTAAAGGGCCCAGAGGAAGGCTCAGCCTTAGAAACGTTGGGGAGTTTGGGGCACCAGACCTTGGGACGGGGTGGGCTCTCTAACACAGCTACCCTGAGGGGGGGCAACAAGATCGGGGCAGTCCCCGGGGGGGTGGGTTGGGGGGTCGGTCATCCGGTGAAACACACAGGGAGATAACTCGATGACCACATAGAGCATAATAACGGAAAGGACAAACGGCAGAGCCATTTGGACTATCTGAGAAAACATAGAGCCACCCAACCCGCTGAGCCATCCCACACATGTAAATCAGTCTGTATCCCACCTCCATCCTGATCAGGCCAGAGCAGCTCATCTCCAACACAGCAGAGCTCACCTGAGGCCTCTTTTATGCTCTCACACATGACTCAAGGGTTCTGCCAGTTGAGTTTGAACAGGAGAGAAGTGAGCGAGACCAGTTGGTAATTGGGTGTCTCACCCTCACCCCCCCTCCCCAAGCCCCCCCCAACTCCCACTCAGAGACACTGAGGCCCCGCCGACCCCCGAGGACCCTACCCAGCACCCTTCATGTGTGTGTGTGTGCGTGTGCGTGTGTCTACAACCGACAGAGAGACGCTGAGGACCCCCCCCCCCACCATACCCCGACCCCAGGGAGGAGGTCCTCCTGGGTGAAGGAGGACCAGAAGGTGTGGAGGTGTGTCAGTGTGTCTGAGGACCCTCCTCCACCTGGGGACACTCTGTAGAAGGACAGAGAGCCAGCAGGCCGGTCCAGATACACTCCTACTCTGGTGGAGCCAGCGGGGGAGAGAGGGACGGCTGTCTCTATAGTGTTGTACACGGCAGAGTAACCACCATCATAACAATAAAGACCCCAGGACTTGTTGTTCTGTCCAAGCCAGCTGTTAGGACCCCCTCCTCTCCTTGGGATTCCTCTGTATGTCACTCCTATAACAACAGGTCCTTCCCACTCTACCTCCCAGTAACAGCGGCCAGTCAGAGCCTCTCTACCCAACACCTGGTACTGGGAGTCAAATCTCTCTGGGTGATCCGGATACGACTGGTCCTCTCCAACCAGCGTCACCTTCCTGTTGTCCTCAGACAGAGAGAGTCGTCTGTTGGCCGTGTTGGGGTCCAGTGTGAGTTCACAGGCATCTGAGGGAGAACCAGACATGATGAGCTGCTGAACCATTCTTCATCCTCATCATCATCATCATCATCATCATCATGATCATCATCATCATCACTAGTACTGTTCTCCTGCGCACTTCTTTTCTTTATTCTCTTTCAGACTCTTTTTGTGATCGCTCTCTCTTCTTCAAACATTAACATAGAAAGACAAAAAAAATATCATATGATAGGTACTATATTGAAATCATGTGCTGTATATTTTCTAAGCAATAGGACACATTGTGTTTAAGATAATTAAAGTTAAAGTTGATTGGAAATCCCATGTTTGTGTGAGTGGCTGTCCCAATCAAAACATTGAAACGAGGACAAATATATAAAGTGCATTTACTCCCTCAATATTTACTTTACATTAACATATCATATATCAAAATGTTCGGTATGATGAGGTTATTACACCCATGAAATATCTAAATGACCTTTGTAATATCTTCCAAGATATTTCACTTTTGGGTTTCCCAATACACATACATGTCACTCAACCTCCAAAGGGACACCTGTGTAAAGAACAGACTGAAGGAGCTGAGCTCACATACAGGCTGGAGATGGACTGATGAACCATAGAACTGGTTCATTTATTATAGACATGTACTCACACATACACCAGCTCACCTACACATACATATACACATCACTGGGGGCACTTGGCTAGGATTCATATCTATATCATCATACACACACAGACAGCCTGGAAATTAACTGGCAAAACTTGTATGTTTACTATGCATGTATGTATACTATATATGTATTGTGACATAATTCATACATTCTAACAGGCCACATATGCCCTTGCCAATTAAAGAGGCTTCTCTCTCATCTTAGGGAGGGATCCTGAGCCTAGGGAGGCGTCCAGCTCTACAGGAAGCCATTCATCATGTGTCAATTCTAGAGATACGAGCGGTCAAGATGTTGGAGAGACCCAGACGCTCAAGGCCACAAAAACAAGAGTAACTCCCGCACATAGCCATAAGAGGTCAGCATAGAGAACACATACAGGTATCCAGGAGGCGGGAGTTCAGCACCATGCTTAGCCAATCAGAGCACATAACTGAGTCCACGCCTGCCCAGTATTAAAGTCCCAACACATAGCCCAGGGGGCAGAACGCTCCAGGTAACGCATCCTTCAGATGCCCTACTAAGTGCATCTCCATGCGTGCCTATACAATTCCCCTCCTTTTGCTTCATAGAGACTAGTCCAAACCTTTACCAAATAAAATGAGTTACAAGCGATCCTGACTCGGCAAACTATTTCCAAAAAGAACACGGCAGTATGTATGTAGGTAGGTAGGTAGGTAGGTAGGTAGGTAGGTGGGTGTAAATGTATACATAAATATATATACATAAACTAAAGAGACACTTACATCTCTGTGGAACTGGTTTCAGCCTCCACACTCCACCGTGCTCCACACTGGGGGGAAAACAAAGTGAGAGCAGCATGTTGAAACATTCACCTTCATCATCTGCCGTCTCATCATGTTCTACACAACATGAGTGACAGCTGCCTCTTCAAACCACTTCATCTAGCAGCGGCTTGAATCCTCGTAGGAGACTTTGTCCCTGAGTGGTGAGCTGTCCTCTCCATACCTGAGAGTGTCCAGTCTCCAGCGTGGATCCTCCAGTCCAGCAGAGAGCAGCGCAGCTCCAGAGTCTCCTGGGTGATTGTAGCTCAGGTCCAGCTCTCTCAGATGGGAGGGGTTGGAGCTCAGAGCTGAGGCCAGAGAAGCACAGCCTTCCTGTGTGATCAGGCAGAAAGACAAGCTACACACACACACACACACACACACACACACACACACACACACACACACTTTATTATATTCATTCTGGTTGAGAGCAGTTCATACTAAAGTAACCATATTTATAAAGTGTATTCATTCCATTTGGAGGACAAGGAGAACAGGAAGAGGAAGTGGGGAGATGACATCATCACAGACATCAGAACTTCCTTCATTTGGATGTGAAACAGGATAATAAACAAATGCTCCTTTCTCAATAGCTACAACTCAATGAGATATTGTTTGGTTAGAGTCAGGAGAAGTCCGCTGTGTTTGGTACGCTGAGACCGTTTCTTCACAGGTTCTAACATTGTGTAGAACCAGGGAGAGTTTTGTCAGCAGGCAAAAGAGCAACAGAAAGGCATCGGACATGAGCAGCACTACACCAAACTAATGTGAGGTTAACAATGTCCATCTTTAATGTTCAATATGATTCACTTTACCACGGCCAGTGATGTTCTATGGTGAGGTGTACATTATATTCAGATCACAGCACGGCTAAAGCCTCATCCCCATGTCTACACTAATGACAACTCCTCAGCTCACATCTGCTGACCAGAGTTACATAGCATATAAGAAACATAACATACTAGTAGTTAACAGGTCAACCCCTAACCCTCACATCAGCTGGCCAGAGTTACATAACATATAACAGACATAAGATACTAGTAGTTAACAGGTTAACCCCTAACCCTCACATCAGCGGGCCAGAGCTACATAACAAATAACCAGTGTTGGGCAAGTTACTTTAAATCAGTAACTTAGTTACAGTTACTAGTTACTTCTTTCAAAAGTAACTCAGTTACTTTAAGTTACTCGTTACTTTTGAGGTAACTAGTTACTAGGGAAAGTAACTTTTTTTTCTGAATTTTCTTATTAATGTGTTAATGTGGCAAAGGACCTCCCTAACTGGATAGTTAGGGAGGCTGCCAGTCCTCTGGCTTGCTTACACGTAAGTCCTATCCTACCTGACCTGAACGTGCCATAGCAGTGTAGTAGTGTGAGTGCAAATGAATGAAATATTTCCATTGTTTCCAACTGTTTCCAACCCTCTACAAATGCACACACCAATTATTTTGGGGTTGATGTGGCATAGTGTTCGACAAAACAACTGTAAAATTTGATCATTTTACCCAGTATCACTACGATGAAGCAGTGGATCAACAAAACACAACATACAGTATGTTTTGAAACTTTTGATAGGCATATTTCTTGTAGCCATTGAAACAGGTACAAAGTATAGTTTTGGCAGTGCAAAAATTAAACTGTGCCTCCGACCATTTAGCAACTGTAGGAATCAATAGTGCAAAACTGATACAATAGATGTTTACAATGTAAACACAGTGAGGTTTATCCGTTCTTTGTAACCTTAACTCAAAACAGCTAAACTCCACCAACTGGAGACCTCATCATCAATAATGATGGGCAAACTTAAAAGTATTTTCAGCCTCACAAAGAGAAACTAAATAAATAAAAAGTACTTTCAGCCTCATAAACATAGTTAATGTTTAACAAAAATAATATTTGTTTTACTCTGGCCGTTTAGATAGATAAAACAACTGATGAAATCAATAATGGTGGATAAAGAGCTTTAGTAGTCTATGTTAGTATGTCTATGTCTATATCAGTCTTTGTCCATACATCTCCATCATTTGTTTAGCTGTGTCTGGGTTATAGACTGTGCAACAGGCTTTGTAAAATCAAGCTTTTGTTGTTTGGCTGGAGTGGCTTCTCCTTTAGCGTCGGCGGAGCTGACGTTAGCAGCAGCATCACCTGTGTTGCATTCAGGGTCTTTTTCAACTAGCTTGGTAGATGCGTGTTGTTTCTGAAGATGTTTCATCAGATTAGAATTGCTAGTTTTTGATGTGGCTAGAGTTTTCGAACCTCCACATAGATGACAGGTCACCAAAATATTCCTTATGTCTTTTACTGTCAGAAAGGAAAAATAATGTGCATATTTCCATGAGAAATACAACGCCTGGACCGTCGTCGACTGCCGCCATTGTTTTAATTCATTTACTTGCGCGTCGCTGCGTCACGTGACTCACGTCCGCTTCACGTCCACCACGGAAACTGTAGTCCTGGGTTATGCACGTGAAGTAACGAGTAACGAGCCTGTTTATATCGCAAAAACGATTAACGCGTTACTGATTTTGACAAAGTAATTACTTACAGTGCTCGTTACCGCAAAATTAAAGTAGTCACTGTAACGCATTACTTAATAACGCGTTAGTCCCAACACTACATATAACAAACATAGCATACTAGTAGTTAACAGGTCAACCCCTTATGGAAGAAATTAACGATTATGTTTTCATGGCAAACTATGATTATTATTAGGCCTATATATCTAATAGTAGAAAGCATCTAAAACACCTCCAAGGCTTGACACAGCGCCAGAGAGTCTGGGGTCAAGGCATGCTGACCTCAACCTGGTATTTTAGAATAGTTGTTGTTGACCACATGCTTAAAGGAATTTATGACTGATCGGCCGTGGGCGGACATCTCATATGGGAAACAGCTTTGTTTGTGAGTAAGTCTTACTTAGTTGAAGTGATAGAACTTGGTTATTTTCTACCACACCCTAACCCTCACATCAGCGGGGCAGAGTTACAAAACATATAACATGCATACCGTTTTGTAAGTTCATTTTTCGATAACGGTCCAACTAGTCGTGGACCATCCCTTACATATTAAACAACCCCAAGACCCAGTTTGAAGAGGCTGAAAACGGACCTGAGAGTTTCCAGTGTACAGTGTGGACTCCCCAGTCCAGCAGAGAGCAGCTTCACTCCTGAATCCTGCAGATCATTGGTACTCAGGTCCAGCTCTCTCAGACTAGAGGAGTTGGAGCTGAGAACTGAGGCCAGAGCTTCACAGCATCTCTCTGACAGATCACAGCCCTTTAGCCTTCACACAAAATAAAGAGGACAGGTTAGGAACTGTGATTAAAATAACTTACATCTTCAACTTATTACATAATGAAGAAATTGTGGTTATTCAAATTAGGTGTAAAATGTATAACAATAAGATAGTTGTTTTTCAGTGTTTGAAAAGTCGTTTTGTATATTAATATTACTTTTAGTTACAATATTATGTTTATTATGCATTGGATTGTAATACATGTTATCAGTTAATCTAAAGCGATATTTTGTATGTAATTAGAAGTTTTATTCCCATATTATGTATATTGTGTTGTGAGGAGAATAAACATCATAGCGATCAGGAAAACACTTTGCGAGCACGAGAACTAAGAAATTATTTGTGCGCTTGGGGATGTCAGTTGCGTGCTGCTTCACTATACGTGCACACTTTTATGGATGTAAATCTCTTAAATCCCTTCTGATATTGAACCTTGTGGTGTAACTGTTTGACCATTGGGTAAAACTGACCTGAGGGTTTCCAGTGTACAGTGTGGACTCCCCAGTCCAGCAGAGAGCAGCTTCACTCTTGAATCCTGCAGATCATTGGTACTCAGGTCCAGCTCTCTCAGACTAGAGGAGTTGGAGCTGAGAACTGAGGCCAGAGCTTCACAGCATCTCTCTGACAGATCACAGCCCTTTAGCCTTCACACAAAATAAAGAGGACAGGTTAGGAACTGTGATTAAAATAACTTACATCTTCAACTTATTACATAATGAAGAAATTGTGGTTATTCAAATTAGGTGTAAAATGTATAACAATAAGATAGTTGTTTTTCAGTGTTTGAAAAGTCGTTTTGTATATTAATATTACTTTTAGTTACAATATTATGTTTATTATGCATTGGATTGTAATACATGTTATCAGTTAATCTAAAGCGATATTTTGTATGTAATTAGAAGTTTTATTCCCATATTATGTATATTGTGTTGTGAGGAGAATAAACATCATAGCGATCAGGAAAACACTTTGCGAGCACGAGAACTAAGAAATTATTTGTGCGCTTGGGGATGTCAGTTGCGTGCTGCTTCACTATACGTGCACACTTTTATGGATGTAAATCTCTTAAATCCCTTCTGATATTGAACCTTGTGGTGTAACTGTTTGACCATTGGGTAAAACTGACCTGAGGGTTTCCAGTGTACAGTGTGGACTCCCCAGTCCAGCAGAGAGCAGCTTCACTCCTGAATCCTGCAGATCATTGGTACTCAGGTCCAGCTCTCTCAGACTAGAGGAGTTGGAGCTGAGAACTGAGGCCAGAGCTTCACAGCATCTCTCTGACAGATCACAGCCCTTCAGCCTTCACACAAAATAAAGAGGACAGGTTAGGAACTGTGATTAAAATAACTTACATCTTCAACTTATTACATAATGAAGAAATTGTGGTTATTCAAATTAGGTGTAAAATGTATAACAATAAGATAGTTGTTTTTCAGTGTTTGAAAAGTCGTTTTGTATATTAATATTACTTTTAGTTACAATATTATGTTTATTATGCATTGGATTGTAATACATGTTATCAGTTAATCTAAAGCGATATTTTGTATGTAATTAGAAGTTTTATTCCCATATTATGTATATTGTGTTGTGAGGAGAATAAACATCATAGCGATCAGGAAAACACTTTGCGAGCACGAGAACTAAGAAATTATTTGTGCGCTTGGGGATGTCAGTTGCGTGCTGCTTCACTATACGTGCACACTTTTATGGATGTAAATCTCTTAAATCCCTTCTGATATTGAACCTTGTGGTGTATCTGTTTAACCATTGGGTAAAACTGACCTGAGGGTTTCCAGTGTACAGTGTGGACTCCCCAGTCCAGCAGAGAGCAGCTTCACTCCTGAATCCTGCAGATCATTGGTACTCAGGTCCAGCTCTCTCAGACTAGAGGAGTTGGAGCTGAGAACTGAGGCCAGAGCTTCACAGCATCTCTCTGACAGATCACAGCCCTTCAGCCTTCACACAAAACAAAGAGGACAGGTTAGGAACTGTGATTAAAATAAAATACATCGTAAACTTATTACATAATGAAGAAATTGTAGTTATTATTTATTTGGTCTAAAATGTATAACTATATGAAATTTGTTGTGAAGAGGCGGCAGTAGCTCAGGAGGTATAGCGGGTTGGCTGGTAACCTGGAGGTTGCTGGTTCAATCCCCTCTCCTCCTAGCTGAGTGTTGAGGTGTGCTTGAGCAAGGCACCTGACCCTAACTGCTACCGACGAGCTGGCTGTCGCCTTGCATGGTTGACTGCGTGTGTGTGAATATTGTAATGGGCTTTGGGTGGCCAATTTTTAGAAAAGTGCTACTTAAATGCATTCCATTTCTTTTGCAGTGTTTGAAAGTCGTTTTGTATATTAATATTACTTTTTGTTGCAGTTTTATGTATATTATTGTAATACATTTTATTAGTTCATCTAAAGCGATGTTTTGTATATAATAAGAAGTTTTATTCCAATATTATGTATATTGTGTTTTGAGGAGTATAAATATCATAGCGATCAGGAAAACACTTTGCGAGCACGAGAACTAAGACATTATTTGTGCGCTTGAGGGTGTCAGTTGCTTGCTGCTTCACTTTACGTGCACACTTTAATGGATGTAAATCTGTTAAATCCCTTCTGATATTGAACCTTGTGGTGTAACTGTTTGACGATTGGGTAAAAATGACCTGAGAATTTCCAGTGTACAGTGTGGACTCCCCAGTCCAGCAGAGAGGAGCTTCCCTCCTGAATCCTTCAGCCGATTGGTACTCAGGTCCAGCTCTCTCAGACTAGAGGAGTTGGAGCTGAGAACTGAGGCCAGAGCTTCACAGCATCTCTCTGACAGATCACAGCCCTTCAGCCTTCAAACAAAATAAAGAAAACAGGTTAGGAGCTGTGATTAAAATAACATACATCTTAAACTTATTACATAGTGAAGAAATTGTGGTTATTCAAATTGGGTGTAAAATGTAGAACAATAAGATAGTTGTTTTGCAGCGTTTGAACAGTCGTTTTGTATATTAATATTACTTTTTGTTGTTGTATTATGTATCTTATGTATTGTATTGTTATCAGTTAATCTAAAGCGATGCATTGTATATAATTACAAGTTTTATTCCAACATTATGTATACAGTGTTGTGAGGAGAATAAACATCAGAGCGATCAGGAAAACACTTTGCGAGCACGTGAACTAAAGGTACGACCACACTGAACGCATTACATGCGTAGGATTAGGCCTAACCTGCCGCTTCATCATTGTGTGTCACAAAAATGGTTCAACGCGCCTACGGAGCTAGATGATCCCGCCCACAACTTATTTTCCCCCGCTACTTTTCATTTGCTCCACAAACATGGCTGAGATCACCACCATCGCTGCGCTGTGTTTGTTGTGGGAGTTCGAGGAGAGTAGGAAACCCAAACGCCGTCGTGTTTGGGTGCATGACATCCTCCGTAGGCGCTCACAGCTGGGTGAGTTTCACCACCTCCTCCAGGAACTCCGCCTGGATGACGGCCGGTTCCAGCGGTATTTTCGGTTGACTGGGGCCATGTTCGATGACCTGCTAGCCCGGGTTGGTGCCAGGATCTCCTGTCAGGACACCAACTACAGGCGCTTCATAACAGCTGCGGAGCGCCTGTCCTCTGTCTCTCTGCCAGTGACGTCGGGTCAAGCTCAACGCTGATTGGCTATCGTGGCTAAGTGTCAAGCGTAGGAGCGTAAAAAGTAAAATTTTTTGAACTCCGCTCATAGGTGCGTTGGGCACGTAGGTGCGTTGGGCGCGTTATTTAGTTGCGTAAAATGTATCTAACATGCCTAAAGCGCTACTTTAGCGCGTGTAATGCATCTACGCCCCAAAAACCAATGGTTCCCAATGCAAAAATGCGGATTTTCTACGCCTTTGACGAGCATGAAGCGTTCTGTTTGGCCGTACCTTTAGACAGCATTTGTGCGCTTGGGGGTGTCAGTTTCGTGCTGCTTCACCTTACGTGCACACTTTTATGATGTGCACATCTTCTGATATTGAACCTTGTGGTGTAACTGTTTGACCATTGGGTAAAACAGACCTGAGAGTTTCCAGTGTACAGTGTGGACTCCCCAGTCCAGCAGAGAGCAGCTTCACTCCTGAATCCTGCAGATCATTGGTACTCAGGTCCAGCTCTCTCAGACTAGAGGAGTTGGAGCTGAGAACTGATGTCAGAGCTTTACAGCATCTCTTTGACAGATCACAGCCCTTCAGCCTTCACACAAAACAAAGAGAACAGGTTAGGAACTGTGATTAAAATAACTTACATCTTAAACTTATTACATATTGAAGAAATTGTGGTTATTCAATATTGGGTGTAAAATGTATAACTATATGAAATCTGTTGTGAAGGGGCGACAGTAGCTCAGGAGGTAGAGCGGGTTGGCTGGTAACCTGAAGGTTGCCGGTTCAATCCCCTCTCCTCCTAGCTGAGTGTTGAGGTGTGCTTGAGCAAGGCACCTGACCCTAACTGCTCCAGACGAGCTGGCTGTCACCTTGCATGGCTGACTCCGCGTTCGGTGTGGGAATGTGTGCGTGAATGTGAGGCAATATTTTAAAAGTGCTTTGGGTGGCCAATCGTTAGAAAAGAGCTATATTAATGCAGTCCATTTACATTTGTTTTGCAGTGTTTGGAAATCGTTTTGTCTATTAATATTACTTTTTGTTGAAGTATTATTTATATTATGTAATGTATTGTAATACATGTTGTTAGTTAATGTAAAGCAATGTCTTGTGTATAATTAGAAATTTTATTCCACTATTATGCATATTGTGTTTAGAGGAGAATAAATATCATAGCGATCAGGAAAACACTTTGAGAGCATGACAACTAAGAAAGCATTTGTGCGCTTAGGGATGTCAGTTGCTTGCTGCTTCACTTTATGTGTGCACTTTTATGGAGGTAAATCTGTTAAATGTCTTCTGATATTGCACCTTGTGGTGTAACTGTTTGACCATTGGGTAAAACGGACCTGAGAGTTTCCAGTGTACAGTGTGGACTCCCCAGTCCAGCAGAGAGCAGCTTCACTCCTGAATCCTGCAGATCATTGGTACTCAGGTCCAGCTCTCTCAGACTAGAGGAGTTGGAGCTGAGAACTAAGGCCAGAGCTTCACAGCATCTCTCTGACAGATGACAGCCCTTCAGGCTTTACCCAAAATAAAGAGAACATGTCAGGAACTGTGATTAAAATAACATATATCTTTAAGTTATTCAATAATGAAGGAATGTTATTAGTTTAACAAAAAAAACTAAATAATTAGATGTATAAATGAATACTCCTATATTCTCTTTTTCTGAATATTCTCTTATGCATACTTGTGGGGGGACGTGCAACGTCTGGCCTGCAGGGGGAGTATGGACAGGTTGGGAACGCACGGGATTGGCCGGGGGGGGGAGATTGAACCTGGTGACGAGCAGGTGTCTGCACTCAGGTCAATCAGGGAGGCTGTACTTATGTGCCTGTTTTCTGTTATAGTAGGAGACCTGGGAGCGAACGGACCAGGGAGGTCCGGAGCGAGCGTGACGCTGAGCCAGATTCACCGAGAGACGGCTAAATGACCTTTTTGTTACCGTTTGAGATTTCTGTTCAGTTTATGTCGCCAAATAAACCGATCTCCTGCGAAGAGAACGACAACCCCGCCTGCTCTCATTCATCCAACCCGTTACACTGGAGCCCAATGTGGGGCCCCGAGAGCAGATAAATGGACCAGTCCCCGTTGGGAAATGTACTCGGGCACCTGGCCCAGATGGCCGAGAGGCAAGGCCAGCTCCACCAGGCACAGAACGAGGTACTCACGGAGCTGGCCCAGTCCTTTGCCGCCGATCGGGCCATGCTTCATGAGCTCCTCGCCTCCGGCGGACGCGGCGGAGGACCCCGAGGGCCGGGACCCGCAGCCCAGATTCACGTCCCGAAGATGGGGGAGGCCGACGACGCGGAGGCCTTCCTCGAAACCTTCCAGGGGGTGGCCGAGGTTTCGGGGTGGCCTCGACCGGAGTGGGCGCACCGGCTCCTACCGCTCCTGACCGGAGAGGCGCAGCTCTCGGCCCACAGCCTGCCGGCCGGGGCCCAGCGGGACTACGACGCGATCACCAGGGCCATCCGGGACCGGCTGGGTCTCTACCCCGAGGAACATCGGCGGCGATTCCGGGCGCTGGCCTTCAGCGAGGGGGACCGACCCTTCGCCTTCGCCCAGCAGCTGAGGGACCAGGCCAAGAGGTGGCTGGTCCCAGACCGGAACACGGCGGAGGACGTGGTCGAGCACGTGGTCTTGGAAAGATTCGTGGAGGGGCAGCCGGCTCGGACCTCCGCCTGGGTCCGGTACCACCGGCCCGAGAGCCTCGCTGCTGCGGTCGACCTGGCGGAGAGCCACCTGCAGCCACCACCGGCGAGCCATCGACTGCCGACACCGGGCCCACGTACCGGGGCGGCTGCCCCACGGCGGGAGAGGCCAACCCCGGCGCCGAGGGCGAGATGGGGGGGGGGCGGTCCAGAGCGGGCACATGAGTCGCCTTCCACCCCCCTTCCACAGACGGGCGCTCAGGCGGCAGGGGAGGGGTGTTGGCGGTGTGGGCGGCCTGGCCACTTCCGGCGGGAGTGCCCCATGATGGAGGTTGGTCCGTCTCCTCCCCACGGTCCCGGCGAGGCGTACCGTATCCCGGTGAGGATACAGCGGGGGACGCACCAGGCGCTGTTGGACTCGGGATGCATGCAGACCATGATCCACCAGCGCCTGGTGCGGTCCGAGGCATTGGTGGAGGCGTTGAACGTTTCGGTGAGGTGTATACACGGGGATGTGCACGAGTATCCTTTGGTCCCCATCGAAATTCGTTGTGGGGGTAGAAAATATAGGGTCAAGGCGGCGGTTAGTTCGAGCCTCTCGCATCCCCTGATTCTTGGGTTGGATTGGGCGGGGTTCCCACAGGCAGTTAGGGGGACTACGGGGATGCGGATACGACAGGTGGGGACATGTAAGTCGTGTGCTGTGTTCTGCGCCGAGGCGGGGGCATCCGACGCTGCTCAGGGATCAGGGGAGGGGGGGGGGTCCTCACCCCGAGGTCCCAGCGCCGAGATTCCCACCGGTGGAGGATTTCCCCCTCGAGCAGTCTCGTGACGCCACATTGAGCTCAGCCTACGACCAGGTGATAAGTATTGATGGGAGTCGGGTCCGGCCAGACGCCGCGCTGACTTACCCACACTTCATGGTGGTTAGGGACAGGCTATTTCGGGTGAGTCGTGACACCCAGAGTGAGGAGGTGATCACCCAGTTGCTGGTGCCAAGGAGCCGCCGGGAAATGGTCTTCCAGGCGGCGCATTACAACCCAATGGCGGGCCATTTGGGGTACGAGAAAACACTCAACAAGATAATGGCCCGGTTCTATTGGCCGGGGATTCGGGCGGAAGTGCGCATCCTGCCCCGAATGCCAGCTGGTGAATCCCCCGGCCGTCCCCAGGGCTCCCTTACGGCCCCTCCCCCTGGTGGAAGCCCCCTTCGACCGCGTTGGCATGGACATTATCGGGCCATTAGAACGTTCCGCACAAGGGTATCGATTTGTGTTAGTCCTGATCGACTATGCAACCCGATACCCGGAAGCAATTCCGTTGCGCAACATCTCCGCGAAGAGTGTTGCGCAGGCGTTGTTTCATGTCATATCGCAGGTGGGAATCCCGAAAGAGATTTTCACTGA
Organism: Pollachius pollachius; assembly: GCF_949987615.1. NCBI lineage: Eukaryota > Metazoa > Chordata > Actinopteri > Gadiformes > Gadidae > Pollachius > Pollachius pollachius. Next base: position 441,834 of record NC_136944.1, read on the forward strand.
CCAGGGCACCAATTTCATGTCACGCACGATTAGCGAGCTTTACGGGTTGTTGAAGGTCAAGGCCATCCGCACGAACGTCTATCACCCAGCCACGGACGGCTTGTGTGAGAGGTTTAACCGGACGTTAAAGTCCATGATCCGCAAGTTCGTACATGAAGATGCTCGAAATTGGCATCAATGGCTAGACCCTCTGTTGTTTGCAGTGCGGGAAGTGCCCCAGGCTTCCACGGGGTTTTCCCCATTTGAGTTACTCTATGGGCGCAAGCCCAGGGGCGTCCTGGACCTCATTAAAGAAAACTGGGAGGAGGGGTCCAGTGACAGCAAAAACGAAATCCAGTACGTCATGGACCTGCGTGCAAAGCTTCACTCACTAGGGGTATTGTCACGTGAGCATTTGCACCGCGCCCAGGAGAGTCAGAGACGCCTGTACGACAGAGGGACTAGATTACGCGATCTCACCCCGGGGGACAAGGTCCTGGTACTGCTGCCCACCTCTAACACCAAATTACTCGCGAAGTGGCAAGGGCCCTTCGTGGTCACGCGGCGAGTCGGGGACGTGGATTACGAGGTAGCGCGTTCGGACAGGGGCGAAAACAAACAGGTGTACCACATCAACCTCCTGAAGAGGTGGAACGACGTGGTCCCTGTCGCGTTTGCGTCGACGCTGCCGGAGGGAGAAGAGCTCGGGCCGGAAGTCCCAGGCCCAGGACCCACCCCTCCGGTATGTCAGGGCGAGGACCTCTCGCGGAGTCAGGCGTGGGACGTTGCCGGCCTGCAACTCCAGTTCGCTGAAGTCTTTTCGCCCCTGCCCGGTCGCACCCCGCTAATTACTCACGACATCGAGACGCAGCCCGGGTTAACGGTGCGGACACGCCCCTATAGGCTGCCCGTCCACAAACAAGATGTGGTACGGCGCGAATTAGCAACCATGTTAGAGTTGGGCGTGGTCGAGGAGTCCCACAGCGACTGGTGCAGTCCCGTCGTGCTTGTGGGGAAGCCGGACGGGTCGGTCCGATTCTGTGTGGACTATCGTAGGGTGAACGCGGTCTCAAAGTTCGACGCCAACCCAATGCCTCGGATCGACGAGCTCGTGGACCGGCTTGGCATGGCCACCTATTATACGACTCTGGACTGCACGAAGGGCTACTGGCAGATTCCGCTGTCTCCAGCAGCCCGGGAAAAAACGGCGTTCTCCACTCCGCTCGGTTTATACCAGTTCTAGGTGCTTCCGTTCGGGTTGTTCGGGGCCCCGGCCACGTTTCAGCGACTGATGGACCGGGTGTTACGGCCACACGCCGCGTATGCTGCTGCCTACATTGATGACGTGGTCATCTATAGTGGAATGTGGGAGCAGCATGTGCGGCAGGTGGCGGCCGTCCTTCAGTCGCTGAGACGGGCGGGGCTCACGGCCAACCCGAAGAAGTGCGTAATCGGGCGGAGGGAGATCCAGTATCTGGGGTACCACCTGGGGGGGGGGGAGGTCCGGCCACAGGTCGCTAAAACCACGGCGGTGGCCGCCTCCGCTCGGCCCAGAACCAAGAAGGAGGTGAGGCGGTTCTTGGGGCTGGCAGGGTACTACCGGCAGTTCGTGCCACACTTCTCGGACCTGGCAAGCCCCTTGACCGACCTCCCCCGTAAGAGGGCCCCAGATACAGTCCAGTGGTCGGAGCCGTGCCAGGTGTCGTTTGAGGCTATTAAAACAGCCCTCTGTGGAGAGTCGGTCCTATGCGCCCCTAACTTTGATCTCCCTTTCTCCCTGCAGACGGACGCGTCGGATAGGGGGCTGGGCGCGGTCCTGACCCAGCAGGTGGAGGGGGTTGACCGCCCGGTGCTGTACCTGAGCCGGAAACTATCGGACCGGGAGGATCGGTACAGCACGGTGGAGAAGGAGTGTCTCGCCATCCGGTGGGCGGTCGGCGCCCTTTGCTACTACCTGTTGGGGCGCGCATTCACCCTCTACTCCGACCACGCCCCCCTCCAGTGGCTCCACCGCATGAAGGACGCCAACGCGAGGATCACCCGGTGGTACCTCGCGTTGCAGCCCTTTAACTTTCGGGTCGTGCACAGGCCTGGGGCACAAATGGCCGTGGCAGACTTCCTCTCCCGCTCCGGGGGGGGGGAGTGAGTCGGCGGCCGGATGTGACCCCGGCCGGTGTCGGGCGGTGGGGGCGTGTGGGGGGACGTGCGACGTCTGACCTGCAGGGGGAGTATGGACAGGTTGGGAATGCACGGGATTGGCCGGGGGGGGGAGATTGAACCTGGTGACGAGCAGGTGTCTGCACTCAGGTCAATCAGGGAGGCTGTACTTATGTGCCTGTTTTCTGTTATAGTAGGAGACCTGGGAGCGAACGGACCAGGGAGGTCCGGAGCGAGCGTGACGCTGAGCCAGATTCACCGAGAGACGGCTAAATGACCTTTTTGTTACCGTTTGAGATTTCTGTTCAGTTTATGTCGCCAAATAAACCGATCTCCTGCGGAGAGAACGACAACCCCGCCTGCTCTCATTCATCCAACCCGTTACAATACTATAATACATTACACGTTAATAGGACACCTACAGAGATGTTTTGTATATTATTATAACTAGTATGTTTATTCTGTTATGAGCAGAATAGTAATACATGTTGTAATGAACCTACAGAAATCTTTTTCATATTATTTTAACCTTATATTCCAGTTTTATTTATATTGTGTAGTGTGTATTGTAATAGATGTTATTAGTGAACCTACAGAGATATTTTGGAGGCTTTGACCACTGGCAGCAGCCTGAGAAGACCATCTTCTGAAGCAGAGTATTTTTTCAGGTCAAACACGTCCAGCTCCTCTTCTGATGTCAGTAAGATGAAGACCAGAGCTGACCACTGAGCAGGGGAGAGAGATTCTCCGGAGAGACTTCCTGATGTCAGGTACTGTTGGATCTCGTTCACTAGAGAACAGTCGTTCAGCTCATTCAGACAGTGGAACAGATTGATGCTTCTCTCTGGAGATAGGTCTCCTTTTATCTTCTCCTTGATGTAAGACACTGTTCCCTTATTGGTCTTTGAGCTGCTTCCTGTCAGTCGCAACAGACCTGTTTTAATCTGAGTGGTCACTGATCTTTTTTTCTGTCCCAGCAGACCGCGTAGGACAATCTGATTGGTCTCCAGAGAGAGGCCCAGGAGGAAGAGTAGGAACAAGTCCAGGTGTCCGTTCTCTCTCTGTAAGGCCTTGTCCACAGCACTCTGGTAGAAGAGGAGTTTATCTTTCCTGGAGGTTGGTGGTTCTTCTGAGAGCAGATTGACACCAGTATCGATGAAGGACAGAAAGACATAAAGGGCAGCCAGAAACTCCTGGATGCTCAGATGGACAAAGCAGAACACCTTGTCCTGGTACAGCCCACACTCCTCTTTAAAGATCTGGGTGAACACTCCTGAGTACACTGAGGCTGCTCTGATATTGATGTCACACTCTGCCATATCTGCCTCGTAGAAGATCACGTTCCCTTTCTCCAGCTGGTTAAAAGCAAGTTTTCCAAGAGAAACAATGATCTCCCTGCTCTCTAAACTCCAGTCCGGATCTGTTTCAGCCCTCCCATGGTACTTCCTGTCCCCCTGTATGGACTGAACCCTCAGGAAGTGGCTGTACATCTGAGTCACGGTCTTGGGCATCTCTTCGATCTGGGATTTTTTGAAGATGTCTTCCAGAACTGAAGCAGTGATCCAACAGAAGACTGGGATGTGACACATGATGTGGAGGCTTCTTGATTTCTTGACGTGGGAGATGATTGTGGTGGCCAGTGTCTCCTCTCGGAATCTCTTCCTGAAGTACTCCTCCTTCTGTTGGTCGGAGAACCCCCTCACCTCTGTCACCATGTCAACACACTCAGCAGGGATCTGATTGGCTGCCGCAGGGCGTGTGGTTATCCAAATGCGAGCAGAGGGAAGCAGGTCGCCCCTGATGAGGTTTGTCAGCAGCACGTCCACCGAGGTGGACTTTGTGACATCATTCCATATCGGGTTGTTCTGGAAGTCCAGAGGAAGTCGACACTCATCCAGACCATCCAAGATGAAGACAACTTGGAACCGGTCGAATCTGCAGATTCCTGCTTCTTTGGTCTCACTAAAGAGGTGATGAAGAAGTTCCACCAAGCTAAACTCTTTCCCTTTCAGTAAATTCAGCTCTCTGAAAGTGAGGAGAAATGTGAAGTGTATGTCCTGGTTGGTTTTCCCTTCAGCCCAGTCCAGAACGAACTTGTGTGTTAAGACGGTTTTACCAATGCCGGCCACTCCAGTTGTCATTATTGTCCTGATTGGTTGATCGTTTCCAGGTAAGGGTTTAAAGATGTCTTCACATCTGATTGGTGTTTCTTCCTTGGCTGGTTTCCTGGAAGCTGTTTCAATAAGTCTGACCTCATGTTCCTTGTTGACCTCTCCACTGCCTCTCTCTGTGATGAAGATCTCTGTGTAGAAGTCGTTCAGATCTGTTCGCTTTCCTGCTTTAGCGATTCCCTCAAACACACACCTGAACTTCTTCTTCAAATGAGACTTGATTTTATGCTTGCAATCGACAGCATCAGATCCTAAATGAGAAAACAACAGATGACATCAGTTAGTGATCAGTGGAACCAGGTCAATATTTCCTGTTAAATTACCAACTTCATGATATTTAGTGGCTTCATTACTTGGTGGTCGGAAAAGCTGGTTGTGAAGGACTGCTTGAACAGATTCAAAATGGTAAGGACTATTATTTCCGCAGCAATATGATTGTTCTAATGATAGTAATAATGATAGTGAATCAGTGTAAAGTGATTTGCTATGCTGATACAACAAGACAGGGTTTCATCACTTCCACTGAGTTGTTCTGCTGTTGGTCACCAGTATAATGTTTAACGTTAATGTGGCTTCATAACTTGTGGTCGGAGAAGCTGGTCGTGACAAAGACCGCATGTTACATATTCAAAATGTTCAGGACTTTGTTTTTTCCACAGCAATATGATTGGTCTAATGATAATAATAATGATAGTGAATTGGTGTAAAATGACATGCTGATATAACAAGATAGTGTTGCATCTCTTCCACATTAGTTATTCTGCTGTTGATCTGCAGCTTACGTTTAATATTATTAATAATAATAATAATAATAATAATAATAATAATTACATTTAATAACATTTTATTTCAAGGCACCTTTTATGACACCCAAGGTCCCCTTACAATTCATAAAACAATCTAGGGTCAAGAACAGCAGGAGCTGCATCCCAACAGCATGATCCAAACAAGACATAAGACCCAAGTAGGAGGGGGTAAGAACAGCAGTGAGGAGACCCAGGTAGGAGGGGGTAAGAACAGTGAGGAGACCCAGGTAGGAGGGGGTAAGAACAGTGAGGAGACCCAGGTAGGAGGGGGTAAGAACAGTGAGGAGACCCAGGTAGGAGGGGGTAAGAACAGTGAGGAGACCCAGGTAGGAGGGGGTAAGAACAGCAGTGAGGAGACCCAGGTAGGAGGGGATAAGAACAGTGAGGAGACCCAGGTAGGAGGGGGTAAGAACAGTGAGGAGACCCAGGTAGGAGGGGGTAAGAACAGTGAGGAGACCCAGGTAGGAGGGGGTAAGAACAGTGAGGAGACCCAGGTAGGAGGGGGTAAGAACAGCAGCACAACGGGGATATGAGGGGAACCCACGGTAGGGGGTCATTACAGCGAGCAGGCCAGTGGGAACACATGTGTTTTGAGGAGGGATTTCAATGTTGTCAGGGCGTCTCTTTCAGTTCAGCTGAGAGCCCTAGCACCCACGGTGCTGAGAGCCCTAGCACCCACGGTGCTGAGAGCCCTATCACCCACGGTGCTGAGAGCCCTAGCACCCACGGCGCTGAGAGCCCTTGCACCCACGGTGCTGAGGCGGGAGGTCCGGACGGTGAAGACCAGCTGAGGATGACGAAGGGAGCGGCAGGGCCTGTCCTCCTGGAGGAGGTCGGGGAGATAAGCGGGGGCCACGTTGTGGAGGGCTTTGTCGGTGAGCAGAAGGGTTTTAAGGTCAATCCGGTGTTGGACACTGAGCCAGTGTAGTTGGACGAGAATGGGGGTGATGTGGTCGGGGGATTTGGTGCTGGTAATGATGATGTTTAACATTCTTTAACCTGAGACCCCCACCATTACCCTACATATCCGGATCAAACCATTTAACCTGATACCCCACAACAACCCCACATACTGGATCAAACCATTTAACAAAGAAGGAAAAATTGAAAGAGGAAAAACTCAAAGAGGAAAGATTGTCTCCACATAGAAGTATGAAATGTATAAGTCTCACACTATGTAATTTAGTCTGAAGAGAACAAATAATAATCTCCTACTGCTCATCAAACTGTGTATTTCTTATCTGTTTTCAAGATAAGAGTCTCTTACCGCCCCCCAGTGTGTCGGCCAGTTCCTCCTGGTTCATCTCCATCAGGCAGAGCTTTGTGATGTCCACCACTCCCTCTATGGCGCGCCTCCTCTGCTCCTCCTTCTTACCATCCACCTCCTCCTCCTCCACTCTCTGACCCTCTGAGCATTGTGGGTAATCTGAGAAGAGATCCCTCCAGAGCTTCTTCAGCTCCTTCTCTAGAAAAGCGTGTGCGTTCTCCTCAGCCCTCTGGAACAGAACAAACATCAAGGAGAACTTTACTCTGAACTAACTGAGACATCAGAAGCATCTGTCCTGGATCCACGTCCCGCTGGACAAGAGATGCTTTCTAATGTCCATGGAGAGCTGAAGTTAAACGTCTTGGTGGACATTTACACACCTTGATCAGCTCTGTTTGATGCTGCTGTAGAGACTGAGCACTGGTAACCTTTGACCTCTCCTGGTGTCTGTGGGGGATCACGCACACACACACACACACACACACACACACACACACACACAGACCCACACACACACAAACACAATTATATTTCGCCAGACTTGTAGACATCAGTATCAGTACAGTCTGATAAAAACCAACTGGTCTGTTTTCATCGTCTGTTTGAAACTCCTACCTCTCCTCTCTGGAGGGGCGTCCATTTTTAAACTCAAATGGTGTACCCATAGAGTGGTCACTCTTCATGGAGACACAGCTGGGTCCAGGGGAGTCTGCTCTCTGCTGCATCTCTGGGCTTCAATACACACGCACGCACACACACACACACACACACACACACAGACACACACACACACACAGCTTTTACTCAGACTAATGATGGAGTCATGATGTATCACTGCTGAGCTCTGAGATGGACAACAGTCACAGACAGAGAGATCCTCTTCTTACCTCTTAGCTTTGCTCCGGCGGCCATGTTCCCCAGACAGAGTGGTCTTAGAGGTAGGACCCCCCTCCTCTCTCTCCTCATCCATAGTAGACTGGAGACCTGGACACAAACACAACTCCATACTGTTTCCACTGGCACTCAGTGTTTGTTTACTCTCTTTTATATGAGCTGTGTATTCCGCTCACAGGGGGCCGTTGTCTCTGTTAACTTTGGACAAGAGGCAGGGTCTCTCCTAAACACAGATTCATAGACCTTATCATTCCCACACGTTTCTCATATACTCTTTAATAACGTATCATCATTCAACACAGAAGGTCTCAAAAGGCTACAAAATGTGTCTGATAAGATCAAGTTCACCATGCGGATATCATACCAACTGCTCCCTGTGCTGGTTAAACCGCTCTGAAGGCAGGACCATACATGGACTTCCTCATGTGGTGACATCAAAACCAGATCTGTGAGGCAGGCCCACAGAGAACAAGACCCGGTAAGAGAGGACGTTTAAACACCTTCACAAAGCAAGATGGCCTTCTTACTGTCTAAATAATGTTATCATAATACTGCAAGCAAGCAGTAACACAAGCAGACACAAGAAGAAAAAGCCATTATTAACGTCAACCTGACACTTGACTCCAGGCTGGAAGGTTCAGGGTTCGATCCCCAAAGCCCACAGTCAAACACGTAGCATTCTACAGAGCAGGAATCTTTAAAATTATTCAATAGTAGTTTTGACAAACTAGCATTTTTAACCATGTGGTTTTACAGGAAACTAACTATCAACCTATTGATAAGATTCAAAGTTATGCATATTTATGATCTATCATGGATCAGAGTGGACTACAGTACCTTAGCCGTCTTCCTGCTGTGATGAAGTGAGACACAACACACCGTCTGACTCATATCAAGGAAATGATGTCCAACCAGTTGGACCAGTTCTCCTCCCAGTTCATACTCCTCCCAGACTCTGCTTTTATATGAGCTGTGTTTTTCTGCTCACAGGAGGGCATTGTCTCTGTTAACTTTGGACAAGAGGCAGGGTGGTCTTTCCTAGACGCAGATTCATAGACCGTCTCATTCTCAAGGAGGGCAGGACCATACTTGGACTTCCTCGTGTGGTATGACATCACAACCAGATCTGTGATGTGGGCAAACAGAGTACAAGACCCAGTACAAGATGACGTTTAAATGTCTCCACTAACCAAGATTCCTGTCTAAATAATCTAATCATAATACCGCACTACAAATAAAACAACTGTCCATTCTATCCTCAGTACCTTTAAAGTCACCAACGGACTTGTGATTAAGAACCACGCTTGACTCAAGGCTGAAAGTTTTTAGGTTCGATCCCCAAAGCCCAGTCTAACACGTAGCATTCTACAGAGCAGGAATCTTAAAAATGATCAACCTACTGTTAAGATTCAAAGTTATTCATATTTATGATCTATCACAGATATTTTATTGAAAGAATAACCCAAGTATATCTGATCCAATTCCCCAAAGAACACAGAAAATACAACAAAGAGCATTAAAGCTAAGGCAGCCTAGCTTGATTGTTGTAGCCTATGTAGCAATGCAATTCTCTAGCTACCATAACTCTAAATAATATATTGTGGCGAGCAGCAGGAGAAGGATGAGGCGGGAGCCCAGGTTTAGCAGTCGGCCACAGTTCCGCACCCCACACACCGCTCGACAACGGAACTGCCTTTAATAACGCCAGCACGGTGCACACTAAAACACACGCCACCATTCAACGACACTAACACTTTCAGTAATGGTGCAATGAACACAACATGAGCACAAGAGTCACAAACACACCCCAACATCATTGAACCCCAACCCATGAACCCTGATTAGTTTACCAACCACAAATGACCCAGGAGGGCCCCGAAACGGTCCAACCCCTAGAACAGTAGAACCCCCAGAATCCTTAGCGATCCGGCGTCCACGCCCGTGGTCTGAGACGCCCGTGGTCTGAGACGCCCGTCTCCAATCACGGGCGGCGTGGGCCCTCGTCTGCCAGACCCCAGAGTCAGCAGGAGCCCTGGGGGTGTGGTCGGGGACCACCTCCTTCGGGACCCCCACTGGGTTCCGTCATAGGGGGGCCGTTGGAGCGCTGTTCGTGGACCACGTCCTCCGCCGCCTTCGGACGTCTGGCCCGTCGACGGCCACGCCGGCGGCTGGGACGAGGAGGGGTGGCGCGCCCCGTCCACCAGCAGCCCTCCCCCAGCCCCAGCTGCCCACACGGCGGCGGCTCCAGGTCCCGCGGCCTCGTGTTCCGGTTCTCGTCCCGCCCGGACCGGAAGGCCGCTGTCCTAGGGCCACGGGAGAGGGCTGCCCCGGCCGCGCCCCCCACAGCGACGGCAGCGGTGCTTGGCCGGACCAGACCGGTCCTGGCCATCCTCCTCCGTGGAAGGCTGCTGGCTGGGTCGGGGGAAGAAGACGTGTTGCCCCAGACGTTCCGCCGCAAGTCCCCGCAGGAAGGCGTGCAGGGCTAGGTCCTCCCTGAACCGGGGTTCCCGGCGTGGAACTGGACATCCGCGGCAGATGTCCCCAGGCGCTCTCCCTCCTGGCGGCAGCCGCTGGCCGGTTGTTCCCGGCTCTTGTCACCGAAGACCCGTTCCCCGAACCGCCCCTCCGACGGCCTGGTCAGGGCCTGGAGGTCCTGCTGGTCTCCTGGGGTTAGGTCCAGGAGAACCTTTCCCGCTGTCCCCTCCAGCGCCAGGGCGAGGTGGACGACCGCCTTTCCGGCGCCCTAGCCGTTGTGCCACTCAGCGAGCTGGAACTGGGCCAGGTACGGCTCCAGCTGCGTAGTTGGAGAACTTTGGCAGCTCCACCGCCATCTTTGCCACCAGGGGGCGGTGGACAGCTGCCAGTTCTCCCTCCGGGGCCACGGGGGGGCGCTGCGCTCCCACAGCGCAGGGTGTGTCGACGTCGGTTGGTGACTGCCATGGGCTCGACGTCAATCCCACTCCTCTCTCGGCGTGCACCGGCCAATCACACTTCTGACACCAATGTGGCGAGCGGCACAGGAAGGGTGAGACGGGAGCCCAGGTTTAGCAGCTGGGCCTCAGGAGCCGGATTCTGCCCCTCAGTGTTCTCAGAGCTGGTGTCAGAAGAACCTGGGATGGAGCAGAACGGGAGGAGGTGAAGTCATGAGCTAGATGTACAGTGGGGCAAAAAAGTATTTAGTCAGCCACCAATTGTGCAAGTTCTCCCACTTTAAAAGATGAGAGAGGCCTGTAATTTTCATCATAGGTATACCTCAGCTATGAGAGACAAAATGAAAAAAAAAAATCCAGAAAATCACATTGTCTGATTTTTAAAGAATTTATTTGCAAATTATGGTGGAAAATAAGTATTTGGTCAATAACAAAAGGTCATCTCAATACTTTGTTACATGCCCTTTGTTGGCAATGACAGAGGTCAAACGTTTTCTGTAAGTCTTTACAAGGTTTTCACACACTGCTGCTGGTATTTTGGCCCATTCCTCCATGCAGATCTCCTCTAGAGCAGTGATGTTTTTGGGCCTTCGCTGGGCAACACGGACTTTCAACTCCCTCCAAAGATTTTCTATGGGGTTGAGATCTGGAGACTGGCTAGGCCACTCCAGGACCTTGAAATGCTTCTTACGAAGCCACTCCTTCGTTGCCCGGGCGGTGTGTTTGGGGTCATTGTCATGCTGAAAGACCCAGCCACGTTTCATCTTCAGTGCCCTTGCTGATGGAAGGAGGTTTTCACTCAAAATCTCACGATACATGGCCCCATTCATTCTTTCCGTCATACGGATCAGACGTCCTGGTCCCTTGGCAGAAAAACAGCCACAAAGCATGATGTTTCCACCCCCATGCTTCACTGTAAGTACGGTGTTCTTTGGAAAAAGTTCTATTTTGGTTTCATCTGACCATATGACATTCTCCCAATCCTATTCTGGATCATCCAAATGCTCTCTAGCAAACTTCAAACGGGCCCGGACATGCACTGGCTTTAGCAGGGGGACACGTCTGGCACTGCAGGATTTGAGTCCCTGGCGGCGTATTGTGTTAGTGATGGTAGCCTTTGTTACTTTGGTCCCAGCTCTCTGGAGGTCATTCACTAGGTCCCCCGTGTGGTTCTGGGATTTTTGTTCACCGTTCTTGTGATCATTTTGACCCCACAGGGTGAGATCTTGCGTGCGTTCTTCACACCAAGCTGCTTACCTATTGCAGATTCAGACTTCCCAGCCTGGTGCAGGTCTACAATTGTGTTTCTGGTGTCCTTTGACAGCTCTTTGGTCTTGGCCATAGTGGAGTTTGGAGTGTGACTGTTTGAGGTTGTGGACAGGTGTCTTTTATACTGATAAGGAGTTCAAACAGGTGCCATTAATACGGGTAAACAGCCTCTTAAAGAAGAAGAAGTTACAGGTCTGTGACAGCCAGAAATCTTGCTGGTTTGTAGGTGACCAAATACTTATTTTCCACCATAATTTGCAAATAAATTCTTAAAAAATCAGACAATGTGATTTTCTGGATTTTTTTTTTCATTTTGTCTCTCATAGCTGAGGTATACCTATGATGAAAATTACAGGCCTCTCTCGTCTTTTTAAGTTGTAGAACTTGCACAATTGGTGGCTGACTAAATACTTTTTTGCCCCACTGTATCTAGATCTATAGAGCGGTATATTCCAGTGAGCTAGATGTATCTAGATCTATAGAGCTGTACAGTCCAGTGAGGTAGATGTATCTAGATCTATAGAGATGTATAGTCCAGTGAGCTAGATGTATCTAGATCTATAGAGCTGTACAGTCCAGTGAGCTAGATGTATCTAGATCTATAGAGCTGTATAGTCCAGTGAGCTAGACAAGTCACCATGGTCTCTGTATTGGTAGTAGCATTAATCATAAGAGCAGAACTGCAATAAAACACATTTTACTCACCAATTGGTTTGTGACACTTGTCTGAATCTAAGGATCAAGATAAATGATTAGTGTTGAAACAGTAGTGAATATCCTCATGTTATTATACTTTCATTTTCTTAATGCCACAACATCACTTTGGACATTGGAGAAGGTTCATCATTCAGAGGTGGAGAGGTTTCTACCACCAGACCACCAGTGTATAAAGACAACCAATCAGATTCTAGGAAGGGGACAGGAAGTAGAAGCAGGTGGAGATCAGGTGTTTGTCCTCCTGGAGAGTTTGATCCACTCACCGTTTCTCTTCTGGTACACAAAGAATCCAACAACAGCAGCGGCAACAACAGCGACACCAGCGAGGATAAAGACAAGGATGTGACTCTAGAGTTAGAGAGAGAGAGAAAGAGAGAGCGAGGGCGGAGAGAGAAGGAGGGGGGTAGGGAGAGAGAGACAGGTGTACAGTCTGTTCCTGTAGTGTATCAGTTCATCCACCAGACATGAGTCTGTCAAAGCCAGCAGGTCATGTGACTCTACCTGTTCTCTGCAGAGTGCTCTTCCCATAGCTCAGGTGCTTCTTCAGCCAATCAACACAGCACTTCAACACAGTTCTACAGTTTTGTGGTGACAGCCTGACGTACTGGAGCGACCCAGGTCAGGGTCTTCAGGTCCAACGCTATGAAGTCCTCTCCACCGTAACCATACTGTTCATTACCATCAGTAGTATCATCCTCATCATCCCACTCACAACCAGTCATCCTCTGAACAACTGAGAGAGAGAGAGAGAGAGAGAGAGAGAGAGAGAGAGAGAGAGAGAGGTTAACTGTCCGTCTGACGGTTAACTGTTTGTCTGTCTGAAGGTTAACTGTCTGTCTGCAAGTTAACTGGCTGTCTTTCTGTAGGTTAAGTGTCTGTCTGTCTGTAGGTTAACTCTCTCTCTCGCTCTCTGTCTTTCTCTCACCCATCCTCCCCCTCTCTTCTCTCCAACTGAGGATGGTCAGGGTGAAGGTCAACGTTGCGGCCAAAGGTCAAAGTAGCGGTCAACTGACGCCCCAGGACCCCCGGGTCGTCACGGTTACCTTCGGCAGTTCCGCCTCCCTCGTGGGGGTCTCCTGGATCTCCCCACCCACCGGGTCATGACCCCCGTCCCGGGGAAGTATGAGTTGCTAGGCAACGGCGCCGTGGTGGGGCACCGGGTCCAGTGGTCCGAGGGCGGGAAGTACACCTGCTGGGTTTGGGGGGGGGCCGTCGCCAAGGACGACCACGGCGCTGGAAGTGCTGCTGACTCCGCCCTCCGACGGACCCTCCGTCGTCACGGTGACGGGGGCATGAGGCTGCTGCTGGACCGTGCGGCGTCCGGGACCCTGTGGCCCCGGGGGGGGGGGAGGTTGCTCCCGGGGGACGCCGTGGTCCCCGTACGGCGGGGGCGGCGGCGCAGTGTGGCCCTCAGGGTGGCCCCGCCCCCCCCGGGCCCCGGTGGTGGTCCTCAACGGGGAGCCGCTGAGGCTCCACTGCCTGGTGGACGTGGACCCCCCCCTGAGGCTGAGCTGGACCCGGCCCCCCGGGGTGGTGCTGGTTCGACAGCACACCGCCGGCCGCTACGCCGCGCTGCTCAAAGGCAGTGCGGCAGGCAACGCCCCACGCCCAAGGAGACCTACCTCAACGTCTCCTGAGGGAGGGGTCCGCGATGGATCAGGGGCTTTGAGGGACTTTTAAGGGGCAGCATCCAGGGAAGACGTCCGGATTCAGGGGGATTAGGGGCCTTAAGGGGCACCTTCCAGGGAAGACGTCCGGGTTCAGGGGGATTAGGGGCCTCAAGGAGCACCTTCCAGGGAAGACGTCCGGATTCAGGGGGACTTAAGGGGCACATTCCAGGGAAGACGTCCGTATTCAGGGGGATTAGGGGCCTTAAGGGGCACCTTCCAGGGAAGACGTCCGGGTTCAGGGGGATTAGGAGACTTAAGGGGCACCTTCCAGGGAAGACGTCCGGATTCAGGGGGACTTAAGGGGCACCTTCCAGGGAAGACGTCCGGATTCAGGGGGATTAGGGGCCTTAAGGGGCACATTCCAGGGAAGACGTCCGGGTTCAGGGGGATTAGGGGCCTTAAAGGGCACCTTCCAGGGAAGACGTCCGGGTTCAGGGGGATTAGGGGCCTTAAGGGGCACCTTCCAGGGAAGACGTCCGGGTTCAGGGGGAGAAGGGACTTTAAGGGAAGTTTAAGGTGCAGCATCCAGGGAAGACGTCCTACCTTGGAGGGATAAGTGGGTTTAACGGGATGGGGGGGGGATAAGTGGGTTTTACGCGTTGGGGGGGGGGATAAGTGGGTTTAACGTGTTTGGGGGGGTGGGGGATTAGTGGGTCGGGGGGAGCACGCATATACACACCGCATACACACACACACCACACACACATGCACACACGCACGCACACACGGGCGCGTTGAAAGACAAGCGCAAGATCGATCCCGCATCCTCGCAATATCTTGCGAGATTGATATCCCCCCCTCCCCCCTTCCTTCTGTTTTAACGGCGTCGCCGTCCACAAATTCTCCCAGGTAAGACGTTCTGTCTATAGACTCTAGAAATTGCGATAAAAGGAGTGAAGAGACAATTACTCACGTCGACAAGCAACGGCAGGTCGTTCATTTTGTCATAAATATGTTAAATTCAAACATCGCGCCGACCGGCATATCAACACACAAGTCACGTGATCTTAAAGAGACAGCGTCCCTATAACACAGAACGAAAACATGTCAATAACACAGTATGGTGAATTATGTTTATAGAGTCCACCACAAGACTACACTTTGTTCCTCCAATGTAATATTACATTTGAGCAACATAGTTATGTTGCTATTGTAATATATATATACAGCAAATATATATATAGTTTACATTTTTCTATCCAAGCTGAAGTCCCTATACTGTGCTGTCGCCCCCTAGGGGCCTGGAGGACTTCCAGACGGTGTGGAACCACACAGGGGAGCGGCGCTGGGACATGGGGCCCGTCCCCAGCTGTCTGGGGGCCTTCACCCTGAGGGTCCGGGCGGAGGCCGGGGCCAGGGCGAAGTCCTCCACACCCCCGCTGAGAAGAGTGAGACCCCCCCCACACCTGTCTACGAGGCTAGACACACACACATGAACTTAAATAGACACACACACACACACACACACACACCAAACACACACACACACACACACACACACACGCCGAACACATGCACACACACACCGAACACACTCACACACACGCCAAACACACACGGTGAAAACACACACACACACACACACACACACCAAACACACCCACACACGGGAGACGAGAGGGAGTGAGAGGGAGAGGGAGACGGGGAGAGAGAAAGAGAGACAGAGTGCGTCCGGCCGTCTGTCTGTGGTTTCTTTCGACAACCGACACAGAGACACTGAGAACCCCCCCAACCAAAACCCAGGGAGGAAAAACAATTGTGGTTGTATTTATAATTTCTGCTGAACACACGAGAACATTCAGTTGGATCCACTGAGTTGTTTATTGCATTTATGCTTCATTAATAAATACAACAGAAAAATAGTCCCTTTCCTGTACAGAATAAACACAAGGAGTAAAACAACAACATGTTCTGCGGCCGTTTGGTTCCCATCAGAAAACAAAAAAACAGATTCAGTTTAATGTAATTTACAGGATTATTATCAGGATTATGTGACTTTCGGGGAAATGAATGGGAGTCAATGGAGGCTAAGGGAGGAACGTCCTACCTGAAGTACTGTCAATAGGCAATAGGGGGAGCTTATGTCCCTTTACAGAAAAATAGTCCCTTACATGTACACAAAAAACACAAGAACTTACTCAAAGAGTCTGACAAAAGGAACAGAGACTTGCTTTACTTGTGGAGGGATGAGACACTGTTCAGACAGTGACCCGTGATGGACACCATTTTGAGGAAGAAGTTAATTGTTAATTTTCTAGATTTATAGCGCTTGAAGCTGACATTCATGCGGCGTAATATAAGTCTACGATATAAAGCCGCGTGTTCGTCATCTGACATGGACAAAGATGTTACAGTCTATGGTTAGTAAAACAATAGAAGCAGCAGACTTTACAAATCATCAACAGGTTTGGACATATCTTTATTAACTGAACAGGTTCTGCGCCCGCTTGGTTCTGTTGAGAACCAAGCGGGCGCAGAACATGTTCAGTTATTAAAGATATGTCCAAACCTAAACAATCAAGATTTAGTCGTAAGTAATTAACAACGTGCAACATTATCCCACAGACCTCTTGGTTATTATTAATAAAATATAAAATCTGCTTTAAATCAGGTTGTAAATCAGGGTTATAACAAAAATGATGATATCAGAGCCCTTAAGACCAAAACTGGTGACGTCTGAAAATATACAAACATTTACCATCAATAGGTATTTTATATACATTTCAAATAATACATGCGGTTATCTAACTATGGAAGATCTTAAAAGTATTTTAATTGTTTATCATGCTATACTTTCTAGAAGAGGGAGAGAGAGGGATAGAAAAAGAGAGAGAGAGAGAGAGAGAGAGAGAGAGAGAGAGACACACACACAGACACACAGTGAGAGAGAAAAAAATAAAGAGAGAGAGAGAGAGAGAGAGAGAGAGAGAGAGAGAGAGAGAGCCTCTCATCCTCTAACTGGTGTGTGTGTGTGTGTGTGTGTCTGTGTGTGTGTCTGTGTGTGTGTATGTGTACATGTGTGTCTGTGTGTGTGTTTGTGTATGTATCTGTGTGTGTGTAGGTGTGTGTGTGTGTGTATGTGTGTGTGTGTTGGTGTGTGTATGTACGGGCACGCATTTTTTTTTCTACAACCAACGCAGACGCTGAGGTCCCCACTGAGGAGCCCCCCCCCCACCCTAATCCCCCCGCTGAGAGATCACAGAGACGCTGAGGCCCCCCGCCCCCCCCCCCCCATACCCCCACCCCAAGGAGGAGGTCCTCCTGGGTGAAGGAGGACCAGAAGGTGTGGAGGTGTGTCAGTGTGTCTGAGGACCCTCCTCCACCTGGGGATACTCTGTAGAAGGACAGAGAGCCAGCAGGCCGGTCCAGATACACTCCTACTCTGGTGGAGCCAGCGGGGAGGAGAGGGAGGGCTGTTCTCCTACCGTTGTACCGGGCAGAGTAACGATCATCAGAACAATAAAGACTCCAGGACTTGTTGTTCCATCCAAGCCTGCTGTCATCACCCCCTCCTCTCCTTGTGATTCCTCTGTATGTCACTCCTATATCAACAGGTCCTTCCCTCTCTACCTCCCAGTAACAGCGGCCAGTCAGAGCCTCTTTACCCAACATCTGGGGCAGGGAGTCAAATCTCTCTGGGTGATCCGGATACGACTGGTTCTCTCCGGCCCCCGTCACCTTCCTGTTGTCCTCAGACAGAGAGAGGTCTCTGTAGGCCGTGTTGGGGTCCAGGGTGAGTTCACAGGCATCTGAGGGAGAAACAGACATGATGAGCTGCTGAACCGCTCTTCATCCTCTTCATCATCATCATCATCATCACTGGTACTGTTCCCCTGCGCTCTTCTTCTCTTTATTCTCTTTCAGCCTCTTTTTGTGATCGCTCTCTCTTCTTCAAACATTAACATAGAAAGACAAAAAAAAATCATATGATCATATTGTGGAGTGCGGTAAATGACGAGACAAGAGACGGAGATGGGTCGAGTCAGCTTTACTCTCCACTTCAAAACTAAACAAGTTACTCCAGCATGAGTTCAAACCTAACAGCCGTAAACCAGAACACCCGTCAACCCGAACTGTCGTAAACCCTTTTCCTTAAAGGAACAGTCCCTTGGTGAATGTCTTTATTATGTTGTTGTGGGTCACCACAATATGATATATGATGTATATTTTCTAAGCAATAGGACACATTGCGTTTAAGATAATTTAACTTAAAGTTGATTGGAAATCCCGTGTGTGTGAGTGGCTGTCCCAATCAAAACATTGAAACGAGGATAAATGTATAAAGTGCATTTACTCCCTCAATATTTACTTTACATTAACATATCATACATCAAAATGCTCGGTAAGATGAGCTTATTACACCCATGAAATATCTAAACAATATTTGTAATATCTTCCAAGATATTCCACTTTTGGATTTCCCAATATACATACATGTCACTCAACCTCCAAAGGGACACCTGTGTAAAGAACAGACTGAAGGAGCTGAGCTCACATACAGGCTGGAGATGGACTGATGAACCATAGAACTGGTTCATTTATTATAGACATTGTGGCATCCCGGCCCCCACCGGGAGGGTCCGGGGGCTTGTGGTGGAGGGCGTGTACCACCGCCATCCACCAGCCGGCGGCAGAGAGCAACACAACCCTCACCCCCATCAGCCGGATGAGGGACACCTGGCCGGAGGGAGGACACGTGGGCACAGACCTCTAAAAGGGGAGCGGAGGACTGACTCGAGGAGAGCGGAGATAAGGACGACACTGAGGCGCCAGAGACTACGAGGCTCGCGGAGACCCTAGCTCAGCATTACCGGTCTTATTGTGTTGCACGGCTTTGAATAAACGCCGGCAACGGCTTTCACCCTTGCTGTCCGCACTGTTCTTACCACGTACCGGGCACTTGGGGAAACGGGCTGCCACATATGGTGGAGAATGCCGGCAGTCTGACGACCCCCTCTACAACCCCCCTCAGCCGACATGCAGAACCCGGAGGAGAGTGCGGCGACGTCCGCCCAGCAGCAGCAGCGGGAGACCGCGGAGAGTCTAGCCCTGCTCCGCGAGGCCGTACTACGGCTCACCCAGCAGTCCGCCGCGACCGCCAGAGCCGGAGAGAACCACCCCGCAGAGGGCTGAAGGGAGCGCGACAGGCCTACGGGGCTACCAGGCTCCCGTCCTCCCCCGGAGGGCGAACGGAGGAAGACCAGGACTCGGCGGGAAACGGGCCCTCTCCACCGGGGTCCCCGATCCGAGCAGCAGGAGGACCCACCGGCGCCGGGCCGCCGGATCCCGCCGACCCCCCGGAAACCCTCCCGGCCCCCTCCCGAACGGACCCCCCGGAGGCGCCGGAGAGTTCCCCCCTCACCGAGTTCTCGGACTTCCTGCCGGAAAGGGGGGAAGGCTTGACCCGACCCGGCCATCTGCCACTGCCCAGCTCCGAGACGAGGCGCTAAAACACGCGTGGAGCCACGTCTTGGCCCATGACGGACAGGCACGGGACTCGGTGAGTTACCCACCACACCCACACTTCAGCACCAGGGGGGGGCTGCTATACAGAGTAGTGGCAGGAGAGGACGGGGTGAGGGAACAATTAGTGGTCCCGCGACCGTACGTCAGCAAGGTGCTCTTTATGGCCCACACACACCTCCTGGGGGCCCATTTGGGCATGGACAAAACCCGGGACCGGGTTTTAGCGAGGTTCTACTGGCCAGGGGTAAAAAGGGACGTAGAACGGCACTGCCAGGCGTGTCCCGAGTGTCAGCGGGCAGCCCCTCGAGCCACGGCCAGAAACCCCCTGATCCCCATGCCCATCATAGAAACCCCGTTCGACCGGATAGCCCTCGACATCGTGGGGCCCCTCCCCAAACCAGCCGGGGGCACCGGTACATCCTAGTGCTGGTGGACTACGCCACCAGGTACCCCGAAGCCCTACCCCTACGCGCGGCGGTAGCCAAGGAGCTCATGCTTCTGTTTAGCCCGGTGGGGATAGCCAGGGAGGTCCTGACAGACCAGGGATCGTGTTTTATGTCCCGTGTGATTAAGGAACTGCTTAGCCTCCTCCAGGTCAAGCAACTCCGGACGTCCGTGCACCACCCCCAGACGGACGGCCTCGTGGAGCGTTTCAATAAGACACTGAAACAGATGCTGAGGAAGGCCATGGATGCTGACGGGAAGAACTGGGACCAGCTGCTGCCCCATGTCCTGTTCGCCGTGCGGGAGGTGCCCCAGGCCTCCACCGGCTTCTCCCCGTTCGAGCTGCTGTACGGGAGGAGACCCCGGGGAATCCTGGACCTGGCCAAGGAGGCCTGGGAGAGCCAGCCGTCCCCCCACCGCACCACGCTGGACCACGTAGAGCAGGTGAGGGACCGCATGGCCAGAGTGTGGCCCATCGTGCGAGACCACCTACGGCGAGCACAGCAGGCCCAGGCGAGGGTCTACAACAGGGGGGCCCAGCTGCGCACCTTCCGCCCAGGAGACCTGGTGCTGGTCCTGGTCCCAACGGCGGAATGCAAATTCCTAGCCAAATGGCAGGGGCCATACGAGGTGGTCGAGCGAGTGGGGGAGGTGAACTACCGGGTGCGACAGCCCGGGAGACGCAAGCCCACCCAGCTGTACCACATCAACATCCTGAAGCAGTGGAGGGGGGGAGTGGATCCGCCAGACCCGGCACCCCCGGCGCTGGCGGCCCGATGCCAACTCCCGGTGGTCCCGGTAGGGGAGGACCTCAGCCCGGCCCAGAAGCAGGACCTCGATGAGATGGTGTTGCAACACCAGGACGTGTTCTCGGAGATCCTGGGGAGAACAACGGTCGCCCACCACGATATCCGGACGGCGCCAGGGGTAACGGTGAGAGTCCCCCCCTACAGGATCCCAGAAGCTCGGCGGGAGGCCATCCAGGAGGAGGTGGGACGAATGCTCAAGCTCCGGGTCATCGAGGAGTCACGCAGCGCCTGGTCCAGCCCAGTCATCCTCGTGCCCAAACCTGACGGGACGGTCAGGTTCTGCAACGACTTCCGGAGGCTGAACAAGGCCTCAGAGTTCGACGCCTATCCCATGCCCAGGGTGGACGAGCTGATCGAACGACTCGGGCCAGCCAGGTACCACACTACCCTGGACCTAACCAAGGGGTACTGGCAGGTGCCGCTGACCCGGACCGCCCGGGAGAAAACGGCGTCCGCGACCCTGGGGGGCCTATATCAGTACACCGTCCTCCCCTTCGGCGTCCACGGGGCCCCGGCCACGTTCCAGAGGATGATGGAACAGCTCCTACGGCCTCACCGGGCCTACGCCGCCGCCTACATCGATGATATAATCATCCACAGCGACAGCTGGGATGTCCACCTCCGGCAGCTGCGGGCCGTGTTGGGGGAGCTACGGAGGGCCGGTCTAACCGCCAACCCGGCCCAGACATTGTGTGTGTGTGTGTGTGAGTGTGTGAGTGTGAAAGAGAGCGAGAGAGAGAGAGAGAGAGAGAGAGAGAGTCTAAAAGCATTTAGGGTTGTTCCAGTAGTTGATGTTACGGTAACACTTTACAATAAGGTACGCATAAACGTAGGTAGTTACTGAGGAACGAATGAGTACCGAATGATGAACAACTGGGGCCCTAACTGGGGCCCTAACGGAGGCCCTGGTTGTTACTCATTCGTTACTCATTTGTTGAGTAGGACACACCTGTTGCTCGTTGACCAATCAGTGGTCAGCAGGTTAACGTACGCTCACTCTGATCCACAGTGTCGTCCAATCACAGGGAGAGGGTTGGGCTCACAGAGGGAATATTAAATTGGGAATCGGGAATTAGGAAGAGTGTGTGTGTAAGGTGTGTGTGAGAAAGACTGTGTGTGAGCGTGTTTGTCTATGTGCGATGAGCATGTGAGTGAGTGAGTGAGTGAGTGGGTGAGTGAGTGAGTGAGTGAATGAGTGAGTGAGTGAGTGAGCCATTTAGAGGTCTTTTGTGTTTAATATTTTTAAGTAAATATATTTTGAGTCTAAGGCTAAAAGTATGCAATATAATTTATAATTTATTAAGTGTATGAAATATTAATCTAATTTTCATTCATATGTATATTTATGCATTTTGTGATGATGTGGTGATTAGTCCTTTGTGTCACCTGGGGAAATAGGTGTGTCACGATCTACCTGGAGCCTATTGGAGGCCCTCATATAGGGCAGGCTAACTACTATTGTTCAGGTTTGGAAGGCAGGGAGCCAACAGTTTTCTGACCGCATTATTTCACATTATTGGATACAATATTGGACGCATTATTTCGCATTATCGGACACAATATTGGACGCATTATTTAGCATTATTGGACACAATATTGGACGCATTATTTCGCATTATTGGACTCAATATTGGACGCATTATTTCGCATTATTGGACACAATATTGGACGCATTATTTTGCATTATTGGACACAATATTGGACGAATTATTTGACTTATTATTTTACATGGAAAAGTCCCTTTTTGTACAATACTAAGAACCCTGTTTTGGCCCTAACAGTTACATTGTTTGGAGTCTTTATGTTTTGTTATTTCCTGGAAAGTCAACCAGAGTTAATGCTTAATAAATGAATCAACACAAAGTTAAACACTCTCTGTGCGTGCTTCCCAAGAAATGTGTATCGGATTATCTCTGCCTCAGGAACAAATATGGTGAAAAAAGGGTTCGCCACTTCAGGTGGTGTGATTGAGAGGAGGGATATGGCTGTTTTAGTGATGTGGTTGACATGGTGTGAATTATTGCAACTGTTTGTTCGTCTGAATTCTGCATTCTCCCTTCACAAACAACATGAAAAATTTTTACTTTTGTAAAAGGACGCATTTTTGCTCGGAAAAGTGACTTGTGTCTGGTCAAGTGAAAGGTAAATGTACTTATCCGAGGGACAAGGCCTCATGAAAAAGTTATTGTTGACACACACGCACGCACACACACACACACACACACACACACACACACCTTTGCTGTTGTGCAATCTGTGATGGACACTTGTAGACCAACACTATTCTCATTTCAGTCCAAACTAATTAATTTAAAGTAAAATACTTGCAAGCCAGGGCAACATGTTTGTGTTCAGCTGTATGGCTCTGTTGGTGGAAACTGGAATAGATCTCACCGATCTTCATTTCCTCCCTTGCACCGCTGCATCTCCAGATACGTAGAGCTACAGGACGCTACACCCTGAGTCTTGTTATCTGTGGTCTGTGTGTGTGTGTGTGTGTGTGTGTGTGTGTGTGTGTGTGTGTGTGTGTGTGTGTGTGTGTGTGTGTGTGTCCGGTACCCGCTCCCCGTTGTGTTGTGGTCAAGGATAGATCTCACTGCGAAGTCAGGGTTTAAGCCACACACAGCGTTTATTAGCAAGACGGAGAACACATGTACTCGATCTAGGGTCTCCGAGAGCCTCTAGTCCATTGGGGTTTCGAGCTGTTTCCCCATGTCATTCCTGCTGGTCCATCATGCGCTGGAAGGTGGCCGGAGGGCCATGTACTCCGAAGGGGAGGACGGTGTACTGGTACAAGCCCCCTGGAGTTGAGAACGCTGTCTTCTCCCGGGCCGCCCGGGTCAACGGTACCTGCCAATATCCCTTGGTCAGGTCCAGGGTCGTGAGATAACGGGCCGGACCAAGGCGTTCGATTAGCTCGTCGACGCGGGGCATGGGGTAGGCATCGAACTCGGACGCCTCGTTCAGCCTCCGGAAGTCATTACAGAAGTTATAGGTCCCATCTGGTTTTGGTACGAGGACTACCGGGCTGGACCAGGCACTGCGCGACCCCTCGATGACCCTGAGCTGCAGCATCCGGCGTACCTCGGCCTGTATGGCCTCCCTCCGGGCCTCCGGGATCCTATAGGGGTGGACTCTCACCTTCACTCCCGGCGCCGTCCGGATATCATGGTGGGCGATCGTGGTCCTCCATGGCAGCTTGGAAAACACGTCCCGGTGCTGCATGACGACCTCGTCGAGGTCGTGCTTCTGGGCCGGGCTGAGGTCCTCTCCCACCGGGACCTCCGGGATCTCGCGTCGGGCCGCCAGCACCAGGGGAGCAGGGTCAGGGGTCCAACCCCCCCCCCCCCCTCCACTGCTTCAAAATGTTAATGTGGTATATTTGGGTAGGCTTTCGCCTCCCTGGTTGTCTACCCCGGTAGTTTACCTCCCCCACACGTTGAACCACCTCATGGGGTCCCTGCCACTTCGCAAGGAACCTACATTCCGCCCTGGGGACCAGGACCAGGACCAGGTCCCCAGGCTGGAAGGTTCGCAGCTGGGCTCCCCGGTTGTAGACCATCGCCTGGGCCTGCTGGGCTTGCCGGAGGTGTACCTGGACGATGGGCCACACCTGGGCCATGCGGTCCCTCACCTGTTCCACATGGTCCAGGGTGGTGCGGTGGGGGGATGGCTGGCCCTCCCATGCCTCCTTGGCTATTTCCAGGATGCCGCGGGGCCTTCGTCCGTACAGCAGCTCGAAGGGGGAGAATCTGGTGGACGCCTGGGGGACCTCCCATACGGCAAACAATATGTGTGGTAACAGCTGGTCCCAGTTCTTACTGTCCAGGTCCATGGCCTTTTTGAGCATCTGCTTCAGGGTCTTGTTGAACCGCTCCACCAGGCAATCCGTCTGGGGATGGTAGACTGAGGTCCGAAGCTGCTTTACCTGCAGGAGTCTGAGTACTTCTTTCATTACACAGGACATGAAGCAGGAGCCCTGATCCGTTAACACCTCTTTGGCTATCCCTACCCGGCTAAACAGTAGCATTAGCTCCCGGGCGACCGCCTCCACGGTGCCTGCGCGCAGGGGTAGCGCCTCGGGGAACCGGGTGGCGTAGTCCACCAGTACCAGGATGTATCGTGTCCCCAGCTGGTCTTGGGAAGGGGCCCCACAATGTCCAGTGTTATTCGTTCGAAGGGAGTTTCTATGATCGGCATGGGGATAAGGGGGTTTCTGACTGTGGCCCGAGGAGCTACCCTCTGGCACTCGGGACACCCCTGACAGTGACGCTCGACATCCCTCTTTACCCCCGGCCAATAGAATCTCGCGAGGACCCGTTCCCGGGTCTTGCCCATGCCCAGATGGGCTCCGAGGAGGTGGGTGTGGGCCATGAACAGCACCTTGCTGACGTATGTGTGGGGCACCACTAACTGCTCCCTCTTTGTGCTGAAGTGTGGGTGCGGGAGGTGACTCAGCGAGTCTCGGGTCTGTCCGTCGTGGACCAATACGTGCCTCCAGGCATGTTTCATGGCCTCGTCTTGGAGCTGGGCGGTGGCAAACTGGCCGGGTCGGGCCGAGCCTTCCCCCCTCCCCGGCAAGAAGTCCGAGAACTCGGTGAGGGGGGAACTCTCCGGCTCCTCCGGGGGATCTAGCTGCTCGGGTGCCGTGAGGGTTTCCGGGGTGTCGGGGGAAGGTTCCGGTGACCCGGTCCGGACGGGTCCTCTTCCCGTGTGGAGCGGGTCCTCCGCCGTCAGCTCTCCGGGGGATGACGGGAGCCTGGTGGCCCCGTAGGCCTGCCGAGCTCCCCTCGCCCCTCCGCGGGGAGGTTCTCTCCGGCTCCGGATTTCTCGCGCCGGGTCCCACAGCCGGTGGAAGATCGGGCAGTCCCTTCTGATCAGTAGCGGCACCAGGAGGTGGGGTACGATCCCCGCCCGAGCCGTGAACACCCCGTGTGGAGTCCGGACGACCACGTGGCAGGTTTCGTAAGTTCGGGTATCCCCGTGCACGCAGGCGGGTTCCCCTTCCCTTCCGCCCGCCAAGTCGGGGCGGAGGAGGGTGACCACGCTGCCGGTGTCCAAAAGGGCCTGCGTGTCCCGATTCATAACCCGCCTGTATGGTCGGGCTTCCGGACGTCCCCTGCGCCCAACAGGTCGCCAGCATGCAGGGTCGGCCCGTCCCCTTGTCCGCATAGGCCGACGGCATCGACGTGTCTCGGTCTCCCGGGCAGTAGCGGGCGAGATGGCTGGGCTGGCCGCACTCGTAGCAGCGCCTCCCCTCGCGACTCTGCTGCATCCCGCTCGGCGGGTCGGGGGAGGGTGCCGGGGCCCCGGTCGTGTGTCCCAATTGGTCTCGGCGGGTCTAGACGAGTCGTGGGATGTTCCGGTTCTGGCGCTCAGGTGCTGGGCCACCTGCCAGTTCTCCAGCTGTCGGACCAGGTCATCCACTGTGTCGGGATGGTGGTGTGCCAGCACCCGTCGGGCGTCCGGCGGGAGCCGACAAAGGGTGTTGTCTATTATCAGCCTGTCGATAGGGCTGGGTCCTTCTCCTGTTGCCAGCCACCGCTTCACCAGTCGACTGTGCTGGGCGATCTGCGTCCGTACGGCGCCCCGGACGTCGAATCGCCAGTCATGGACGCGTTGCACGCGAGCCGCAAGGTTGTGACCGTAGTACGCCAGGATCGCCTGTTTGAGGGCCGGGTACTGTCCGGCAGTCTCCACCGGTAGGTCCTGGCTCGCCTGCTGGGCGGGCCCGGTGAGGAACGGGGCCACAATATGGGCCCACTGCTCCTCTGGCCAGCTTTCCCTCTGGGCGGTCCGCTCAAAGACCTCCAGGTACGCCTCCACGTCGTCGTCGGGCCCCAGCTTGGTGAGCCGGCTGGCAGGGGCAGCGGTCGGGGCGACGCGGACGGCGTGCTGGGTGAGCCGCAGTACGGCCTCGCGGAGCAGGGCAATGCTCTCCGAGGTCTCCCGCTGCTGTTGCTGGGCGGCCGTCACCGCGGTTCCGTCCGGGTTCTGCATGCCGGACTGGTAGTGTAGTGGGGTCCTTCAGACTGCCTGCATTCTCCACCATATGTGGTAGCCCGCTTCCCAATGTGCCAGGTTTCAGGTACGAATCACACGTTGAACAAGGGTTAAGCCGCACTCTGCATTTATTCAACAAGAATCAGAAATACAGGTACTCGATCTAGGGTCTCCGTGAGCCTCTAGTCCGCGGGCGTGTCGAGTAATCCCTTTGTGTCGCTCTTCTCCCGTCTCCCGCTCTGTGGTCCTTTTTAAGATGGCTCCGGGGCTTTCTCCTCCCTGCGGCCAGGTGTTCCCCATCTCGCTGATTGGGGGGAGAGACGTGGTGCTCTCTGTCACCGGTTGGTAGGTGGCGGCGGTATACCCCGTCCACCTCTGATTCTCGGACCCGCCCGGGCCGAGGTTTAAGTGGCGGGATGCCACACTGTGTATGTGTGTGTGTCTATGTGAGTGTGTGTGTGTGTGTGTCTATGTGCGTGTGTGTGTGTGGTGTGTGTGTGTGTGCGCACTATAACCTACTCAATGACTCTCTCCTTGGGGTTGGACAGTCCCAGAGATTCCAGTCCTTGTTTACTGATGACCTGCAGAGAGAGACAGCTAGTTAGCCACAGCTAGTTAGCCACAGTCAGTTAGCAACTGCTAGTTAGCCACAGCCAGTTAGCCACAGCCAGTTAGCCACAGCTAGTTAGCCACTAGTCATCAGGTCAGGTCTCCATAGAGTCATTCAGTAGGGTTGGTTAAGTGCTCTCATACTGGGACTGGTTCTGCCTCTCCGCTGGTTTCCAGTTCCATGCCACTCATACAGATCCCGCCCCCGGCAACATGATTGGTCGACCAAAAGTCTGTGACCTCAGATGGCCCAGCAGCTCAAAGATGGGCGGGGCCTTCCTCTGTGGTGGGCTTGGCCTCCTCTCTGAGGTGGGCGTGGTCTCCCTCTGGGGTGGGAGGAGGACAGGAAGTGCATGGGGAGGAGGACAGGAAGTACATGGGGAGAAGGACAGGAAGTACATTGGGAGGAAGACAGGAAGTAAATTGGGGGAAGACAGGAAGGGGACCATGAAGAGGAAAGAATACGTTTTCTATCTACAGTGGTTTCAGTTGGCTTGCTAAGGTGAGGCCGTCCAGTACACAACACTGGACTACACAATGCAGTGACGCTGTGCAGTACTCCCAGTACTGGAACATGGCAGCACAGCCCCAGGAGGAGCCCTGACCTGAGCGCGGCCGCAGACGGCCTCGTAGACGGGGTGGAGGGCTGTGACCTGGTAGTCCAGCAGGTTGGTGGAGACCTGGGCCAGCTGGGGCTCCTCCAGGTACCAGCCCAGAGCCTGCACCTTCTGGGGGGGGTCAGGGGGGCTCCCACCGCACACACGCCCCGGGGCGGACCCCAAGGGGGCCCTAACCCCCAGATGAAGACTATCTAACCCCCCTGTATCTGGTCCTGGTACCTCCCCTCCCCCAGATGAAGACTATCTAACCCCCCTGTATCTGGTCCTGGTACCTCCCCCCCCCCAGATGAAGACTATCTAACCCCCCTGTATCTGGTCCTGGTACCTCCCCCCCCCAGATGAATGCTATCTAACCCCCCTGTATCTGGTCCTGGTCCTGGGGGGTCTCCCCAGCTCCCTGAGGTCCAGCCCGGTGCAGTCCTCCTGCTCCTTGGTGCTGATTGGTTTACGTTGAAGGTGAACAGGAAGTGACACGCCCCCGTTACCATGGCGCCCCAGGAGGGGACGAAGGAGGCGGGGCCAAAGTCAGGGCCCCCATTCATCCTGCTCCAGCTGGGAGGATGAGAGAGAGAGAGAGAGAGAGAGAGAGAGAGAGAGAGAGAGAGACCGGGTCAGAGCAGGTAGAGGGGAAACAGAAAATATCAACTCATCAGGTTCAAATGTGCTCATGGCTCTTAAAGGGGATGGGAGACGGCACTCTCATTGGTTTATTGCACGTTACGCCCAAACCACACCTACGGGAAATTAGGCTACTTCAGGGCAACCCTTTGCGTCGGGCGCAAGACTAATGTATCCACCATTATAATAGCAACAGAGGCAGAGCCCCGCCCACAAAGCTACTTCCGTTTTGCGCTTCTCACTTGCGTTTCAAACCGCTAAAATAGGGCTCTAGGAGTCTATCAGCGGTGTTCTGAACAAGCAGGAAGCTTTTCTGACAGTTTTTCTCAATTGTTTAAACACGTTTTCTGAAACTATAGCTCAATTTCTCAAAACGCTAAGGACAAATCTGAAAAGAGTTTACCATTTTGTCAAAACTCCACAAATCTCTTTCAAAATGAACCACAGCACTCAATACCATGTTTTCTCATCTCAAAACAGATTTTTTTCCACCAAAACGAGAAACACAATGATCATATGAATATCTATTAGAGAGCATCAATTAAACACTTGTGTGATACATTTAAAACACTTCCATGAAAATACTGTTTACCTTTGTTTTGACTTTATGAGGCCATGTTACATATTCAAATGTATACAATTGTTTAGAAAAAACGTCTTTTTTAAAGTTGCAATTATGTGGTACATACAGTATAAATATTCTTGCCATATTTTAATACAATACTGTGAATCTATCACATCAATATTGCATTGACACAATTGTATCTCGATAGGATACAATGCATATTTGTCTATCCAATGAGCTTCAATGGGCTAAACTCACAATCCCACTGAGTCATGCTGTACACCTATAGTTGATACTGCAACATTGTTGGAGTTCTGAAAATACACCAATGTTACCAATTTTGGCAAAACTCACAGTAA
Source organism: Pollachius pollachius (assembly GCF_949987615.1). Lineage (NCBI taxonomy): Eukaryota > Metazoa > Chordata > Actinopteri > Gadiformes > Gadidae > Pollachius > Pollachius pollachius. The sequence continues at coordinate 471,187 of NC_136944.1, forward strand.
AGTAATTGCACTGATAAGTAAAATGAAAAACACTACAGTAAGAGAATGTTTTTTCAGGGGATTTAATGATTAAATCAGTGCACAAGTTCAAAAATGTAACTTATTTGTTACTGTAATACAGTTAAATGTTCAGCTGAACTGACTGCAAAAAAAGCTTCCCTTAGGCCAGAAAAAATAGAAAGATTATAAATGAGGTGAAGGTGAAACAGATCTATATGTGTTCGATTTCTGCTCATTTCTAAACTGTTTGTAAAGACTGCGTTGTGTATTTCTCCCTCGTAGTAGTAATTCTTGAAGTGGAAATCAAATCAACTTGCCAGGTTGGGTCAGAGGGTTGAATAGCAGGTTTATTGGAGGATGTTATACAGCACAGGTACAGATTTAGGTGGGATAGTCTCAGTGTAGGAGGTGAGGAACAGTCTCCAGACGTGCTCCTTGGCTGTCGATCCCTCTTCTCACCGAACCAAAGGTTTGAGGCCAGTATTATAGGAAAGAAAGCGTGAATAACAAAATAACAGTGTCTCCCTTGATAAGGTATATGGCCCTGGCTATGTCCCAGACGACCGGGTTGGTTCGTCCTTGTTGGGACATCACAAATGATGGAATGGAATGTTGGAAATAACACCTCGTACAGAAGGAGAGGCACTGGCCTGGTCCTAGACTAAGAGATGTGAACACAGAGAGGCATTAAAATACACCAACATTCTACATTCCTCCCTCTCCATCATATTAAACGTAGTTTAAAGATCACCCTTTAAAATGACAATTCAGTGGATCTACTGGTAAGAAATTAACAATTATCTAAATCAACAAAATGAAGCATAAAAGGCAATAGCAAACATAAAAAAGTATACTCATCAACCACAAGTAAACCAGGTGTAGGCTAATTAAAAAATAAAAAACTCATTAGGTTACTCATGATTAAACCAAAACAGATTTTAAATTGTAAAATAAAGGAAATGGACTGTCCAGACACCTCCCTCTGCTGGGCGGTGAAGCTCCACCTTTCTCTGACAGCTCTCTCTGTCCCCAGCAGAAAAGTGGTTCTGTTAGTCTAACAACATTAAAGGGCCCAGAGGAAGGCTTAGCCTTAGAAACGTTGGGGAGTTTGGGGCACCAGACCTTGGGACGGGGTGGGCTCTCTAACACAGCTACCCTGAGGGGGGGCAACAAGATCGGGTCAGTCCCCGGGGGGGTCGGTTGGGGGGTCGGTCATCCGGTGAAACACACAGGGAGATAACTCGATGACCACATAGAGCATAATAACGGAAAGGACAAACGGCAGAGCCATTTGGACTATCTGAGAAAACATAGAGCCACCCAACCCGCTGAGCCATCCCACACATGTAAATCAGTCTGTATCCCACCTCCATCCTGATCAGGCCAGAGCAGCTCATCTCCAACACAGCAGAGCTCACCTGAGGCCTCTTCTATGCTCTCACACATGACTCAAGGGTTCTGCCAGTTGAGTTTGAACAGGAGAGAAGTGAGCGAGACCAATTGGTAATTGGGTGTCTCACCCTCACCCCCCCCCCAACTCCCACTCAGAGACACTGAGGCCCCGCCGACCCCCGAGGACCCTACCCAGCACCCTTCGTGTGTGTGTGTGTGTGTGTGTGTGTGTGTGTGTGTGTGTGTGTGTGTGTGTGCGTGCGTGCGTGTGTCTACAACCGACAGAGAGACGCTGAGGACCCCCCCCCCCCCCCATACCCAGACCCCAGGGAGGAGGTCCTCCTGGGTGAAGGAGGACCAGAAGGTGTGGAGGTGTGTCAGTGTGTCTGAGGACCCTCCTCCATCTGGGGACACTCTGTAGAAGGACAGAGAGCCAGCAGGCCGGTCCAGATACACTCCTACTCTGGTGGAGCCAGCGGGGGGGAGAGGGAGGTCTGTTACTCTACCGTTGTACCAGGCAGAGTAACGATCATCAGAACAATAAAGACTCCAGGACTTGTTGTTCAGTCCAAGCCTGCTGTCATCACCCCCTCCTCTCCTTGTGATTCCTCTGTATGTCACTCCTATCTCAACCCATCCTTCCCACTCTACCTCCCAGTAACAGCGGCCAGTCAGAGCCTCTCTACCCAACACCTGGTCCCAGTAGTCAAATCTCTCTGGGTGATCCGGATACGACTGGTCCTCTCCAACCAGCGTCACCTTCCTGTTGTCCTCAGACAGAGAGAGGAGTCTGTTGGCCGTGTTGGGGTCCAGTGTGAGTTCATAGGCATCTGAGGGAGAACCAGACATGATGAGCTGCTGAACCGCTCTTCATCCTCATCATCATCACTGGTACTGTTCTCCTGCGCTCTTCTTCTCTTTATTCTCTTTCAGACTCTTTTTGTGATCGCTCTCTCTTCTTCAAACATTAACATAGAAAGACAAAAAAAATATCCTATGATAGGCACTATATTGGAATCATGTGCTGTATATTTTCTAAGCAATAGGACATATTGTGTTTAAGATAATTAAAGTTAAAGTTGATTGGAAATCCCATGTGTGTGTGAGTGGCTGTCCCAATCAAAACATTGAAATGAGGACAAATGTATAAAGTGCATTTACTCCCTCAACATTTACTGCACATTAACATATCATACATCAAAATGTTCGGTATGATAAGCTTATTACACCCATGAAATATCTAAACAATATTTGTAATATCTTCCAAGATATTCCACTTTTGGTTTTCCCAATACACATACAGGTCACTCAACCTGCAAATGGACACCTGTGTAAAGAACAGACTGAAGGAGCTGAGCTCACATACAGGCTGGAGATGGACTGGTGAACCATAGAACTGGTTCATTTATTATAGACATGTACTCAGACATACACCTGCTCACCTACACATACATATACACATCACTGGGGGCACTTGGCTAGGATTCATATCTATATCATCATACACACACAGACAGGCTGGAGATGGACTGATGAACCATAGAACTGGTATATATACACTATATACACTATATATATGTGTGTGTGTGTTTGTATATGTGTGTGTTTGTGTATGTGTGTCTGTGTGTGTGTGTGTGTGTGTGTGTGTGTGTGTGTGTGTGTGTGTGTGTGTGTGCATAGGTGCGTGCGTGCATGTGTGACTGTGTTGGCGTGTGTGTGTGTGTGTGTGTGTTTGTTTCTGTGTGTGTGTGTGTGTTTGTTTCTGTGTGTGTGTGTGTGTGTGTATGTGTGTGTGTGTGTGTGTGTGTTGGCGTGTGTGTGTGTGTGTGTGTGTGTGTGTTGGCGTGTGTGTGTGTGTGTGTATATATTATGTTATGTATGGGTGTATGTGTCTGACTGTGTATGTCTGTTTGTGTGTGTGTGTGTGTGTGTGTGTGTGTGTGTGTGTGTGTGTGTGTGTGTGTGTGTGTGTGACTTGATCTATACATGAAGTCCCTCAATCTTAATTGGCTTAACACCATGACCAACATTCCGAAACATCCATTAACATCCACATTTGCCTCAAACAATGTTAGGCAATTTTAGCCCATGTAAATAGTTGTGAAATAATGTTCTTGTTCTTTTAATTGTTTGTTACTCTGACCGTTCTGTTTGATATTGTGGAAAGGATGTTAGTGAATGATTCAGAGCATGATGCATTTTAGATGGCATCACTTTTGGTCTTGTGTCTTCATTTTTCAACAATTGTAGCTGAAAATAAACATTGCAAAATTACGACCAATAGCTTCATTCATTGCGGGCAAAAATAGGCCCAATGATAGGCCCAGATTTTTTTATTTACTTTAACAAATCAAGAGTAGGCCTGATTTGACCAATTGGCTTTGCATCCTTTCCTTCTGCCCTTGTAGTCCAAGACATGCTGCCCACCAGTCCAAGTACAATGCTGCCACTGGTGGATTTGTATCCATTTTATTGACATAATTATCCCTCCCTGCTATTTTTTAGTTCACCAAAACAACCTGAAACAACTTGAGTATCACATACTTATGCCACCATACGCCACTAACAGTGCAAGCAGGCCAATGGCAACCAAGCGCGCAGTCCTTCCTCCCTCACTTTAAAAACCACCGCCGCCACTGGTACACATACGTAAACATACGTATAAATATGTACACATACCTAAACATACATACACATACATAAACAAACATACTAATATACACACACAGTATGTGCAATGTGTGTGTAATGGCAGTACAAGTACAATATCTTCAATAATTGTACAATTTCTAGTTCCTATTCCTGTACTGTTTCACTTTCCTTACAATTGGTGATTAAGTTTGCACGTCTGAGTTATAGTTTGTTTTGTTTTTGAGAACAAGTCTGTGGTTTGAGGCTAGGTTCCATTGGACAACATACATGGCTAGTTGTCTGCTTCCGGTAGAAACTAAACGTCAATGGACTTAAAAAACACCTCTTTCACGTCATGACATCCACAAAAACTAGGCAACGGTTCACAGAATTCGTGGTTCGGTTCATATCACGGTTTTGGGTTCGCTAGGTTTTGGGTAAAGCAGGGGATGACACAAGTGACTATAAAAAAATTACACATATAAACATATAGTGACAAACACACACAAATATATATATATATATATACACACATACATGTATATATATATATATATATATATATATATATATATATATACACACCTCAACAAAAGTGTTATGAATACATCATCAACAGTGTTATGAATACATCAACAACAGTGTTATGAATACATCAACAACAGTGTTATGAATACATCATCAACAAACATCTCTCCTTGGATCCAGGACTTACCAAAGACAAGCAGCTGAGCGCTGTGATTGGCCGTGCCAGCGCTGTTGCTCGCCATGCAGCAGACCGTGTTCACGCCATACCCCACCCCTCTGACGAAGAGGAAGCCCCTCTCCACCCAGGCCTCTGATTGGTCGTCTGTGCCGTCCCTCTCCAGGGGCCTGCCGTTGTGGAGCCACTCTACTGTGGGCTCCGGCGTGCCGCCGGCGTGGCAGGTATAGCGGGCCGTTTGGCCCACGGGCAACACGTGGGTAGAGGAGTGGAACTCTGTGATGCTGGGGGCCTCCTCCTCCGTGGGCATCACTGAACCTGAAGAAAGCAGGAGGAGAGGAGTGAACGTTTACAACACGGATCTAGAGATGCAGCGTCAGACACTCCCTTCACTCTGTCCTAACACCTGTCCACTAGAGGGTGACCCAGGGGATTCACCCCCAGTATTCTCGCCTGCCTCCTCATACATGATTGAATATCACAGCAGTGTCTACAAAGATCTCCCAGGGAGGGGAAGTCACTCCAGCGCAGAGATTAACGAGGTGGGGGCGGAGCTTGCAGAGAAGAACGCAAAACCGTTCAGCAGCTCAAAGAGAAACTAGTGCAAGTGAACCCAGAAAGGGTTGACCCTTGTGACCAGACCTGAGGAGACCGCAATAGAAACATGACCTGAGGAGACCACAATAGAAACCTGACCTTAGTAGACCACAATAGAAACCTGACCTTAGTAGACCACAATAGAAACCTGACCTCAATAGACCACAATAGAAACCTTACCTTAGTAGACCTAAACACACCCAACAACCTTTCAACTCTTAAAGAGTGTATTTACTGTATCTATGGCACAGAGAACAGAAAGGAGGAACCGTTCTCCACTCATGAACACAAACAAAGTCTGCGGACCCTTTTTGTTCAGCTCAGCCTCCAGATGATCCAGGTCTACGCTCTTCTCACAGATCCAATGGTGCAGTGTGTAACACGGTTCTTCAGACCAGCCGTCCTCCCCTGCCACGACACAGTCTCTTGCTCCGCCGTCATCGCGTGGTTTACCGTGTCTCCAACTGAGAACCACGAGGAGGAGACAGAGGAGGTCACTCTGTCACTCTCAGAGAAGAGATGCTGCTGAATAGTCTTCAGCCTTACATTGAGGTCATGGGGGTACCATCCACCCACTTGAAGGTCCCCTCTGTCTCTCGATCACTCAGTCCAATCCAGGAAGGACCCATCAATCTGCTGACAAACACCTGTTTCCAAAGGAAATAGCATCTGTTGTCATGACTACAAAGTACACACACACACACACACCAGACACACACACACACACACACACAATCTCTCTCTCTCTCTCTCTCTCTCTCTCTCTCTCTCTCTTACTTATTCACTCACACAAATAATATGTCTCTCCAACACACACACACACACACACACACACACACACACACACACACACACACACACACACACCAGTTCTTCTCTGCTGTTGATGACCACCAGGTCTGCCTTCCTTTGCAGACAGTCTTCTCTACTGGCCCTCCAGCCCTTCTTAGTAGTAGAAATAAGGTAGAAACTCTTGTCGTAAAGCATCCAGCCCTGAAGTGTAAATTCATCTGTTGAATGTAAAAGAAAATCCTGAACAAACAGAGAACTGCTTATCTTACGATCTTCGTTACGGACACACAACCCTGAGACCTGACCTTAACAGACCACATAGAAGCATGACCTTAATAGACGACAATAGAAACCTGACCTTAGTAGACCACAATATGAATCACAAAAGCAGAGGGTGTTGAAATGAATGTTAATGACGCGATTGATTTAATAACTTGGATAAAACCCTCACCGAGTTCACCCAGTAAGTGCTCTCTCCCCTCCCTCCAGGGTGACGGTGAGTCTAGGACAGGACAGAGGAATACAGAAGAATTGAGCTCTAAAACAGAAGCAAGCATCCTTTGCCGCCAACGGAGCTTCATGCCAATTCATTGTCACCCACGGCCGGTAACCACCAGGTTGAACGCTGATTGGCTGTTACGTTACGTCCCTCAGTCGCCACGCTATTGAACGCTGATTGGCTGTTACGTTTCGTCCCTCAGTGGCCACGCTGTTGAACGCTGATTGGCTGTTACGTTACGTCACTCAGTGGCCACGCTATTGAACGCTGATTGGCTGTCATCACCCGAATGTGACAAATGACAAATGCAGTTGATTGCTTGTTTAAACAGGGTGAGAAAACAGGGAGTGGAAGGACGGGACCATATAATGTTCAGCTAACTGTTGGGTTACAGGGGTAATTGTTTAATGGAAAGTGTAGTATACTATGCATGCAAATCAATCACTCAATAGCTTTTACTGTTATTCAGGGCTCAAAGTGCATTGATACTTAAATACTACTAAATGCACGGCAACTACTATTGGTTAGTTGAAAATAATAAGAACAAACAGCTGAAAATTGTGTTCAAGTAACAACAGCTAAGGCAGCAACCTGCCTAACTATAGTGAACTAAAGCACAGGGTTGTGTGGTGGGGAGGGGGGTGTGAGGGCAAGATTGCAGATTGTACATTGGCTACCTGACGTGGGAGATGGTTTTTTTTTTGCTAACAGAAAAATGTGTCATTGAGATTAAACATCTCTTCAAGTGATCTGGCCAAGACAGGCAGCAGTAGCCTACAGTCACACATAGCCTACACATGAAACATGAGAAAAATAAAACAACTAAAACAGTCGGCAAGGGGGAGGGGGGATTTCTATATCGCAAGACATTTCGGGAGGCTCAAGGAGGTGGATAATGTTTAAAGAAAAATAACGTTTTGCAAAAAAGTGTCTATGATAGACATAAGGCTCAGGTGGGAGAGTGTGTCGACGGCGGGGCGGTTATCTCAATCTTGCCGTTGTCTTGAAACATCTGCATCCCCGTGTGTGCAGTGTGTCTATGCACGTGCATGCGTGTGTGTGCGTGTGTGTGTGTGTGGTGTGTGTGTATGCGGTGTCCTGCGCTGCCCTTGTCTTGAAACGTCTGCATCAGCGCGCCAGTGTGTGCAGTGTGTGTCCGTGTGCGTGTGTGGTCGTGCACGTGTGTGTGGATTGTGTGCGTGCGGTGTATATGTGCTAACCCTATTATTATCACTGAATCTAACAAAAACAATATGTATCATTATCATTGCTGTTATTACAGTCATTAATTTGATTATACTGTATTGTAATTCTATTCAGGATGATATGATTTAGACTCACTGAAGCGCAGGGAGATGAGGAGAATACTCAGCAGTCCGATGCTCACAATGACAATGATGTGAAACCATAGAGCTGTTCAGGAGTAGGACACACACACACACACACACACACACACACACACACACACACACACACACACACACACACACACACACACACACACACGGTCACTTTGGCTAAAAAAGTTTTCTAAAGATAAATCTTAAATGTATTTGGAGGAAAACATACTTTTTTGGATCATTGTTTTGGACTGGATTATTTATTTTAAGTTCTCTCTAAAGGACCACCTACCAAATCTTCTCTTCCTGGTCTCCTCCCGGTCCAAAGACGTGTCCTCAGGTTCCTCAGAGAGTCCAGGGTCCGGTTCAGAGATGGTGACCATTGTTGCTCCCTGACGTCTTCCACGGCTTCTGAACTTACCCTTCTTCTTTGCTCTATCAGCTGGAAAAACAACGTCACTTGTTTTCATTCTGACCAATTATCAGCTTGCAATCTGATACCATCAGTGTAAGGAAATGTTTTTCTTCTACTAAACACAGACTCACAGACTCACTCAAGCACACACACACGGACACACAGAGTAATGTACACACAGATAAATTCATACTGCGTGGCTGTCATTCACAGTCCAGACTCCCTACGGTCTGCAGAATCCCTCCCCGTCTTGAAGAAACACCTGAAGACCTCTACTGAGAACACCTCAGTAAGTGATGACTGGTACTGTGGCTCTCGTGTTTAGAACACACTTAAGCAGAGCAAGTACAGGTCTCTAGCATACATGTTATTATTCCCTCATTATTGACATACACGCACACATCGTTTACAGTAATACACACAGAAATACATACGTATACACACAGTAATCGAGGGGGGACAACATGTGGCCTGCGTGTCACCACGGTCTTTCACATCGGCCCACGCAGAAAATATGAGGACATGTATTGTGGGATAATTTGAGATATGTTTATATTAATGACAAACTTTATAGAATTATGTTAAATTCATAAGTACACCTGATATCACTTCAGTTAAATGAGCAGCCTTTATTAAAACACAAAATTGTTGATTAAATAAACCATTGTCACTCTAATGTCACGCTGCACTACCATCAATACTAAGCAATGAAAAAAACTAAACTTGTGTTCTGCTCCCTAAAGTTCCTCTGCACTCTGTTCCACGTATATAACGAACATATATCATGAAACACACAACTACTTAAGATGCCTATCAATAGTTCGTAACTCATGGGCGTAATCACAAGTCAAGTAAGGCTAATGTGAGCTTTTTGTCTCGATCACACACATGTCGTTATTTAGGAGAATAAATCTGTCTATACAGTTGCTGGTTCATCAGGTCGGCCCATTTGGCTAAAAACATTTTCTAAAAGTACATTTTAAATGTATGCAACAAGAAAAAAACGCGTTTTTTTAACTGGATTATCTATTTTAAATCCTCTCAAAAGGGCACCTACCAAATCTTCTCTTCCTGCTCTCCTCCCGGTCCAAAGGTGTGTCCTCAGGTTCCTCAGAGATTCCAGGGTCCGGTTCAGAGATGGTAACCATGGTTCCTCCCTGACAGCTTCCAATACGTCTGCTCTCAGGAGTCAGCTCTGCTATATCAGCTGGAAAAACCACGTCACATGTTTTAATTCTGACCAATCATCAGCCTGCAATCATCAGTGTCAGGAAGTGACAGTGTTTTTCTTCTACTCTTATCAGATGTCTTCAGTTGACACACAGACTCACGGACGCATGCAAACACAAACACACACACACAAGATTATTTTTTATTGAATATAAAGACACAACATACATAGGTATAATATAGCAGATAGCGTAGTGGACATGTCTTGGAGTCCACTACCGATTTGTATTCATATTTTAATACAACTTAACTCACCACATTATGGGAACAGCAGAATATCTGTGTTTCGCTGACGTTGTCTGTGTGTGTGTGTGTGTGTGTGTGTGTGTGTGTGTGTGTGTGTGTGTGTGTGTGTGTGTGTGTTTGAGAGACATATTGTGCGTGTGATTAAGTGAGTGAGTGAGTGAGGGAGAGAGAGAGCGAGAGAGATATTGTGTGAGTGAGTGAGTGAGTGAGTGAGTGAGTGAGTGAGTGAGTGAATGATAGGTGAGTGAGTAAGTGTGAGATAGAGAGAGAGAGAGAGAGAGAGAGACAGACATTGTGTGTGTGATTGAGTGAGTGAGTGAGTGAGTAAGTAAATTGGCATGCTATTTGTCCCTTAGCAGAGACTACACCGTAGCAGAATACCTGACCACCGTGACCGACCCAAAACTGAGGAAATCCTTGACCAGATACAGACTCAGCGAACACAGCCTGGCCATTGAGAAGGGACGCCACAGCCAGACCTGGCTCCCAAGAGAAGACAGACTGTGCTCCCACTGCACACACAACCAACTAGAGACAGAACTGCACTTCCTCAGGAATTCACACTTCCCACGGATTACAAAGGAATGCAAGGACTTCAAAGACACTCCAGATGCTCACAAACTGCCATACCTGTTGGGAGAAATACAACAATGTACGAACGCAGCAGCAAGATTCGTCACCTGTTGTGATGAGAGAAGGACCTCAAACTCCCCATAGACTCATCCCCCTGGACTCACTCTGAACAAAATAATTGCACTAATCCTCCATAATGTAACATGTTAGAGTGTATCTTTAATTTATCTGTTTATACGAGATACTGTAATTTTATTAATTTTATAATATCGCACATTTTACTTTTTAAAGTACTTTTATAGTATAACATTTGATATGTAGAGATATTTTGTATTGAACGGTTTATACTTATTATGTTATCATAATGTACATCTTACCTTTATACTTTTTATTTTATAACGCTGTTTATTTTATTGTTCACCTGCTTTGGCAATGCAAATGTATATTTCTCATGCTAATAAAGCTTTTTTGAATTGAATTGAATTGAATTGAGAGAGAGAGAGAGAGAGAGAGAGAGAGAGAGAGAGAGAGAGAGACTGTGTGTGTGAGTGAGCGTGTGAGTGAGTGAGTGAGTGAGTGGATTTAAACAGTTATTGCTCAGAGGTGGTGTGATTGAGAGAAGGGATATGGCTGTTTTATTGATGTGGTTAACATGGTGTGAATTATTGCAACTGTTTGTTCGTCTGAATTCTGCATTCTCCGTCCGCAAACAACATGAACAATTATTACTATTGTAAAATGACGACTTTTTACTCGGAAAAGTGACTTTAGTGCCTGGACGAGTGAAACGTAAATGTACCTATCCCAGGAACAATGCCTCATGAAAAAAGTTTATGTTGACACACACACACACACACACACACACACACACACACACACCTTTGCTGTTCTGCAAGCTGTGATGGACACTTGCAGACTAACACTATTCTCAATTCAATCCATACAAATTTTATCTAAAGTAAAATATTTACAAGCCAGGGCAACATGTTTGTGGCTGTATGGCTCTGTTGGGGGAAACTGGAATAGATCTCACCGATCTTCATTTCGTCCCTTGCACCGCTGCGTCTCCAGATACGTAGAGATACAGGACGCTACACCCTGAGTCTTGTTATCTGTGGTCTGTGTGTGTGTGTGTGTGTGTGTGTGTGTGTGTGTGTGTGTGTGTGTGTGTGTGTGTGTGTCTGTGTGTTTTTTTCCATGTCATCATAATGATTATTGAGTGTATTTATATTCTCAGCTGGCGCAACATGTCTTTATTTGGCGGGATGGCTCTGTGGGGGAAACTCCCCGGCCGTCCGAGCAGCCTTGAAACACCACATCCCCATCAGGTCAAACAGTTTAGAACGCCCTGGACCAGAGATCTGAAGGGCTTCACAGGCCGCTTCTTAAAAGACGCCCACTGACCCTAGCCCCCCAAAGGGCAGGGAAAGCCCCCCTAATATCAGGGACCCTGGAGAAGGAACCCTGAAGAGGGATCCCTCTCCAGGGATGGTGGGAGTGCAATAGGAGCCAGAATAATGTGCAGACGTGATGGTAGCATAACAACTGCTATCTGAGAGATATCCTCTATCCATCGCTATCTCTTGACTTTATAATACAACACTTAAAAGCGGTTGCTTTAGTTATTTCATCATTTTGTTTATATGTACTTTCTTTTTTTTTAAGCACAGAGAGAGAGAGAGAGAGAGAGATTTAAACCGAGTTTAAATCGGTTTAAATATCAGAACCAGTGAATGATTAATCATCCTGTGGATTAATTGTTCGAGTTTGAGATTGTACACAAACGCAGTTTCACATCAAAAGGAAAGACAGCGGAACTAGCACTGCTTCCGGACCGCTGCAGTTCTAGTTACGGTTCTATATATAGTTGGGACCGAGACGCTCTGAAGGGTCCTTCCTGCAGACCCCCCGGAGAGGAGCCCCAGCAGCAGCGGCAGTGCCCCCGCCCCCATGCTGAGTGTGGAGGATGGTCGTCTGGTCTCCTGAAGGAGGGAGGAGGCGGACCCGCTCGACCAATGGGAATTCAGAAAGGCAGTTGCGTCATTAGTTACCAGGTGATTCCCTAGATATGCGCCCCGTTCCCACTCTAGTGGAGACACAGACACACACACACACACACACACACACACACACACAGACAACCAGCCCCCAACACACACCCCCTACCTCCACTCACCCACATCACCAAGACATACTTTAAAACGATACGAGCAGTTCACCACCAAGCAGTCATCCCCCCATCACCACCAGCACCCCCCCATCAGGGAGGGGGAGACAGGGGAACACATGAGCAGAGTCCATTAAACCTGCCCCCCCCCATACCTTCCACAGGTGGAGCAGAACCTGCTTATTCTACAACAGCCCTCCACCTCACTTTAACCCCTCCTTCAACAGGCCTCCCCTTGGAGGGGGGGGCTTTTGGCGTGGCTGAGAGGTGGGCCCGCCCCGGTACAGACCCCGGTTCCGGCCCACCCCCCTCCCTCAGACACACACACTGCTCACTACTGCCCCCCCGTCCTCTCCTCTATATATATACAGTGGGGCAAAAAAGTATTTAGTCAGCCACCAATTGTGCAAGTTCTCCCACTTAAAAAGACGAGAGAGGCCTGTCATTTTCATCATAGGTAAACCTCAGCTATGAGAGACAAAATGAAAAAGAAGATCCAGAAAATCACTGTCTGATTTTTAAAGAATTTATTTGCAAATTATGGTGGAAAATAAGTATTTGGTCAATAACAAAAGGTCATCTCAATACTTTGTTACATGCCCTTTGTTGGCAATGACAGAGGTCAAACGTTTTCTGTAAGTCTTTACAAGGTTTTCACACACTGCTGCTGGTATTTTGGCCCATTCCTCCATGCAGATCTCCTCTAGAGCAGTGATGTTTTTGGGCCTTCGCTGGGCAACACGGAATTTCAACTCCCTCCAAAGATTTTCTATGGGGTTGAGATCTGGAGACTGGCTAGGCCACTCCAGGACCTTGAAATGCTTCTTACGAAGCCGCTCCTTCGTTGCCCGGGCGGTGTGTTTGGGGTCATTGTCATGCTGAAAGACCCAGCCACGTTTCATCTTCAGTGCCCTTGCTGATGGAAGGAGGTTTTCACTCAAAATCTCACGATACATGGCCCCATTCATTCTTTCCGTCACACGTCCTGGTCCCTTGGCAGAAAAACAGCCCCAAAGCATGATGTTTCCACCCCCATGCTTCACTGTAGGTATGGTGTTCTTTGGATGCAACTCAGCATTCCTTCTCCTCCAAACACGACGAGTTGAGTTTTTACCAAAAAGTTCTATTTTGGTTTCATCTGACCATATGACATTCTCGCAATCCTGTTCTGGATCATCCAAATGCTCTCTAGCAAACTTCAAACGGGCCCGGACATGCACAGGCTTTAGCAGGGGGACACGTCTGGCACTGCAGGATTTGAGTCCCTGGCGGCGTAGTGTGTTAGTGATGGTAGCCTTTGTTACTTTGGTCCCAGCTCTCTGGAGGTCATTCACTAGGTCCCCCCGTGTGGTTCTGGGATTTTTGTTCACTGTTCTTGTGATCATTTTGACCCCACAGGGTGAGATCTTGCGTGGAGCCCCAGATCGAGGGAGATTATCAATGGTCTTGTATGTATTCCATTTCCTAATAATTGCTCCCACAGTTGATTTCTTCACACCAAGCTGCTTACCTATTGCAGATTCAGACTTCCCAGCCTGGTGCAGGTCTACAATTGTGTTTCTGGTGTCCTTTAACAGCTCTTTGGTCTTGGCCATAGTGGAGTTTGGAGAGTGACTGTTTGAGGTTGTGGACAGGTCTCTTTTATACTGATAAGGAGTTCAAACAGGTGCCATTAATACAGGTAACGAGTGGAGGACAGAGGAGCCTCTTAAAGAAGAAGTTACAGGTCTGTGACAGCCAGAAATCTTGCTGGTTTGTAGGTGACAAAATACTTATTTTCCACCATAATTTGCAAATAAATTCTTAAAAAATCAGACAATGTGATTTTCTGGATTTTTTTTTTCATTTTGTCTCTCATAGCTGAGGTTTACCTATGATGAAAATTACAGGCCTCTCTCGTCTTTTTAAGTGGGAATCAATTGGTGGCTGACTAAATACTTTTTTGCCCCACTGTATATACACCTCCACACACACTCATTAACACACATCGGCTCAGCCTCAATATATTAATTAATATATACACCTCAACACACACATTAACACACATCGGCTCAGCCGCAACATATTAATTAATATATACACCTCCACACACACACATTAACACACATCGGCTCAGCCACATAGTTACCCTGGTCTCCCCCTCAATAGAATTAGATCTCAGTCCACCCCCCACTCACTCTGTTCCTCCCCCTCCTGTAGATTCCACCAAGCAGCGGCCCCCACCACAGACCCGGACTGGTACAGGTACAGCGGAGAGACTCAACGAGGTGGCTGACCAGAACACCATGATGATGGGTCAAAGCAAAGGGAAATGTCCCACAAAGCAATCCCAATCTGAAGCCACCTCTAACAACACCAAGTCTCCTCCGCTGTCCGTCCAGTCCACGAGCACACCCTCACAGCGCACTGTGCAGCTTAGACTCCACCACGCCCTTAATTCGGCCACGTTAAGTCCCCTCACCATCACTCCCGAGCGCCGACGGCCGAGTGTAACCACCGACCCGAAGCCTCAACCGAACAAGACGATATTCAAAATGACCAGACACCTTTGGGTGTCAAGGCACCTTTCATGACACCCAAGGTCCCCTTGCAATTCATGAAAACAATCTAGGGTCAAAAACAGCAGGAGAACTCGTGCTCCTAGCACCCACGGTGCTGAGAGCCCTAGCACCCACGGTGCTGAGGCAGGAGGTCGGGACGGTGAAGACCAGCTGAGGATGACGAAGGGAGCGGCAGGGCCTGTCCTCCTGGAGGAGGTCGGGGAGATAAGTGGGGGCCACGTTGTGGAGGGCTTTGTCGGTGAGCAGAAGGGTTTTAAGGTCAATCCGGTGTTGGACTGGGAGCCAGTGTAGTTGGACGAGAATGGGGGTGGTGTGGTTGGGTGATTTGGTGCTGGTAATGATGATGTTAAACATTCTTTAACCTGAGACCCCCACCATTACCCTACATATCGGGATCAAACCATTTAACCTGATACCCCACAACAACCCCACATACTGGATCAAACCATTTAACCCCAAAGAGGAAATATTGTCTCCACATGGAAGTGTGAAATGTATAAGTCTCACACTATGTAATTTAGTCTGAAGAGAACAAATAATAATCTCCTACTGCTCATCAAAATGTGTATTTCTTCTCTGTTTTCAAGATAAGAGCCTCTTACCGCCCCACAGTGTGTCGGCCAGTTCCTCCTGGTTCATCTCCATCAGGCAGAGCTTTGTGATGTCCACCACTCCCTCTATGGCGCGCCTCCTCTGCTCCTCCTTCTTACCATCCACCTCCTCCTCCTCCCTCTGACCCTCTGAGCATTGTGGGTAATCTGAGAAGAGATCCCTCCAGAGCTTCTTCAGCTCCTTGTCTAGAAAAGCGTGTGCGTTCTCCTCAGCCCTCTGGAACAGAACAAACATCAAGGAGAACTTTACTCTGAACTAACTGAGACATCAGAAGCATCTGTCCTGGATCCACGTCCCGCTGGACAAGAGATGCTTTCTAATGTCCATGGAGAGCTGAAGTCAAACGTCTTAGTGGACATTTACACACCTTGATCAGCTCTGTTTGATGCTGCTGTAGAGACTGAGAGCTGGTAACCTTTGACCTCTTCTGGTGTCTGTGGGGAACACGCACACACACACACACACACACACACACATACACACACACAAACACACACACACACACACAAACACACACACACACACACACACACAATTATATTTCCCCAGACTTGTAGACATCAGTATCAGTAGAGTCTGATAACAACCAACTGGTCCGTTTTCCTCGTCTGTTTGAAAGTCCTACCTCTTCTTTCTGGAGGGGCGTCCATCTTTAAAGTTCAATGGTAAACGCATAGAGTGGTCACTCTTCATGGAGACACAGCTGGGTCCAGGGGAGTCTGCTCTCTCCTTCTTGGCTCTTTTAGAAAAACAAAAAACAGGATTTATGGACTTTTGGTAGAAGTTGTGTCTTTATGATCTCTGATAAATCCTTACCTCCTCTCAATAGACTGGTTTCGATCTTTAGAGTTATCAGGATGTTCCATAGCGGGGGCACTCTCAAAGGAGTCACAGCTGGAGCTGGATCCAGGGGAGTCTGCTCTCTGCTGCTGCTCTGGGCTTCAACACACACACACACACACACACACACACACACACACACACACACACACACACACACACACACACACACACAGCTTTTACTCAGACTAATGATGGAGTCATGATGCATCACTGCTGATCTCTGAGATGGACAACAGTCGCAGACAGAGAGATCCTCTTCTTACCTCTTCGCTTTGCTCCGGCGGCCATGTTCCCCAGACAGAGTGGTTTTAGAGGTAGAACCCCCCTCCTCTCTCTCCTCACCCATAGAAGACTGGAGACCTGGACACAAACACAACTCATCCATCACTTCATTTGCCTTCTGAACTTTAGCTGTTTATTGAGAGAGAAGATCATTGTGACTGCGTCACACTAAAGCGTTATGGACGTCATAGACCATCAATATGAACCCCACAACATAACCACACTGCCCTCACTACAGTACAGATGTGTACAGCAGATGACAGGTGAAGAATTAAACACCTTGGAGACTGTAACTGTGCTTAACTTACAACACAAAAAAGATATGCAATAGACTTAAAAGGATGCATTGCGGTACAATTAAAAGTAAAGAACGTTAGAATAATTTCTCCACTGGAACAAAGTCTGAATTCTGTCACTTTACTGAACCACAGATCCCATATAAATCAACTGGTGAAGCTCAACACATCAATAGTCAATCCGCACAAATATTGAACTTTTTTAAACATCAGCACATTGAAAGGACTTCTGTCAGGTCCTTCTTTTAATTCGGAGTAGCATCAAGACAAACGAATCACTTTAATATTGAAGGCAGTGTTCAATTTACCACACGGCTCAGAAAAGCAGTGAAACATGAACTAACGTTGTATTCTCTACAGCAAACTCTGTCTTTAATTGATAAGCGATACACGGAGACATATACATAGGCGTCGATTACTCCGGGGACGCCGGGGACGCGTCCCCACCAGTTTTCGGAAAGATTCATTTTGTCCCCCCCAGAAAATAAATAAATAAATAAATAATAAAAAATAATAAAATAAATAAATAAAATTAAAAAAAATTAAAAATTAAAAATTAAGTTAATAGCGCGGCGAGACAGATGCCAACCAATCCACAAAAAGTATCCGGATACGGCACACAGCCGTCAACAATTTGCAACAACTAACATTTGGATGAGTAGTTCTAGAATGGGGGAGGGGTGGGTGGTACGGTGGGCGGCTCCTTCTCTCTGAAATCTGAACCTGACTGCTTGCTTCGCACTTCCATGGACAATCTGCTGCGGTTGCAGCCTGCATTTGAGGAGAGGAGGTCCGGAGGAGGTAACGTAACGTATTTAGATTTATTCATGATGACAATCTGTACAACTCCTTTGACGTAGTTTGACTACTAGCTTCTAGAAGCCAAGTAGGCCTAGCTGCCACAGTCAAGTTGGATCTGCCGGCTGTTAGCGATAGCATTAGATAATTGTATCATCTTAGATGCAGTTAGAGTTTAGATAAAGTAACATTAATGCTACACTACCCTCAGCCAGTCTTCCCATGTGGTAACATTTTATTTTACCAAAGTTAAGCTTATCTAAGCTTGTTATTGATGAGCTAGTGTAACACAATTCCAAGTATGTAGGCCTAGTGGTTATGTTTCTGACACTGATGCAATCCATTTTATTATCCTTCTCCAGACCAGACCTGCTGCAAGTGCCTTTGCAAGGACTGAAAAAAGGTGGTTGCATATGCATTACGTTGTGAAAATACCAAAGTAAGAACTGTGACCAGACATGGATGTGGGTTCAGCATTTTTTTTTTTAATTGATTGGCAAAATAAACAGAAAAGCTTTTTGATTGCACAGAAATTCTAGCAGAACATAAAGGTGTGTGTGTGTGTGTGTGTGTGTGTGTGTGTGTGTGTGTGTGTGTGTGTGTGCGTGTGTGTGCGTGTGTGTGTGTGTGTGTGTGTGTGTGTGTGTGTGTTACACAATATATACAATAATAACCCAGAAAAACTGCTGGGCAACTACTAAATACAATTTATGCAAGAAGAACCCTGAAAAACTGTTTTTCTTTGTGCAAATTCTTGAAGAACACAAAACTGGGGTGTGTGTGCAAATTATGCCACGCTGGACAACTACTAAATACAAACAAACGTAAGCCTATTGCATATTCTGTGTTTTAAAATGCCCCAAACAAATGTGCACGCCTCTCCGATGTGGCAATGAAGGCAGTGGCTATTTTCTGTCTTGTTATTTTCTCTAGCTTCTCCTTGTGGACATGGCAGACAGACACACTGTTGAGTTGTGACTGCAACATCGTGGAGCGGAGCCAATTCTTCAAACGACGCAGGGCACTGAAGCTTCGCTCCGCTTCGCAAGAAGAGCCTCCACTTGGGTAAACAGCCGCCTAACTTCTGGTACCATGGTCTTCAAGACATTAGTGACTTCTTGACTAGAATTGAACTTGTCATTTGCCTTCAGCATAGTTAGTTGCACTTGCAGCAGCTGTGCATCCAATTCTGGGTAAAGCTCTACTACCTCGCTAATTTTCCCCGACACTAGGTGTTGCTCCAACATGGCCAAACGACCAAGGCCCTCTTGGTTGAACCTCTCATCCAGCTGCATGCTTGCTGTATCGATGGCAGAGAAAAATTGCACCCTGAAAGAGTCCTCTGCCGAAGATGGGGTGTGGCTGTTTGCAGGCCCACCATATCGGTTAGGTGGTTTCCATACTTGTGGAAGATTTATTGGCTGCAGATCAAGAGAGTTCTACAGCTCTTGAGTAAAGCCTCATAAATTTCTCGCTTGTTCTCTGTGCCACAAACGCTTTTCTTGTGCAATCAACAGCCTCTAACATCCCGCCAATTGTTACTGCCCTCCCTTGCAAGCTCTTATTAAGACCTTCAAGCTGCAGGAGAATATCCTGCCCAAGGATAAGGCCAAGTACCGTGTTGCCTTTATGCAGATGGTCAAGAAGGCCACTTGCTTGAGGAGCTGTGACCCCTTTCGAGGAAGCCAACTCCTCCAATGCAGCCAAGATCACCTCGTATTGGGTGAGGACCGACTTGATCGCTGGCGTTCGCACAGTCCATCTGGTAGCACACAATGGCTTAATTGTGGTGAATGAACCATTTTCAGATATGGCTATCTGTTTAAAGATTGTTTTGAATTTCCCAGACTGGCCAAACAAACATCCCAGGTCATGGATCCACTGGAGGTCATCTCGCACAACTGGTGTGGATGAGCAGGCTGCTTGCGTGACCAGATTCACACAGTGAGGACCACAGTGGACAAAAGTGGCAAGCGGCTGTTCTCTGCGGACCAAAGCTTGCATCCCAGATAGGTGCCCTGACATGTTTGCTGCTCCATCATAGGTTTGGCCACGAAGACCCGAGAGTGGAAGATTGAGACGGAGCAGCACATCGGAGGCAATTTTCCAAAGATGCTCGCCAGTTGTGGAAGAGGCCTCGTACAACCCTACAAACTCCTCCCTTGGTTCCAGATCTTGGTCCACATAGTGGAGGCAGATGGAGATCTGCTCTGTTCCACTGACGTCCTGTGTGCCGTCCATTATGAGGGAATACTGCAGCACAGGTAAGGAAAAAATCTCTGCGGCTATCCCCCTAATTATAAAATGACCTATAATGCTCAGTAACTCATTTTGTATTTCAGGGCTTGTGTAGGGATGCTCTCTCTTCAGCCAGCTTGCAAGGTTGGGGTCATCCTCCGCCTTATCTCGGAGATAATTTTGGAAGTTTCCATCCATATTGGCATGGCCTCTAAGAGCCAAGCCCTGTTTGGAGAGGTACCTTACCGCACCTACAATTTGTAAAAGAGCTAACCTGGCTGCCTCTTGAGCCCTTGCTGAAGGGCGGTACAGTTTAATTCTTATGGAATCCTTTGTGTGCGCCTGTGTGTTGAGGGCAATTAAATGTGCCTTGCTGTTTTGGTGTGTGCTGAATGATTCCCTACTTTTTTTCCAGTTTCGGAACCCTACAGAGATGAATGTTTTTTCTGCGATTTTGGCCAATGTCGACTTCTGGTTTGCAAAAGCAGTCATACAGGGGAAACACAAAACACCCTTAACTTGCTGGCTGTAGTGCAGCCAAGGGAATGATTTATACCAAATATCTTGGAATGTAGGAGTCCTATTCAGCAGAGTTTGTGGCTCAATTTCTCTTGCACTGGGCTGGTACGGGCCATCCAATGGGTGTTCAAGGCAGATCCCCTCAGTTTGAGTAGCTGGCTGCTCCTGAAATGTAATTAGTTTATTGGATGTGAGTAAGTGTAAATCGTTCAGTGTGTAAATAGTTGTTAATAGTTGTATTTTTGTGGAGTAGTCCAGTAGGTTTGAGGACTGCATATTTGGCAAACAGAATGCATATTTCAGTATTGAATTGTTTTAAGATCATTGTTGCTGCCTGTCTGTATGTTTATTTGAATACGATCAGGTCTTTTTCAAGATATTTGAGGGCCTCACCTCGTCATGCTCATCTGCCTGTTCCTGCAATTATTGGTTTGTCTCAGATGGGCCGGGGTCCTGTTCCTGACACAGACCATGTAAAAATTGAATGTAACTTGTTTCAATGTATTGAATCATACTTTAATGTCACAGGGTGAAATATTGTCGTTCATGTAGTGTTGTTTTAATGGAAATCTGTCATTTAACACACAGGTTTGTTTTTCTAGGGTGACTGAGTACTGTGAGCAGCCAATAACGGGAAAATGTCCTTGTGACGAGTCCATCCAGGCAAGTCACAATGCTAATTTATATTTTAAGCCATGCTCTTGGCCTGTTAACATGCTCAAAATGTCATTACAAGCACTGCTCTAAAAAATATTATTTTTTTCTTCAGTTACATGTTGACCTCACCTCTCCATTGTCATCATCCACAATTTCCTGGCATTCACTAAGTACTGATTGACTTAGATCCTCTCCCTGATAAAATGTTAACAAAGACAGAAGATTGTTGATAACTTCATTGATTTAGCTCTGTCTTATTTATTTATTTTAAAATGCAGTGTTTCCTCCTTTTAGGAACTTGTTTCTGCCAACTCACCTCTTCATTGCCATGATCTACCAGTTCCTGCCTTTCATTAAGCTCTGATGCACTTTGTTCCTGTTCCTTATAAATAAAAAAAAAGATTGTTAACTCAATTGATTATGCCCTCTATTTTATGTGATTTATGTGGTGTGCAAACAAAAGTCTTGTAACCTTTATTGTAATGATATGACCACTATGACGGTATGTTGGTTGTGGTATATATGTTATCAGTATTGTAATTGGTTTTTGACAAAATATTGGTTTGAAGTGTGCGGTTGCCTGGTACCATGGTTGTTACTTGGTACAAATAATATGGATGATTTACGACCATCTAGTGGGGAGTCTGCAAACTGCTAACAAAACGTCATCGAAGTGAAAATAAAATAAATCATCCGTACTGTTATAAATTCAAAATTAATTTAAATAGGAAAGCTAAACGTTAAAGCACATAGGGCAAAACACTCCGGTAGCACTAGGCATGCTAGCCAACAGTGTGTCGCGCTGGTAGAGGCTAGCTAGCTAAAAAAACTCAAGAATGACATATTTCTAGAATAATATTAATTTAATGGAGCTCATAAGACACTAGCACACTTACTGTGCATGTCAGCTTCAACTGCTTAGCTTTAAAAACAGCTCTGATGTCCTGTCCACTCCTTTTTGACATTATGCTGTATAATTAACTAGGTAGGATGAGAGAATGTCGGGCTCTGGTTGTATCGCTATCTCGTCTTTTTTCAGTCGTGACTAGATGCCCCCTCTGCAGCACCGTAGTTGTGGATTATTTTTGTATGAGGCGCCAGCCTGGCTTGGACAATGAATGAGATATTAATACCAATACTCTATGGCTGCATGCAATGATGAGGCATCAGACCGTCAATTAATTTTAGCCTGAATACATAGGAAAAAAACACCAGACCGTTAGTACCACGGATGGACAGTATCAGAGCGAAAACCTGTTGAACTAAATGGATGTGGTTAGGCAGCAGGCATGCAGGCAACCCCGCGGGATACATCTGCAGACCACTGGCTCATTAATAAAGGTAAAATGCGATATTTATTGCTTAAGATTTGCTGGTACTTTGGCAAGATCATTTTTTGCCCTCATGTGGTCAGCTGTTTTAACTTGAAATAGTACTACTAGCCATAGCCTCCAAGTAGCTTAA
The DNA here is from genome assembly GCF_949987615.1 of Pollachius pollachius. Classification (NCBI taxonomy): domain Eukaryota; kingdom Metazoa; phylum Chordata; class Actinopteri; order Gadiformes; family Gadidae; genus Pollachius; species Pollachius pollachius. The sequence goes on from NC_136944.1 coordinate 494,042, forward strand.
CTTAAATTATCCAGTGTTTGCGTTCTTACGATGTTGGGTATAGACTAGTGGATATTACGATAGTGGAGTCGGTGGAGTCAGTCTCTTGTTGACTCAAAGTGACTTTTGGTCTTTCGCTTTGCTTGAATTCTGGAATAATTGTGTCTGTGTGGTTGGGGGGGGGGGGGGGGGGGAGTGCATGGGTTTCGGTCAGAATGCCCTGTAGATTGGATGGATGTGTGTTGTGAATTGAGAACAGCCAGCTCATGATGTGATATATAGCGTTCAGCCAGGGCCGCTGACAGGTTTGGCTGGGCCCGGGACAAAATTCTCTCAAAAAAAAAAAAACACACACACCTCTACTTTCTCAGTCCCTACCCTACCCTTAAATGACGGAAATTCAAAAAAATACTCTTTACTCAACAAACAATTTATTTGAACATTTTAACATTAACTTTGTGTGCAACTATTTAGGTGCGAAATGCCATGCGCCAGACTTTTGTGGTGGCAAAGTCATCAATGAGGTCATTGAAGTCCAGCTTCTTTGCAAGCTTGTGCTCTATGGAAAGCATTGCCAGCCCGTTGAGCCTCTCCTGTGACATCTTTGAGCGCAAGTAGTTTTTTATTAGCTTCAATTTGCTGAAGGCTCGCTCACCTCCAGCCACAGTCACTGGCATGGACAGGAAGATCCTGAGCAAAATGCAGAGTTCCCCATAAATGCTCTGAAGCCCCATTTCGTATACGGCATTCAAAAGATCCAGGGATCCAAGATTTTCTTTGAATGTTGCACTGTATATTTTTTTAATGTGCAGGATTTGGTCTTGAATGGACTCCGTCAGGTCACTCTTGTACTTTTCAGTGAGATTTTTGCAGGCTTCCTTGATGCTGTCCTCCGGCATCTCCCTGAACTTCCAGAGGACACAGAACTCACTGCAGATCTGCTGCATGGACTGAAATCTTGTTTCTAAGTGGGACATTATACTGTCCATTGCAGCATTAAACACTTTGTCCCGAAAGAGGTCCTCTGGGCTTTGCACCTCTGTCTCTGTCTGTTGCTCATCAAAAAAGTGTTTCCTCTTTCTTTTCCTCTGATAAGAGGTGAAGACAACATCCCAAAACTTTTTTGAGGATTCCCCACCGTTGAGGACTTCCACTGAACAGTTTGTACAGCTGATTTACAAAGCCAAAGAAAAGATCAACTTCTGGGCAAGCTCTGGCAGCATGGACACCAACCAAGTTTAAGGTGTGAGATGCACATGGGGAGAATCTGGCCAAGGGGTTCTTATCTAGTATGCGCGCTTGCACCCCTTTCACCTTTCCAGCCATGTTTGCACCTTTGTCATAGCACTGACCCCTACAATCAGCTAGGTCTATTCCATGCTGGTCAAGTGCTTCCTCCATCATGTTGGCTATTTCCTCTCCTGTTTTTTTGGAAAAATCTTTGAACTGAAGGAAATGCTCCTTAATTTCCCATGCATTTTCAGTGGAGGTTTGACTGACATACCTCAGTAACAATACATTTTGCTCCACATTAGAGATGTCTGGGGTTGCATCACACATAATTGAATAAAATGAGGTCTCTTGCCTTTCCTTCAAAATAGCCTTCAGGACACGTTGTGCACAAAGTTCAATGAACTCGTTTTGGCTGTCAGGTGAGAGGTAATGTGCTTGCAGCCTTTTGCCCTGTAGCCGCTGCTGTCTGATGTTTTCCACATGACCCTTTAGGACAGCGTCATACCTCGATAATAGCTCAATTAAGCCCATGAAATTACCATTATCTGGTTCATCAATTTTGTTTGAGCTGCCCCTGAATGGCATATTTCTGAAGGCCAAGTACAGGGTCACATCCAGCAGTCGCTTCAGTAGTGCTTTGTTTTTTTCAATTTCTGTGTCCAGCAATTTCTGTTGTTCACTATCAATTCCAGCTGTATGTAAGACAGAATGTTGCAGGTTTTTCCATTTCCAATAGCAATGTTTGTGTGCCACATTTCTTTCATGTTCTGGGAATCTTTCATATAATTTTTTGTATTTGACTTTGGAAATCTGTATCCCATTTGTAGAATTTAGTGCACTTGTTGACCTTTTCTCTACTTCATGAGAGAAAAGTAAACATGGAAGGCAAAATAAGGCTTTCTTCGTCCTGCTATAGAGAATCCAGTCCCTATCGTTTTTTTCCCGTCCATTGTGAGAGGACGAATATGTTAAATAGTGGGGAAATGCCCTGCCTTCTGCATCTGCTGGCAACTCATTTGCCATCTCTGAAAATGGGATTCTTTTCGCCATTGCACGCACAACGGTTACTCTGTCAGCATCTTCCATTTTTGCTGGCCATAATGCAGGGTCATGGTAATCAGGGGAATGAGCCCCTCCTCCTTCGCTGTGACTTTGTCTCTCACTGGTAACCTCTGACTCTTCCTCTACTCTGGGGGATGGATCCACTCCTCCTGAATCACTGTGTCTTTCTCTCTCTCTCCCTTCACTCTCCTCCCCTTCTCTCTCACTGGTAGCCTGTTCTTCCTCTCTCTCATCCTCTTTGGTAGCCTGTTCTTCCTCTCTCTCATCCTGTTTGGTAGCCTGTTCTTCTTCTCTCTCATCCTCTCTAGCCTCTCCTATAAAGGTGAACATATTTCGATAAAAAGGGCTATATCTAAATTAACAGGGGTCAGAATGAACCATTTAAAAAAGAACAAATTGAAAACCCCTTAATTTGACGATTTAACACAGAAAAGAATAGGTAAGGTTTTTTAGCTAAGGTTTTTCAGCTAAGGTAGCTAAGGTTGTTTTTTTTGTTCCCAAAATTGTCAAACGCCGAAACACAACCACAGAATTCCCTTGTGCAGCTCCCAAACACATGACGTCGGGATGACAAGCCCATTTATTACGGATAAACCAAAAGGATTATTTACAACTTTAATTGGATAGGCTATGGATATGGACTGAGTGAAGTTATGGCTTTCAGAATCATACCACAATAAAACTCACGCTATTGTATTCACTTAGAGCTCATTAACTGCACATTTCATCGACCATTTTTCACTTGACCAAGGGGAATCATGTCAAGGGTACTTTTATTTATCGCCAGACCCGCGTTTATGTCCGCTGAACATCCAGAGAATGTTTGGGGAACAAGGCGGAGCCCATTCATCTGGCGAGTTTCAAGTTAACGGCAATCAGAAACTAAGTTACAGGCTACCCCAAAACGTCACGTTTATAACCCATTTGTTACATCCAACTCTATCTAAATGGCAATTTCACATGTTGCCATGCCACTGGCTTATTTTAAACCATGAGCCGCGTTACACTGGCTGTAATCCAGCTGACTGGGAATGATTCTCAAATCAATTCAGCCTGATTGGAGTGCGCAGCGCGTGCTTGCCTGAAACATTTGATTTGGACATGGGCCTATTTGCGGGGTAATGTGCATATTCTAAGATTCAATTAGGCGTATGAAACACAGTGTAATAAAGCCTTTGTGGTTATCAAATTATTCAATGCCCCCTGTCTGTCTGATATTGATGTCCGTGTGACTTGCTCATGTGGTGCTGCGCTAATATGTTTGACACGCCGCCTGTGCCTGTGTTACTTGACGACGGGGCTGGAAAAAGTTGGCCGTGTCTTACCTGGCTGTGCTGCACAGCTGCCTTTACTGGTACCTGCTGCATCACCTGAGTCTTTTCTGAAATATGTATAAAGAGATCCCCTCAGGCTTTCGGCTTCTTCCCCTCTTTTTCGCCTTTCTTTTTTTTTCAGGGCTCCTGACTTGTGCATGTTGAATCAACTCGCGCACTGACCACTAATGGAATGATGTCGTCTTTTTTCTTCTCCAAAGACCAAACCATTTTGGCATAGGGGTGATAGGGGGTTATTGGCCGTTTTTTCAAGGGCAATGAAGGCAAACAATCTAGGAGTCATTAATTGAATGCAAATAAAGCACTTTTCTTCTCTAAATCAACACATTTTGAAGTATACATACAATAATTAATCCCAACTTCATGGGGGTCCAGTTATGGGCACCCCCCATTCCAGGGCCAGTCCAGGGCCCGGGACAACGTACCCGTTTGTCCCCCCCTGTCGGCGGGCCTGCGTTCAGCTATTATTATTTTTAGCTTTTTCAATCTATTTGTAGTGCTATGTGTAGCTACGTTTGCCCCTTCTGAACTTAAACACGTAGGTAATAAGCTCCTCTTTGTTTATGTTGGTATAGCTCATGCCATGTCACGTCAACATTGAGTGCATCATGGAGCAGAACATAGTGGGTCATCATGTCCAATGCTTTTTGAAAACACTTTCTTCATAAAACGTGTCAGACATCATTTTTTTGTATAAATTTTATATTAGTAAGCTACATGGGTATCCCGTCTTTCAGAACCTTTCATGACCTGAGCTAAAGAAAAATAAGGTGCATCCTCAATGTACCCAGCACTTCTGAAAAAGCACTCCAGATTGCGTCTCTGTCCCCACCACATTTCAAACCAAACTGACGCCAATGGACATATAAAAATATGAGATCAATATTATATACCAGTAACGTAAAGACAATATTAACGGTAGTAAGCTGGTTGTTCATTATCATATACATAACCTAAAGACAATATAAACGCTAGTAAACTGGTTGATTATTATATACCAGTAACCTAAAGACAATATAAACGCTAGTAAACTGGTTGATTATTATATATCAGTAACCTAAAGACAATATGAATGCTAGTAAACTGGTTGATTATTATACACCAGTAACCTAAAGACAATATAAACGCTAGTAAAATGGTTGATTATTATATACCAGTAACCTAAAGACAATATAAACGCTTGTAAACTGTCAGCCTACCTTACCTTATCGTATCTACTCCGGGATTATATTGCGTCCATACGGTATAAAGTTGTGAAAGTATAAATGTATGGGAAGAAACGGAGGTTAAAGTGCTCATAAAACAAGTTAATCAGGTGAAAGAGAGTGAAAGAAAGGCTCCTCGCTGCAGCAGGCTGTTCTGAGGAAGTGATCTGAACGGTTTGACACGCAGTGGAAAAAACCCAGAGGAGCCTCCCCTCTCAGCGCTGGTCACGGGTTTAGAGAGAGAGAGAGAGAGAGAAAGAGAGAGAGAGAGAGAGAGAGACATTAAGAGCTATACAAATTGAGAGACACAAAGACGCAGAAAGAGACAGAGACAGAGAGACAGTGAAACAGCGAGAGAGTGAGACAGCAAGAGAGTGAGACAGCAAGAGAGTGAGACAGTGAGTGAGTAGGAGGAAGCAGAAGAGATCTCAAGTTAGTTTTCTCTCTGTGAGGAACAAGCTGTGAGGGTCTGGTCTGAGGAGGGGGTCTGGTCTGGGGGGTCTGGTCTGAGGAGGGGGTCTGGTCTGGGGGGTCTGGTCTGAGGAGGGGGTCTGGTCTGGGGGGTCTGGTCTGAGGAGGGGGTCTGGTCTGGGGGGTCTGGTCTGAGGAGAGGGTCTGGTCTGAGGAGAGGGTCTGGTCTGGGGGGTCTGGTCTGGGGGGTCTGGTCCGGGGGGTCTGGTCTGAGGAGAGGGTCTGGTCTGGGGGGTCTGGTCTGGGGGGTCTGGTCTGGGGGGTCTGTCTCAGGAGCCACCATGAGGTCCAGCACATGGCTCCTCCCCCTGCTCCTTCTCAGCTCTTCAACCAGCGGTAGGTTGACCCTCCACACTGGTTCTGCTCTCTGCTGGTTCTGCTCTCTGCTGGTTCTGCTCTCTGCTGGTTCTGCTCTCTGCTGGTTCTGCTCTCTGCTGGTTCTCCTCTCTGCTGGTTCTGCTCTCTGCTGGTTCTGCTCTCTGCTGGTTCTGCTCTCTGCTGGTTCTCCTCTCTGCTGGTTCTGCTCTCTGCTGGTTCTGCTCTCAGCTGGTTCTGCTCTCTGCTGGTTCTGCTCTCAGCTGGTTCTGCTCTGTGCTGGTTCTGCTCTGTGCTGGTTCTGCTCTCTGCTGGTTCTGCTCTCCGCTGGTTCTGCTCTCAGCTGGTTCTGCTCTCTGCTGGTTCTGCTCGGTTTCATTCTTTGAGTGGAATCACGTTCAGGCTCATTCTATCATCTGAATTCTGTCCAGTTGATTTCTGTCACGTTTAATCCATTCATATTAATTCTGTTCAGTTTAATTCACTTTGTGTAATTATTTTGGTTGAATTTGATTCTGTTTAATTATTTCTGTTTAATTTTGTGTTGATTAATCCAGTTCTGTTAAATTAATTTCAGTTCAATCGTTTCAGTTCACTTGTTTCAGTTCAGTGTTTCAGTTTCATGCCGTTACTCCTCTGCCGTGCATTGCCTTTGCGGTTGCTTTGTAATGATCATTTAATGTATGAATCTGTGAAATGGTGCAGCCATGAAATTCACAATAGACACCATTAGTGTTCATTGTTATTCATTAAGCATACATACTGTAACGAGTATACTGTTCCATCAGGCGCCGGCAGCCTGGGGAGCCCCTCCGTGTGCTAGCTAATGACATTGAAACTCTAGCCAGGAGGGCTTATGCCCACATGCCCCCGGAAATACAGACGGAGCTTGCCAGGGACCAGTTTGTCCAAGCCATAACCCCCAGGGAGCTGCACATTCAGACCCAGCTCACCCATCCCCGCTCCATACAAGAGGCTCTGGAACTGGCTCTGGAGAGGGAGATTGTGGGGGGCGGGACCATGGGAGGCAGCCCTGAGGAGAGTGGTCCTACAGTGAGAACCGCTGCATGCACTGATGCAGCCGAAGTAAAGCCTGCATGGGTGGCTGAAATTACCAAATTAATTCGGGCTGTCTCCATGCATTCGCCGCAAAGTGCCACACAACCTCGCCAATGCCCCCTGGTCTGCTGGGGATGCGGACAACCTGGCCATCTCCTCAGACAGTGCTCCAAGCATTCCAAAGACCAGGGAAACGGCCCGGGGCCCGTATAGATGGGACAGTATGGACCCCGGGCACCGTGTCCTGTGCTGTTGCCGCAAAGGATTGAGGGGCCCAACAGCACAGATGGGGGAGAGGGGCTCCACTCCCCCCTGAAGCAGACGATAACACAGAATCCACGATGGTGGTGGGTTGGACTCATTCTGGGAATTTCTGCCATGTTCCCGTCACCATGCACGGGGCCCCACATACAGCCCTTGTGGACGTGGGCTCCACAGCAACACTGATGAGGCCAGATGTAGTTCCGGCGGGGACACAGTTGGAGCAGACTATAGTGCAGCTGAGGACAGCAACTGGTAAGTTGGCCCCTATGCTTGGTAAGGGGAGGGTGACGTTAAATGTGGGAGGTCTGTCAGTGGATTTCACTGTATGGGTGGCGCAGGTGCAGGACCCCTGCATACTGGGGCTGGACTTTTTGAGGGCTGCGCACTGTCTGCTGGACCTGGGGAAGAACACATTGACATTTCCCGGGGACCCCAGTGTTAAGTTGATACCGCCCACCCAGTCCCCAAAGCCACACCCCCTGGTCAGGACAGCCATGGAGACACACTGCCATGACACAAAAACCCCAGTAGAGAGAAATACCCCCCCTGTTAGCAGCTTCCTGCCACTAGTGCCCCATGCCCCCAGCAACGGTCAGCCCCCCTCTGCACATGCCGAATCATCTTCCCCAGCCCAGTCAACTACGGTGGGGGAAACGGACAGGTTGTCGGCGGTGAGAGGGATATGGAGACAGAACTGTGGCCAATTGGAGCAATGGCAGCAGGAGGAGCTGTGGAAGGTGTTATCTGACTTTATGGACATTTTTGCACTAAAAGACAATGAAGTGGGCCTGACACACCTGGTTCAGCACGAAATAGACACTGGGGATGCATGGCCGATCAAGACGCGTCCCCGGCGTCTCCCCATGGGTCACCGTGAGGCTGCAGACAGAGCGGTTGAAGAGATGCAAAGAGATGGCATTATTGAACCGTCGGACAGCCCCTGGGCCTCGGGAGTGGTGATGGTGTCGAAAAAGAGGAGCATCCATTACCCAGGATCAATGAGTCATTGGACTTGGTGTCTGGCTCTTCCTGGTTCTCTTCACTAGACCTGCGAAGTGGATACTGGCAGGTGCCCCTCAGCCCTGAAGCAAGACCAAAGACTGACTTCTGTACGGACAGGGGGTTGTGGCAGTTCCGGGTCCTCAGTTTTGGCCTGTGCAACGCCCCAGCCACCTTCGAGAGACTCATGGACAGGGTGCTGGCTGGCATCCCCCGTCAGAGATGTCTGGTGTATTTGGACGACATCCTGGCCCATGGGAGCTCCTTCCAAACGGCCCTGGAATCGCTGAGGCTGGTGCTGCAGAGAGTGGCGGCGGCAGGCCTAAAATTACACCCGAATAAGTGCCGCTTCATGAGGAAGGAGGTGGAGTTTTTGGGTCACAGACTGGGGGGAGAAGGCATCAGCACACTGGAGGAGAAAGTGCATGCAGTGAGAGACTGGCCGACACCAGCTGACCAACGACAGCTGAAGAGCTTCCTCGGCCTGGCCTCATATTACAGAAAGTTTGTGCGAGGTTTCTCCTGCATAGCTGCCCCCCTGCACCACCTGCTGCAGAAGGACAGGGACTTCACCTGGATGCCACAGTGCCAACAAGCCTTCAACTCCCTCCAGAAGGCACTGACTGAGGCCCCCACGCGGCCACGGAGACAGGGACGTCGGCCGGCCCGTTTCAGAGACTTTGTGTAGTCCCTCGGGACGAGGGACTTTGTTGGGGGGGAGCATTGTAGCGAGCTGGGTTAATTTGGTTCGGTTATTATGCGTTCAGCAGCAATACAAATGTTCTCATGTGTTGGGTTATGCACTAATGTTATTAGTGGGGGTTAATAAGGGATTGTCTCGCGAGAAGGGGGGGGGGGACAACGTGAGGGAGGATCCGGAAGCGGCGGGTTGTTGTAGTGAGACCTGTGTTACGGCGGGATGTACGAGTGGTCACGGCCAACAGCGATCGGAGATAAACTGTGGATTTACCAAATAAAGAGCAGGATTGCAAGCCGGACATCGACTGTTTATTCGACGCTGCACCACGTGAGGTGGATGTTACAATACTGTACAGTCTACTTTTGTGTGTGGTTTCCTGTTCCACCCACACCACATCCTGTGTGAGGATGTGATACCTACCACGGCCGTGTGAGCGCCTGCACGCAAGCAACACCTCGTCTTCACCAGACAGCTGAGGACGCCATCTTAGGACGCAACCAACAGAGACACTCAGAAGAAGACCTTCAACTACCTAACCACCTCTAAATAAAGAGACACACACACACACACACATACACATACACCGAACTGTTGAAAGGGGAAGTACTTGAGGAAGCAAGAGAGAGAGAGAGAGAGAGAGAGAGAGAGAGAGAGAGAGAGAGAGAGAGAGAGAGAGAACAGCAGAAGTAGAGAAGGAGGGGGATAGGGAGAACATAGACAGCAGCAGGGTCAGTGAACTAGTATATTCTGCATTTCTGGTGTGTCAGTTATAGATTGTGATTGAATATAGATATATCCCAGCCATTTTGAGCCACAAGCAAGTTGAAATGCGACATTGTGACTTCAATTCAAATCCGATCCAGTTAAACGTTGAGTACTACTGTAATTAGTTTCCACTGCAGTGACCCCCAGTGACCACCAGATGTCCCCAGAACACGATATAAACCGTTCGGATGTTGACACTCAGGGTTCTTTAGGCTGGAAGTGCGCCACATGTCCTGGACCGATCCAGAGGGGTTTTCCATCAACCAAGCTAAAGGCAAAGCCGGTCTTATTTCGCTTAGCCTTGCTACTTCCAGCTAGAGTTGCGTTCCATGAACCTGACTTAAGGGAATCTCCGCTAAGCAACCATGGCAATTTATCAAACCAAACTAACCTGCTCGGTACCAGGCCAACTGTCAGACTTTCTTGAGCGGCGTTTCAGAGAAGTCCATCTGTCGGAAACAAGTGCATCATCAGAAGGTTCCGCCAAGCCTTGTCCTCACGATTTTGTCATAAATGTACATGTATGAAGTGCAAACAGCGTATATTTTCACTAAGGGTCTAAGATTAAATGATGCAAATAAAATAATTTAATGAATTGCTATCTATTGTTATCGTGGATATTTTCTCAAAACATTTTTATAGAATTCTATGTATTCTATCGAAATTATCAACCAGCAGTAGTTTGAGTGTCACGCCGCGTCCTGCTACGCGGTCCAACACCGCCACCTAGCGATTACTTGACTCTAGTGGCCCTTCTCCCGGCACACCAGGCTGCAATCTGTAATCACCATTCCCTACTTCAGCCAGGGATTTCCCCTCAGCCGGCGCCAGTTCGTCGTTACGTCTACACAGTCAGTATCCGTCCTACCAGCATTATTGAATCCCTGCTTCGTAGCCTGCCCCTGTGGTAACCACCTCTCCTCTCTCGTAGCTCCCCACCTGACACTGGACCCCTGCCTGCCTGACTACCCGCTTACCGTCTCGTCCTCGCCTGCCTGACTGCCTACCCGCTATCGGACCCCTGCCTGCCTGACTACCTGCCTGTCGTCGAACCCCTCTCTGCCTGACTGCCTGCCCGTTACCGGACCCCTGCCTGCCTGACTACCCGCCTGTCGTCAAACCCTCTTCTGCCTGACTGTCTGCCCGTTACCGGACCCCTGCCTGCTTGACTACTTGCCTGCCTGTCAATAAATCCCGTTCCACTTACCCCGTCTCTGCCTCCCTGTGTCCAGCATTTGGGTCCCCACGTCCTGTTCCCCTTAACAGTACGAACTGGCCATCATGGACCCAGCGGACACAGAGGCATTCCGCCAGGTGCTCTCCCATCAGGGGACACTCCTGGGGCAGCATGAGCAGATCCTGCAGGAGATCACCTCCAACCTCCGTGAGTTGACCGTCTCGGTACACTCCCAGCGCCCCTTCTTTCCGGAACCCCCATTCCATGCCACTGGTCCATCGGCTTCCTCCCGGGAGCCGTTTATCCCAGCCCCCGAACGCTACGAAGGGGACCTGGGTTCCTGTCGGTCCTTCCTTCTTCAGTGCTCTCTGGTTTTCGAGCTACAGCCCCAGACCTACCCCACCGAGAAGTCACGGATCGCCTATCTGATCGGCTCCTTGCGAAGTGAGGCCCTCGCCTGGGCGACCGCCGTGTGGGAACGTGGTTCCGCGGTGTGCTCAGACTATTTCGCCTTCACTAAGGAGATGCGCAAGGTGTTCGATCACCCAGTCCGGGGCAAAGAGGCCTCTCAGTGTCTTCTGCGTCTTCGCCAGGGATCCCGCGGCGTCGCCTCCTTCGCGATTGAGTTCCGCACCCTTGCGGCCGAGAGCGGCTGGAACAAGGAAGCTCTGCAGGGGGTTTTCCTAAATGCCCTCGCCGATGACGTCAAGGACCAGCTGACTTCTCGGGAGGAATCCACAAACCTGGTAAGTTGATCGCTCTCTCCATTCGCTTGGACAATCGCTTACGCGAACGCCGCAGAGAGAGAGGTCTACGCTCGTCCTCTGCACACCCGTTCGGACCACCTGCAATACCTCAACCCTCCCCTGTGTTTTCCGCTCCACCCCTTCACGAGCAGGGACTCTCCCCCGAACCCATGCAAATCGGTCGCATGCATCTCTCCCCCGAGGAGAGGGAATGCCGTATGCGCTCCGGTTCCTGCCTCTACTGCGGTCTTCCGGGCCATCTCCGGGCAACCTTTCCCTCGCTTTCGGGAAAAGAACGGGCTTGCCAGTAACCCGAGGGATCCTGGAGAGCCGCTCCCGTAACCCCTCGGTCTCCCATCCCCTCCTGGAAGCTGTCCTCCTGTGGCAGGATCAAACCCTCCCGATCTCTATCCTCCTGGAAACCGGAGCTGATGAGAGTTTTATTGATCAGGAGTTGGTTCTTCGTTTGAACATCAACACTGTTCCACTTGATCCCCCAATCGAGACCCTGGCGCTAGACGGGAGGACACTCACGCGGGTGGAGCACCGTACCGTTCCGATCAACCTACTCGTCTCAGGTAATCACCACGAGTACATCTCGCTTCTGGTAATTTCCAGCCCCTTCTCCCCGGTCGTTCTGGGTTACCCCTGGCTTAAAACACACAACCCCCAGATCGATTGGGGTACAGGCTGTGTAACGACCTGGGATCATCCGGCCATCCTCTTCACCGGTAGGAGCGGGGTTCTTCTTTGTGGGGAAGAAGGATGGCTCGTTCCGTCCCTGCATCGACTACCGTGGTTTGAACAACATCAAGGTGAAGAACAAGTACCCCTTGCCCCTCATTAGTTCCGCCTTCGTCCCCCTCCACGGAGCCACGGTCTTCACCAAGCTTGACCTGCGTAACGCATACCACTTGGTCTGTATCCGGGAAGGAGACGAGTGGAAGACTGCATTCAACACCCCTTTGGGCCACTTTGAGTACCTGGTCATGCCCTTCGGTCTCACCAACGCCCCCGCTGTCTTCCAGTCCCTGGTCAATGATGTCCTCCGGGACATGTTGAATCGCTCCGTGTTCGTATACATTGACAACATCCTGATCTTCTCGAGATCCGTGGAGGAGCACCGGGTTCATGTTCGGCAGGTTCTTCAGCGATTACTGGAGAACCGACTTTATGTTAAGGCGGAGAAGTGCGAGTTCTATGTGCCATCCGTCTCCTTCCTGGGCTACATAATCGGTCAGGGCCAGATTTATATTTACATTTACATTTAGGGCATTTAGCAGACGCTTTTATCCAAAGCGACTTACAATAAGTGCATTTGTTACAATGAGTACATTTGTCATAAGAAGTGAAACAACATATCGCTGTTGGTACAGTAAAGACGTTCATAGAAACAAGTGCAAGTATTACAATCGCTAGGCTAACCCATTCCCCGTGTAAAGCAGCGATAGCAGCTACTGTAGATGCTACACAATTAAGCACCTTGAATAAGTGCAATGTACAAGTGCCAGGACGTACAAGATTCAATGGTGGCTGTGCATTGGTTTCTATGCAGAGTCGAGATGATCTCTGAACAGGTGAGTTTTGAGTCTTTTGCGGAAGCTGGTGAGCGACTCTGCAGTCCTGACATCGGTAGGGAGCTCGTTCCACCACTGAGGTCCCAAAACAGAGAAAAGTTGTGACATTGCTGATCGACCTTTGCTTGCTCTTAGCGATGGCGGTACCAGACGTCCGGCTGAGGTAGTTGAGCGGAGGGATCGAGCTGGGGTGTGTGGCTTTACTAATGCTTGGAGGTAGGCGGGGCAGTTCCATCGACTGCCTTGTATGCCAGTACCATCATCTTGAATCTGATGCGAGCTATTACAGGGAGCCAGTGGAGGTCTCGGAAGAGGGGGGTTACATGTGAGAACTTTGGTAGGTTGAACACGAGGCGCGCTGCTGCATTCTGGATGCGCTGCAAGGGTTTAATCGCAGAGGCAGGGAGTCCAGCCAGGAGCGAGTTGCAGTAGTCGAGACGGGAGATGACCAGTGATTGGACTAGAAGCTGAGCTGCTTCCCTTGTGAGGACGGGCCGGATCCTGCGGATGTTGTAAAGAGCAAATCTGCAGGACCGGGCCACCGCAGTGATGTTTGCGGTGCAGCACAACTGATTGTCCAACACTACACCAAGGTTTTTGGCAGTTGGAGAAGGAGATACAGTGATGTTCTCAACAGTGACCAGTATGTCCATGTGTGGGCAATCTTTCCCTGGTATTAGGAAGAGCTCAGTCTTTTTGAGGTTAAGCCTCAGGTGATGGGCAGTTGTCCAGGTGCTGATTTCTGCCAGACATTCAGATATGCGTGTTGCAATCAGGGCTTTGTCAGATGAGGGAAAGGAGAGAAATAGCGTGTCGTCAGCATAGCAGTGATAGGAAAAGCTGTGGGATGTAATTACAGAGCCCAGCGATCTGGTGTAGAGGGAGAACAGAAGAGGCCCCAGCACCGAGCCTTGAAGGACACCTGTATCAAGCGTGTAAGCTTTGGACAAGGAGCCATTCCATGTTACCTGATAAGTGCGACTCATCAGGTAGGACGTGAACCAGGAAAGGGCAGATTCAGCTCTGCCAAGCTCGGCGAGAGTGGCGAGGAGGATCTGGTGGTTCACAGTGTCAAATGCTGCAGACAAGTCAATGAGAATGAGAACCGATGAGAGGGACGAGGCTCTGGCCGCCCGGAGGGACTCAGTCACCGCGAGGAGAGCCGTCTCAGTGGAGTGTGCTTTTTTGAAGCCTGACTGGTGAGGGTCAAGCAGGTTGCTAGATGAGAGATAGGAGGACAGTTGGTTAGCGACGGCACGTTCCAATGTTTTAGAGAGGAATGAAAGAAGAGATACCAGTCTGTAATTCTGGATGTCAGTGGTATCAAGCGTTGGTTTTTTGAGGAGAGGCTTCTTTCTGGCAGTCTTGAAAGACGTCGGAACAATGCCAGAAGTGAGGAAGGAGTTAATAAGTGCGGTTAAAAATGGCAGGATGTCGTTTGACACAGCCTGGAGGAGGGAGGAAGGGATAGTGTCAAGGGGGCAGGTGGTGGCATGGTTAGATGTTATAATTCTGTTGACCTCGTCTGAGGTGAGAGGGATGAATTGGGTAAAGACAGAGGTGGGGGTCGGGGGAGGGAGGATGGTGGCAGTGATAAAAGAGGAGCTAATGTCCTTTACTTTCTGGGTAAAGTAGGTAACAAAGTCATCAGCAGTGAGGCAGGAAGGAGGAGGAGGGGAGGGAGGGTTGAGGAGGGAAGAGAACAAGGAAAACAGTTTCCTGGGGTTTGAGGCGGAGGAGGTAATTTTGGTCCGGTAGAAGGCAGATTTGGCTGTTGACACAGTGGAGGTGAAACCTGAGAGAAGAAGGAGATAGTGAGATAGATCATTAGGACAGTCTGATTTCTTGCATTTCCTCTCAGCTGCCCGCAACACTGCTCTATGGGTCCACAGAGATTCAGACAGCCAAGGAGGGGGGGGTGAAGATCGTGCCGGTCTGGAGTGGAAGGGACAGAGGGAGTCCAAAGAGGAGGAGAGGGAGGATAGCAGGGTGTCAGAGGAATCCTCTGGATAGTTGAGAGAATTGTTCAATAGAAGGTAGTGAAGACAGAACAGTTGAGGCAAACGTAGAGGGAGAGAGAGTTTTGAGGTTGCGGCGGGTGGTGACAATGTGGGGACTAGAAAGGAGGGGGGGAGTTGACTTTAAGGGGAGTGAAAAAGCAACAAAATGATGGTCAGACACGGGGAGTGGGGTAACAGAGAGAGCAGAGGTGCCACAGGACCTTGTGAATATCAGGTCAAGCTGGTTCCCTGCCCTGTGTGTGGGAGGAGAAGGGGATAGTGTTAAGTCAAAGGTGGCAAAAAAGTTGGTTAATTCAGGTGAGTACAACTTCTCTGGCAGGATGTTAAAGTCGCCAAGTATAACGAGTGGTGTGCCATTTTCAAGAAAGCAGCTGAGAAGGGCATCCATTTCGTCATAGAAGTCATGAAGGGGACCAGGGGGACGGTAGATTACCAAAAAGAAGAGATTAATAGGAAGGGTGACAGTGACAGCGTGGAGTTCAAATGCAGATCTGGCCAAGTGTTCTAGTGGAAGGACCTGATAGGTCCACAACGGAGAGATGAGGAGTCCAGTCCCTCCTCCTCGCCCCGAAGGTCTAGGGGTGTGTGAGAAAGAGTAAACAGTGGAAAGGGCAGCAGGAGTGACAGAGTTCTCTGGAGTGATCCAAGTCTCTGTCAGGGCCAGGAAATGGAGGGTATTGAGGGACGCGTAGGCCGAAATAGAGTCTGCCTTTTTGACCGCTGACTGGCAATTCCAGAGTCCTCCCATCACTTCAAGGTCAGTGATGGCGAGGGTGGGTAAATGGCATAGATTGGATGGGTTGCGATGCCGAGCAGAGGATCTATTGCGGCGTCGTCTATGAGTAGAGATAATTGAATTACGACACATAGCTACTATACCGTGGCCTTTAAGGTCTTCCTTGAGGGACTCCCACAGAGAGACTCCCTTGGTCTTTGTTTCCCGGGTCTTGACTCCCACAGAGAGACTCCCTTGGTCTTTGTTTCCCGGGTCTTGACTCCCACAGAGAGCCTCCCTTGGTCTTTGTTTCCCGGGTCTTGACTCCCACAGAGAGACTCCCTTGGTCTTTGTTTCCCGGGTCTTGACTCCCACAGAGAGACTCCCTTGGTCTTTGTTTCCCGGGTCTTCGTTTGCTGGGTCCTGACCCTAAAGCTGACGCTGCTAACACTTAGCCTTTAAATGCACATGGTAGCTCAGGCAGCCTTAGCTCCGCCCAGTCAATCAAGCCTATTGTTCACACCTTGTGACCGAAACTACACTCAACGACCTTACTATCAACAACAACACAGCAAAAACCAACACTGCAGGTACTAGGGTTAAAGTTAGTACAACCAATTGAAATGCAATTAGCTCTGCCCAGTCAATCAAGCCTATTGTTCACACCTTGTGACCGAAACTACACTCAACGACCTTACTATCAACAACAACACAGCAAAAACCAACACTGCAGGTACTAGGGTTAAAGTTAGTACAACCAATTGAAATGCCAAACACTATAATTCTTACTTTCAACACTCACCCCAGCTAGATATGAGACGACCTTCTTAAAGACAAAATGTAATGTTAAATCTGTAATGTAATATAAGGATGGATCCCTCCAAGGTCTCTGCGGTGGCCGAGTGGCCCTCCCCCTCAACCCGCAAGAGATTGCAGCAGTTCTTGGGATTCGCCAATTTTTACGCTTCTGACACCGGAGTGGGCGCGGTCCGCTCTCAGCGTTCTCCCTCCGACCACAAGCTCCACCCCTGTGCCTTCTTCTCCCGCCAGCTGTCCCCACCGGAGAGGAACTACGACGTCGGCAACCGCGAGCTCTTGGCCGTCAAGCTCGCCTTGGAGGAGTGGCGACAATGGCTGGAGGGCGCGGACCATCCTTTTATAGTCTGGACCGACCACCGTAACCTGGCTTACATTCAGTCAGCTAAGAGATTGAATTCTCGACAGGCCAGGTGGGCCTTATTCTTTGGTAGATTTAATTTCTCCCTCACCTACCGACCCGGTTCCCAGAACGGTAAGCCGGATGCCCTGTCCCGTCTGCACTCCCCTGAGGACCCTTGTACTGAGCCCGATAACATCCTGCCTCCCGCTTGTCTGATCGCCACACTTACCTGGGAGATTGAGGCCGTGATACGCCTGGCACAGAAGCAGCAGCCAGACCCCGGTTCCGGTCTGCTTCCGCCCCTCCCCATTCCTAGCCGACCTTGCTCTCACATCGCCCTGGACTTCGTCGACGGTCTGCCCACGTCCGAGGGTAACACCACCATCCTCACCGTGATCGACCGTTTCTCCAAGGCCGCACACTTCATCGCGCTTCCCAAGCTCCCGTCCTCAGGGGAGACCGCGGACCTCATGGTCAGGCACGTGTTCCGCCTTCATGGCATCCCTGCGGACATCGTCTCTGACAGGGGCCCTCAGTTCACCTCGCAGGTGTGGCGCGCATTCTGCACGGCCCTAGGGGCCACACCCAGCCTCTCCTCCGGGTTCCACCCCCAGTCCAATGGACAATCGGAGTGGGTCAATCAGGAGATGGAGGCAGCACTTGTAGAGGCAGTGTGTATCTCCCACGCCAGTCCCTCCTCCTGGAGCTCTCAGCTTCCCTGGGTCGAGTATGCACACAACACGCTGGTCAACGCCTCCTCCAGCTTATCTCCGTTCATGGCCTACCAACCACCCCTGTTCCCCGAGTTGGAGGAGGAGATCTCAGTCCCGTCAGTTCAGGCCCACATGCGCAGGTGCCGGCGCACTTGGAAGCGCACACGCGCTGCGTTGCTCCGTGCATCCTCCCGCTCCCAACTGCAGGCCAATAGGCGCCGGCTACCCGCCCCCCAGTACGCTCCCTGACAGAGGGTGTGGCTTCGGGCTAAGGACCTTCCCTTGAAGGGTACTTCGCCAAAGATCTCCCCCCGTTTCATTGGACCTTTTGAGATTGAGACGGTTATTAACCCCTGTGCCCTTCGTCTCCGACTTCCCCCATCCCTCCACGTCTCCATCCAACCTTCCACGTCTCCCAGGTCAAGCCCGTCTCCACCAGCCCGTTGTCTCCCCCCGCTCCGCCCCCACCTCCACCCAGGGTCATCGACAACCACCCGGCGTGGACAGTCCGTCGCCTCCTTGAGGTACGACGCCGCGGCCGGGGTCACCAGTACCTCGTTGACTGGGAAGGTTACGGTCCTGAGGAGCGCTCCTGGGTTCCCCGGAGTAGTATCCTGGATGCCTCGCTCGTCCGGGACTTCCATCGAGACCATCCGTCTGGTGTTGGGCGTCCGCCGAGAGGCGTCCGTAGAGGGGGGGGTACTTAACAGTGAGTGGTCTAGCATTTGCCCTGTAGAGCGGGTGTTTCGAGTTCAAGTCCTGAGTATGTCGTTGAATTCTTGGTGTTGACTTACTTTTGTAATTACCTTTTATATCAGATGAATAAGGCCTAGCAATTGACTTTTTAAATAATAAATATGTCTTACAATATCCCTAGGACCAAAATATAACTTGCAAAAACCCATAGTAATGTTAATATTAATGTTACTGATTGTGAAGACTTTGTCACAATGACAAAGACACTGCTGCATGGGAAATTGTCAGCCACATAAATTCTATTCATGTGAGTTTCTCGGCAGGCTGCCAAGACCACCTCTGTTGAGATAAATACTATGGTCAGTCCAGTGGTTAATTTGAGCCGGATCCTTCCAGTACAAGATCGGCACCTCTTAAGTTTGCCCTCCCTGTGTTCCAGTACTTATTTGGGCAGATCCGGTACCTCTCATAAATAAAGAAAAAAAATCATTTACAGAACAAATCCCAAGAATTTCATGTTGTTTATTAAGATTTAACGTCATTTGAATGTGTCAGAGATCTGTTGACGGACTGAAAAGCTGCGGGCCAACAAACCACGCCCGACACTTTCACAAATTCGCTGCACCTGATGAGCAAGCAGAGAGGAAAAAACGGTTACCATGCACGACCACATGTGTGTGCGCCACGCACAAGTTAATAGAAATTATGATAAATTATATATCCCAGAGCAGGATTGTGAACGTTTACAATAGCTCATGTCAATTTACAATGTCAGCGTTGGCTGACTAACTCTTTTTAATTATGATATTAATCCTGCGCGCCTCCTCTTTGCAACGGAATTTGTTTAAGATATAAAACCATTTAATTGAACATACACACACTAAAACAGATATTTTTGTTTTTATTTAGAAACGAAAATTCATGTTTCCCGCAGTGTGCGTCTCTTTATTGAGCGGGTCGGCAGGAAGCAGGGTCACACTCTGCACAACCAAGTTGGTAAAAAAGTCACGGTCACGCACAACTCCGTAATCAACGCTTTCCAAGCATCCGTGGTGATGGCGACTTTCTCCGCTAAGGACAGGATCTCACGGAGGGAGGCTGCTGCTTCGCTGTACATTTTCTCCAGCCGCAAAGTCATAGTTGGGCGACATGGCACTGTGTAATCCGCCTCGAGAAATGCGTTCAGATCACGGAAGACTACGTCACGTCTCTGGCAAAGGCTGCCGTATATAAAATAGCATGCATATGCATTAGTTATATTCTCAATTAAATTTACTGAGCATTCCCTACAAAGTATTTAGGTTAACTATATAAGAGACTAGGTTTAGTTTGTGTCTGACAGAGGGCGTGCCATCATGATGGTGGCCCTCCATCCTGATGCCAGTCAGCCATCACGACGGAAGATGACATCATCCATCGGCACAACACAATCGTCCATAGGCAGTGTATTTGTTTTTGCTCCATTACATCTAACCCACGTACTAAGTCACCGGATCCATCCCCCCTCTGCAGTCCGGGACCTCCCATTTTACAAATCAAGCACTGGGTCAGTCAATTTAGAATACTCAAAGAAATGGAAAAAAAATGGCATGAAAAGTTCTTTGATTTCTCCAGTAATCCTTCCTAAACTACTAATTGCGTGGGGATTGAACCCCAGACGACCGGGTGCAAGTCCAACCTGGTACCTCGAGACTAGCTCCCTATTTATGCATCCATGGTCAATATTCAATTAAAATATGCAGTCAACCGATCGGCGATTTTTTGCAAGATATCCTCCCTGTATTTATGAATGGTCACGGTGGTCCCTTTTTGAGCTATTATATGCTTGTACTTCTCATAGACCTCCACAAGCAGCTTCTGTTCCCTGCTGGAAAAGATCCCGTTCGGTCCTTTTCGGACATTTGATCCATGATTCGACATTCACGGTTCTGGGCTGGTTACATATTTTGTGAGGAAGAACACTATGCTGGGATACTGCTGGATCTCAGCACTGGTTTAGGGCCTTTCAACAATGATGCTTATGACAGAGCCTTCAGGCGGGCCCACCAGGCTATGGCAGGCGACTGACTTCATCCTCCATCACCACTCTACACTCCCTGTTAACCACCTCGGCCCCCCACCGCTCTTATACATTTATTTTGTTTTTTTGCATTTATTTTAGCTAAAGTTAATTTTGTATTATACCTGCTTGTGCCCGTGCCATTCTCTCTCCTCTTGTGCCACTAGTTGGTATATAGGTTTGAGCACCTCCTCTAGCCTAACCTTGCCAGGGCCTAGCTATAACCTATGACTTTATGCTTCATTATAAATGCATCCCCTCCGCCCGTCCCCATGATTTCTGGTTTTGATTGGTTACCTGTTGAGCCACTCCCACTCCTGGTAACTTTCCATTCCTCCTGCCCATCCTCCTCTCCCGATTGGCTCATACCCTGGAGAGCGATTTGGAGTTTACCCATTGGTTAATCAAACAGACGGAGCTGCTATCCAATTTGTTTTTAGCTTATTTTTATTTTCGCCTGCATGGCTTGGGCCTTTTTGCCTATTGTTTTAACCCTATTAAATGCTTTTTCTAACTGCTCTTGAAGTATCAGTTAGCTTACCTTTATTCAACCTGGTTTTTGGTGTGACAAGAGTTTGTCTGGCCCTCTACCCTGATCCCGCTTCTCCCGGTTGCTTCGACCGGTTGGTGAGTACCCCAACATCTGCGTGTTCAGCATTTAAGTGTGTAAACACTGAAGACTACAAACACACAAAGAGAGAGAGAGACACCCTCCAGCTAAATGACCCCTCTCCATCGAGGCTCCTGGAGCGGCAGCAAGCTGCTCCGGCCTTCCCTGGCGGCCCCAGCTTCAACCCTCCCAGAGCGGGGAACACTCCAACACCTAAGGGTCACAGCAAAGGAAAGAGGGACCTGAGAGACCTGACCCTTGCTACGGCCGACTCCCCCCCCCGGTCCAGCTCCAGCCCCCCTCTCTCTACACACCAGCTAAAGACATTCTAAGAGACCCTCCACCAACCTACCGGTCGGACCAGCAGCGTCCCACCTCTCCACCACACACTCAAGGAGTCTCCATTTGATCATGTATCTGTATTTATTTATTATCTATAGGCTCTGTTGTAGTGTATTTTTGTTTATTTCATCTTATTTTAGGATTTAACCTATACAGCCTATGACCCCATTTTTGTTTATTAATTGACAGTATCTGTTTTCAATGCAAGTTACAGTTTAACCTAATTATAGTCTACTTTACATCTCTCTTCTGTTGTGTTTTGTTCTTTTTGCCTCCTTGTCTCCTGTATGGTGCCATCCACCATACAGAGATGTTGGAGGAAGCCCTCTTCAAAGGGGCCCCTCCACTAGGGATGGCAAAGAAGGTCGCCTACTGAACAGCTTTCATAAAGCCAGCGGCTCCTAATGACACTGTACTGTCTCAGATCAAGGATAACACCATCAGCTGGATGAACAACAACCTCCACCTTCCAGAGGAACGCTGAGAACCCCTCGTCACCCACTCCGTCTCACCTTAACCCCTCGTCACCCACTCCGTCTCACCTTAACCCCTCGTCACCCACTCCGTCTCACCTTAACCCGCCTGGGGCCTCCACTGCGGACCCCCACCACCTCCCTAACCCTAACCAGCTTCCCTCCTCTACGCCTCACCTTAACCGGCTCCCCTCCCACACTTGAGGGGCCCCCGTCCACAGGCCGGCTGAGGGGGGCCCCCACTAGGAGGGCCTGGATCCCTGAGTCAGGTGGTCTTCCCCAACAGGTTCCCTGAGGGGACCCCTGACATCAGGAGCGGAGACGTTCAGGGGGGTCAGCCACACACACACATCATACCCCTCATCAGCACATTGACACCAAACATTACTCACACTCCAAACTGAAACACGCATTCACACGCACACAACACAACAATCCCACACTCCAGAATCATAAAATAATATCAGCTTACAGGAAAGTCCTGGGACCTCCAGGATGTCCTGGTGCGGGCCGCTTCTCCACAGATATTAGAAGCCCCCCTCTCCACACCAAAGCCACTTTCAGCAGCTGGCGGTCTTCAGGAACCAGCACGCCTCCACCTCCAGCCCTGTTCCGCAAAAACTCACCATGCAGGACAAAAACATAATCTATGCCATCACATGCTCCGAATGCCACATCATATATGTCGGCGAAACAAAGCCCAGGATACTCACCAGACTTAAACAGCACTTATATACTATACACATAGGCACACTCAACACTCAAACGGTCCAACACTTCCAAACACACCCCATCACCTCACTATTCATCACCGGGCTGGAGATGAAGGCGTGCTGGTGGGACAGACCGAGGAAGGCGGCGGAGCATAGGTGGATAGCCAAGCTTAGGACCCTTCCCCCCTTGGGCCTGAACATCAGGGAGTAGGGGCCGCGCTGGGACGCTGCTGGGGGCGCTGGGGGGTCCTGGGACTCCTCCTTGGGGGTTCCCTGCATGGCGTCGGGTCCACTGTGTGTTTTAATATGTTGCATGTTTTTATCTTTACTGTGTGCATCTTCTGCATCATTATTTAACTGAGGCCTTCCACCTCTTTCACTCCCCCATTTATTACAATGGAGGCTTCTTTTATGTGAAAGGATGGTATGAATGTGTGAATGGTTTTTGAATGTGTGAATGACCACTTATTTTTCCCTGTGTGTTTTTAATACTTCTTGCATGCTTTTACCATGTTTTTATAGATATGTATATTTGTAAATTGTTACATTAAAGGGGTTCCTGTATTTTTCACCCATGAATTCCTCAGATTGCAGTGTGTGTAACGTGAGCGTTTGGCTGAACCCAAGTGCACAGACGGGCGAAGAGCGTGGAACAGTGTCAATCGTTTATTCGGATTCAGGATCGGCAGGCAGGATAGTCAGACAGGCGGGGATCAGGAGCAGGCAGGGTAGTCGGACAGGCGGGGATCAGGAGCAGGCAGGATAGTCAGACAGGCGGGGATCAGGAACCGGCAGAATAGTCAGACAGGCGGGGGTCAGGAGCAGGCTGGATAGTCAGACAGGCGAGGATCAGAGAGCAGGCAGGATAGTCAGACAGGCGAGGATCAGAGAGCAGGCAGGATAGGTGGTAGGTCAGGGTTCGAATCGCGGGAAAGCACTGTGAAACACAAGAGACAATCTGACAGGGAATGTTTGGGAGGAAAGGACTGATATAGGGGAAACACAGGTGAAGGTGGTTGGGTTAATTGGGAGTGATCAGGGTGGCAGGCAGGTGAATGGGAAAACCAGGGGCGGATCATGACAGTGTGCTCCTTTTTATTCCTATATTTTGTATTCATGTGCAAGATTTACTATTTATGAGAGGATGTGCATGGATGAGTCTGTATGCGTGGATAAATGTGTTTGTGTGTGTCTCTCTCTCTACACATATGTTTATATATGTGTATATATATATATATATGTATATATTTTTTTATTTATATGCATGTTTGTGCGGTCTTCAGATCCCGCCCGTGTGTGTGTATTTGTGTGTGTGTGTGTGTGTGTGTGTGTGTGTGTGTGTGTGTGTGTGTGTGTGTGTGTGTGTGTGTGTGTGTGTACTGTACCACATGAAGGCGGACGGCTGGGTGAAGGTGTATAAGGAGGACATCTCAGAGCTGATCCACAGATACAGGAAGGACACGTTCTGACCTCTGACCTCCCACCTAGAGCCCCATGTGACCCGGCCAGAGGACGGGCTCTGACCTCTGACCTCCCACCTGGAGCCCCGTGTGACCCGGCCAGAGGACGGGGCCTGACCTCTGACCTCTCACCTGGAGCCCCATGTGACCCGGCCAGAGGACGGGCCCTGGCCTCTGACCTCCCACCTGGAGCCCCATTTGACCCGGCCAGAGGACGGGCTCTGACCTCTGACCTCCCACCTGGAGCCCCATGTGACCCGGCCAGAGGACGGGCTCTGACCTCTGACCTCCGACCTGGAGCCCCTTGTGACCCGGCCAGAGGACGGGCTCCTGATCAACTATCATCATCACATCCCTCATGATCACCGAGCGTCGTGTCCAGGAATGTTTTAATAAAGCGCTGAGAGCAGAACGCTGGGACTCCTGTGAGCTCATTACACCAAACATACCCAACGCCTTTAGTTTCAGGACGTTTTCATCTACAAGCTTCAGTTAAAACCCCTAAACAGCATCGCTCTGGTACATTGGAACTCCCCTGAAAAGGTGATGAGTGATTAGTGACTTTTCCTTTGTTTTTCCTGACCTTCCAAGCCCTCTAAGACAGACTTCCAGTGGTGGCGTCAGATAAAACATGAAGTCTTGGATAAAGTGAAGAGAAGATTCAGTGAAGCCTGTTAAATGTGCATCCGAAAAGTTTATACACACAATTTCAATGTGTTTGAATCACACATTATAGCCAAGCTTGTGTTGTTAGTGTAGGATCAATAGGTCGATTAGTGAAGCTCCAGATTGACAGATTGAGGGAGACGGGGGGGGGAGACGGGGGGGGAGGGAGACGGGGGGGGGGGAGGGAGACAGGGGGGGAGAGGGAGACGGGGGGGAGGGAGACGGGAGGAGAGGGAGACGGGGGGAGGGAGACAGGGGGAGAGGGAGACGGGGGGGAGAGGGAGACGGGGGGAGAGGGAGACGGGGGGGGAGGGAGACGGGGGGAGAGGGAGACGGGGCGGGGAGGGAGACGGGGGGGGAGAGGGAGACGGGGAGAGAGGGAGACGGGGGGGAGGGAGACGGGGGGAGAGGGAGACGGGGGGGGAGGGAGACGGGGGGGGGGAGACGGGGGGGAGAGAGAGACGGGGGGGAGAGGGAGACGGGGGGGAGGGAGACGGGGGGGGAGAGGGAGACGGGGGGGAGGGAGACGGGGGGGGAGAGGGAGACGGGGGGGGAGGGAGACGGGGGGGAGAGGGAGACGGGGAGAGAGGGAGACGGGGGGAGGGAGACGGGGGGGAGAGGGAGACGGGGGGAGAGGGAGACGGGGGGGGAGAGGGAGAGGGAGACGGGGGGAGAGGGAGAGGGAGACGGGGGGGAGAGGGAGACGGGGGGAGAGGGAGAGGGAGACGGGGGGAGAGGGAGAGGGAGACGGGGGGGGGAGGGAGAGGGAGACGGGGGGGAGAGGGAGACAGAGAGTGTCCGTCCATCTGTCTGTGGTTTCTTTCCACAACCGACACAGAGACACTGAGAACCCCCCCAACCAAAACCCAGGGAGGAGGTCCGATAATAATAAAATATAAAATTAAATTATATAATATAATAATTTATAATTTCTGATTAATATATTATTATTCTTAAGGGACTTATTGAAGCATTATTTAATAATAAAACACGAAATCATCAGCTGAACACAGGAGAACATTCAGTTGGATCCACTGAGTTGTTTATTGCAATTATGCTTTATTAAAAAATAAGACATGAACACAATAAACACTAGGACTAAAACAATAGAAGCAGCAGACTTTACAAATCATCAACAGGTGTGCACATATCTTTAATAACTGAACATGTTCTGTGGCCTTTTGGTTTCCATCAGAACACGAAAAATCAAGATGCAATCTTAAGTCATTTACAACATGCAACTTTATCCCGTAGATCTCTTGGTTATTATGAATAAAATATAAAATCTGCTTTAAATCAGGTTGTAAATCAGGATTATGTGACTTTCGGGGAAATGAATGGGAGTCAATGGAGGCTGAGGGAGGAACGTCCTACCTGAAGTACTGTCAATAGGCGATAGGGGGTGCTAATGTCCCTTTACAGAAAAATAGTCCCTTACATGTACACAAAAAACACAAGGGCTAAAACAATAGAAGCAGCAATATATGCTGTATATATGTGTGTCTGTATGTCTGTTTGTGTGTGGGTGTGTGTCTATGTGTGTTTGTGTGTATGCGTATGTGTATGTTTGTGTGTGTGTGTGTGTGTGCGGTCCTCCTCCCCACCGCCTTTTTTTTTTTCAACCACAGAGGGCAGAGACCACTGAGGACCCCCCCTACCGCTGAGGGATCACAGAGACGCTGCCCCCCCCCACCATAACCCCACCCCCGGGAGGAGGTCCTCCTGGGTGAAGGAGGACCAGAAGGTGTGGAGGTGTGTCAGTGTGTCTGAGGACCCTCCTCCACCTGGGGACACTCTGTAGAAGGACAGAGAGCCAGCAGGCCGGTCCAGATACACTCCTACTCTGGTGGAGCCAGCGGGGGGGAGAGGGAGGGCTGTTCTCCTACCGTTGTACCAGGCATAGTAACGATCATCATAACAATGAAGACTCCAGGACTTGTTGTTCGCTCCAAGCCTGCTGTCATCACCCCCTCCTCTCCTTGTGATTCCTCTGTATGTCACTCCTATCTCAACACGTCCTTCCCACTCTACCTCCCAGTAACAGCGGCCAGTCAGAGCCTCTCTACCCAACACCTGGAGCTGGGAGTCAAATCTCTCTGGGTGATCCGGATACGACTGGTCCTCTCCAACCAGCGTCACCTTCCTGTTGTCCTCAGACAGAGAGAGGTCTCTGTGGGCCGTGTTGGGGTCCAGGGTGAGTTCACAGGCATCTGAGGGAGAACCAGACATGATGAGCTGCTGAACCGCTCTTCATCCTCATCATCATCACTGGTACTGTTCTCCTGAACATGACATGTGAGGGGGGGGGGGTCATGTGATGTTATAGTAACGCTATTGCTTCAGACTCCGCCTTCACCCCCTCCCCGCCCCCGAGCCCAGACCCTCCCCTCAGCACCCTTTGTGTGTGTGTGTGTGTGTGTGTGTGTGTGTGTGTGTGTGTGTGGACCCTCAGCCCCATCTCCCCCCCCCTCCCCCGAGCCCAGATGTTATCTTCATGATGATTGGACAGTATTAATATATGGAAGATACATGATGTCAGCCATCATCCTCATTCCCAGTAGGATCTGATCTCACTTCCTGCTGTGTGGAGGGACTTTCGATCTCAGTAGTGAGTGTGTGATGTGATGAATCAAACAGACACTTACACTTCTTTAGAGCTGGTTTCAGCCTCCACACTCCACCGTGCTCCACACTGGGGGGGAAACAAAGTGAGAGCAGCATGTTGAAACATTCACCTTCATCATCGGCCGTCTCATAACGTTGTACACAACGTGAGTGACAGCTGCCTCTTCAAACCACTTCATCTAGCAGCGGCTTGAATCCTCGTAGGAGACTTTGTCCCTGAGTGGTGAGCTGTCCTCTCCATACCTGAGAGTGTCCAGTCTCCAGCGTGGATCCTCCAGTCCAGCAGAGAGCAGCGCAGCTCCAGAGTCTCCTGGGTGATTGTAGCTCAGGTCCAGCTCTCTCAGATGGGAGGGGTTGGAGCTCAGAGCTGAGGCCAGAGAAGCACAGCCTTCCTGTGTGACCAGGCAGCCAGACAAGCTACACACACACACACACACACACACACACACACTTTATTATATTTATTCTGGTTGAGAGCAGTTCATACTAAAGTAACCACATTTATAAAGTGTATTCATTCCATCTGGAGGACAAGGAGAACAGGAAGAGGAAGTGGGGAGATGACATCATCACCGACATCAGAACTTCCTTCACTTGGATGTGAAACAGGATCTTAAACAAATGTTCCTTTCTCAATAGCTACAACTCAATGAGATATTGTTTGGTCAACAGAGATCAGGTCTGATTGTTAGGAGTCAGGAGAAGTCCGCTGTGTTTGGTACGCTGAGACCGTTTCTTCACAGGTTCTAACATTGTGTAAAACCAGGGAGAGTTTTGTCAGCAGGCAAAAGAGCAACAGAAATGCATCGGACATGAGCAGCACTACACCAAACTAATGTGAAGTTAATAAAGTCCATCTTTAATGTTCAATATGATTCACTTTACCACGGCCAGTGATGTTCTATGGTGAGGTGTACATTATATTCAGATCACAGCACGGCTAAAGCCTCATCCCCATGTCTACGCTAATGACAACTCCTCAGCTCACATCTGCTGACCAGAGCTACATAACATAAAACAAACATAACATACTAGTAGTTAACAGGTCAACCCCTAACCCTCACATCAGCTGGCCAGAGCTACATAACATAATAGTAGTTAACAGGTCAACCCCTAACCCTCACATCAGCTGGCCAGAGCTACATAACATATAACAAACATAACATACTAGTAGTTAACAGGTCAACCCCTAACCCTCACATCAGCGGACCAGACTTACATAACATATAACATGCATACCGTTTTGTGTGTTCTTTTTTGATAATGGTCCAACTAGTCGTTGACCATCCCTTACATATTAAACAACCCCAAGACCTAGTTTGAAGAGGCTGAAAACGGACCTGAGAGTTTCCAGTGTACAGTGTGGACTCCCCAGTCCAGCAGAGAGCAGCTTCACTCCTGAATCCTGCAGATCATTGGTACTCAGGTCCAGCTCTCTCAGACTAGAGGAGTTGGAGCTGAGAACTGAGGCCAGAGCTTCACAGCATCTCTCTGACAGATCACAGCCCTTCAGCCTTCACACAAAATAAAGAGGACAGGTTCGGAACTGTGATTAAAATAACTTACATCTTTAACTTATTACATAATGAAGAAATTGTGGTTATTCAAATTGGGTGTAAAATGTATAACAATAAGATAGTTGTTTTGCAGCGTTTGAAAAGTCGTTTAGTATATTAATATTACTTTTTGTTGCAGTGTAATGCATATTATGTATTGTATTGTAACACATGTTATCTGTTAATCTAAAGCAATGTTTTGTATATGATTATACGTTTTATTCCAATATTATGTATATTGTGTTGTGAGGGGAATAAACCTCAGAGCGACCAGGAAAACACCTTGCGAGCACAAGAACTAAAGGTACGGCCACACTGAACGCGTTACGCGCGTAGGATTAGGCCTAACCTGCCGCTTCATCAATGTGTGTCAACAAAAATGGTTCAATGCGCCTAACTCGCCTACGAAGCTAGACGAGCCCATCCAAAACTTATTTTTCCCCCGCTACTTTTCTTTTGCTCCACAAACATGGCTGAGATCAGCACCATCGCTGCGTTGTATTTTTTGTGGGAGTTCGAGGAGAGTAGGAAACCCAAACGCCGTCGTGTTTGGGTGCAAGACATCCTCCGTAGGCGCTCACAGCTGGGTGACTTTCACCTCCTCCTCCAGGAACTCCGCCTGGATGACGGCCGGTTCCAGCGGTATTTTCGGTTGCCTGGGGCCATGTTCGATGACCTGCTAGCTCGGGTCCTCCGTCTCTCTGCCAGTGACGTCGGGTCAAGCTCAACTCTGATTGGCTATCGCAGCTAAGCGTCACGCGTCGGAGCATAAAAAGTTTAATTTTTTGAAAATTTGCCGTCTCATCACGTTCTACACAACATGAGTGACAGCTGCCTCTTCAAACCACTTCATCTAGCAGCGGCTTGAATCCTCGTAGGAGACTTTGTCCCTGAGTGGTGAGCTGTCCTCTCCATACCTGAGAGTGTCCAGTCTCCAGCGTGGATCCTCCAGTCCAGCAGAGAGCAGCGCAGCTCCAGAGACTCCTGGGTGATTGTAGCTCAGGTCCAGCTCTCTCAGATGGGAGGGGTTGGAGCTCAGAGCTGAGGCCAGAGAAGCACAGCCTTCCTGTGTGATCAGGCAGAAAGACAAGCTACACACACACACACACACACTTTATTATATTTATTCTGAATGAGAGCAGTTTATACTAAAGTAACCACATTTATAAAGTGTATTCATTCCATTTGGAGGACAAGGAGAACAGGAAGAGGAAGTGGGGAGATGAGATCATCACAGACATCAGAACTTCCTTCACTTGGATGTGAAACAGGATCTTAAACGAATGCTCCTTTCTCAATAGCTACAACTCAATGAGATATTGTTTGGTTAGAGTCAGGAGAAGTCTGCTGTGTTTGGTACGCCGAGACCGTTTCTTCACAGGTTCTAACATTGTGTAGAACCAGGGAGAGTTTTGTCAGCAGGCAAAAGAGCAACAGAAAGGCATCGGACATGAGCAGCACTACACCAAACTAATGTGAAGTTAATAAAGTCCATCTTTAATGTTCAATATGATTCACTTTACCACGGCCACGGATGTTCTATGGTGAGCTGTACATTATATTCAGATCACAGCACGGCCAAAGCCTCATCCCCATGTCTACGCTAATGACAACTCCTCAGCTCACATCTGCTGACCAGAGTTACATAACATATAACAAACATAAGATACTAGTAGTTAACAGGTCAACCCCTAACCCTCACATCAGCTGGCCAGAGTTACATAACATTTAACAAACATAACATACTAGTAGTTAACAGGTCAACCCCTAACCCTCACATCAGCGGACCAGACTTACATAACATATAACATGCATACCGTTTTGTATGTTCTTTTCGATAACGGCCCAACTAGTCGTTGACCATCCCTTACATATTAAACAACCCCAAGACCCAGTTTGAAGAGGCTGAAAACTGACCTGAGAGTTTCCAGTGTACAGTGTGGACTCCCCAGTCCAGCAGAGAGCAGCTTCACTCCTGAATCCTGCAGATCATTGGTACTCAGGTCCAGCTCTCTCAGACTAGAGGAGTTGGAGCTGAGAACTGAGGCCAGAGCTTCACAGCATCTCTCTGACAGATGGCAGATATTCAGCCTGCACACACAATAAACACCATATGTTAGGAAGTGTGATTAAAATGACCTATATCTTTTACTTTAAACTTAATGAAAGACGTGTGTATCAACCAATAACATTATTTACATTTATATTTAGGGCATTTAGCAGACGCTTTTATCCAAAGCGACTTACAATAACTGCATTTGTTACAATAAGTACATTTGTCATAAGAAGTGAAACAATATATCGCTGTCGGTACAGTAAAGATGTTCATAGAACCAAGTGCAAGTATTGGCTGTTATAACGTAACAGTTATTGGCTGTTACGTTATAACAGCCAATAACTTAATAGTTTAAATGTAATAAAGTCAATAACGTAATAACTTGCCAACAATGTAATAAAATTGTTGAGCCAATAACGTAATAACTTTTTGCCAATAATGTTATAACTTATTACGTTATTGGCTGCTTGTATTAAAAAAATACTTTGAAAATGTAATAACTGAGCCAATAACCTAATAAATGAGGCATCACTTTATTTTATTTTAAATTTCTGGAGAGAAACTGTCACACTTGACAGTTTGAATTTGGATTCATATGCAACTATTAGGGTTCCGTTATAGAACTCTGTGCATCCAACTCCGTGACCACGCAGACAATTTGACGGAGTCGTGAGCTTTTCGAAGCTCTACTATAGCGGAACCTTAGAGTTACATATAAATCCAAATTCACTCTTTGCTCCTTTAAGGCATCCTCTGGAGGGGGGTATGAGGTTGGAGGGGTAACTGTAAGGTCAGATATTTAAGCGTGTGATGCAATATGCAATAACAAGGCTAAGTGTGACTGTTTCTCTCCAGAAATTGAAAATAAAATAAAGTGATGACTCATATATTACATTATTGGCTCAGTTATTACATTTTCAAGGTTTTTTTTTTACAAGGCAAATAACGTAATAACCAGCCAATAATGTAACAAGTTATTACATTATTGGTTCAACAACTTTATCACACTATTGGCAATTTATTATGTTATTGGCTTCATTACATCTAAATTATTACGTTATTGGCAGTTATTACTTTATTGGCCGTTATTGGTTGCTACAACGTGTTAAAAGCTTTAATAAAATATGTTTTATCAATTGAACTGCATTTGATCCTTAAATGTTCATTTAATAATCTGTGTTACTTTTACTTTTAACATAATTAAGTTATTGTCTTCGTCTTTATTAGAAAAGTGGGTTAGTGGGTTTATTGTAATACAAGTTATACATGAACCTACATATATGTTTTGTTAGTTATAACTTCTATATAATACATTCTACTATCAAGTATATTGTGTTGTGTATTGTCATACATTATTATGAGTGAACCTACAGAGATCTTTTGGAGGCTTTGATCACTGGCAGCAGCCTCAGAAGAGCCTCCTCTGAAGCTGAGTATTTCTTTAGGTCAAACACGTCCAGCTCCTCTTCTGATGTCAGTAAGATGAAGACCAGAGCTGACCACTGAGCAGGAGAGACATGTGTTTTGAAGAGACTTCCTGATGTCAGGGACCGTTGGATATCCTCCACTAGAGAATGGTCGTTCAGCTCATTCAGACAGTGGAACAGATTGATGCTTCTCTCTGGAGAGAGATTACCACCTAACTTATCCTTGATGTAAGACACTGTTCCCTTGTTGGTCAGTGATCTACTTCCTGTCTTTCCCAGCAGACCTCGTAGGACATTCTGATTGGTCTCCAGAGAGAGGCCCAGGAGGAAGCGGAGGAACAAGTCCAGGTGTCCGTTCTCACTCTGTAAGGCCTTGTCCACAGCACTCTGGTAGAGGAGGAGTTCATTTTCCCTGGAGGTTGGTGGTTCTTCTGAGAGCAGATTGACACCAGTATCGATGAAGGACAGAAAGACATAAAAGGCAGCCAGAAACTCCTGGATGCTCAGATGGACAAAGCAGAACACCTTCTCCTGGTACAGCCCACACTCCTCTTTAAAGATCTGGGTGAACACTCCTGAGCACACTGAGGCTGCTCTGATATCGATGTCACACTCTGCCATATCTGCCTCGTAGAAAATCAGGTTGCCTTTCTCCAGCTGGTTAAAAGCCAGTTTTCCCAGAGAAACAATGATCTCCCTGCTCTGTGAAGTCCAGAGTGCATCTGTTTCAGCAAACAAACGATACTTCCTGTCCCCCTGTATGGACTGAACCCTCAGGAAGTGGCTGTACATCTGAGTCACGGTCTTGGGCGTCTCTTCTCCTATCAGGGATGTTTTGAAGAAGTCCTCCAGGACTGTAGCAGTGATCCAACAGAATCCTGGGATGTGACACATGATGTGGAGGCTTCGTGATTTCTTGACGTGGGAGATGATTGTCCTGGCCAGCGTCTCATCTTTGAATCTCTTCCTGAAGTACTCCTCCTTCTGTTGGTCGGTGAACCCTCTGACCTCTGTCACCATGTCAACACAATGAGAAGGGATCTGATTGGCTGCCGCAGGGCGTGTGGTTATCCAGATGCGAGCAGAGGGAAGCAGGTGGCCCCTGATGAGGTTTGTCAGCAGCATGTCCACCGAGGTGGACTTTGTGACATCATTCCATATCTTGTTGTTCTGGAAGTCCAGAGGAAGTCGACACTCATCCAGTCCATCCAAGATGAACACAACTTGGAACCCGTCGTATCTGCAGATTCCTGCTTCTTTGGTCTCAATAAAGAGGTGATGAAGAAGTTCCACCAAGCTAAACTCTTTCCCTTTCAGTAAATTCAGCTCTCTGAAAGTGAGGAGAAATGTGAAGTGTATGTCCTGGTTGGCTTTTTCTTCAGCCCAGTCCAGAATGAACTTGTGTGTTAAGATGGTTTTACCAATACCGGCCACTCCAGTTGTCATTATTGTCCTGATTGGTTTATCTTTTCCAGGTAAGGGTTTAAAGATGTCTTCACATTTGATTGGTGTTTCCTCCTTGACTGGTTTCCTGGAAGTGGTTTCAATCAGTCTGACCTCATGTTCCTTGTTGACCTCTCCACTGCCTCTCTCTGTGATGAAGATCTCTGTGTAGAACTCATTCAGAGGTGTTGATTGACCTGCTTTAGCGATTCCCTCAAACCCACACCTGAACTTCTCCTTCAAATGAGACTTGATTTTATGTTGGCACTTGACAGCAGCAGGTCCTAAATGAGAAAAAAACAGTAGACATCAGTTAGTAGATGGTGGCATCAGTGGGAACATGTCAATATTTCCT
Source organism: Pollachius pollachius (assembly GCF_949987615.1). Lineage (NCBI taxonomy): Eukaryota > Metazoa > Chordata > Actinopteri > Gadiformes > Gadidae > Pollachius > Pollachius pollachius. The sequence goes on from NC_136944.1 coordinate 528,017, forward strand.
GTAGAATTATCAATTTCATGACATTTAGTGGCTTCATACCTTGGTCAGAAAAGCTGGTTGTGACAATGACTGCATGTTACAGATTCAAAATGCTCAGGACCTTTCGGTTTTTCCACAGCAATATGATCGGACTAATGATAATAACAATGATAGTAAAATGGTGTAAAATGAAATGCTGACAGGACAAGATAGTGTTGCATCTCTTCCACTGAGTTATTCTGCTGTTGATCTGCAGCTTATGTTTAATATTATTAATAACAATAATAATTACATGTGAGTAATGAGGAGAACCAGGTAGGAGGGGGTAAGAACAGCAGTGAGGAGACCCAGGTAGGAGGGGGTAAGAACAGTGAGGAGACCCAGGTAGGAGGGGGTAAGAACAGTGAGGAGACCCAGGTAGGAGGGGGTAAGAACAGCAGTGAGGAGACCCAGGTAGGAGGGGGTAAGAACAGCAGTGAGGAGACCCAGGTAGGAGGGGGTAAGAACAGTGAGGAGACCCAGGTAGGAGGGGGTAAGAAGAGCAGTGAGGAGACCCAGGTAGGAGGGGGTAAGAACAGTGAGGAGACCCAGGTAGGAGGGGGTAAGAACAGTGAGGAGACCCAGGTAGGAGGGGGTAAGAACAGTGAGGAGACCTAGGTAGGAGGGGGTAAGAACAGTGAGGAGACCCAGGTAGGAGGGGGTAAGAACAGTGAGGAGACCCAGGTAGGAGGGGGTAAGAACAGTGAGGAGACCCAGGTAGGAGGGGGTAAGAACAGCAGCACAACAGGGACATGAGGGGAACCCACGGTAGGGGGTCATTACAGCGAGCAGGCCAGTGGGAACACATGTGTTTTGAGGAGGGATTTCAATGTTGTCAGGGCGTCTCTTTCAGTTCAGCTGAGAGCCCTAGCACCCACGGTGCTGAGAGCCCAAGCGCCCACGGTGCTTAGAGCCCTAGCACCCACGGTGCTTAGAGCCCTAGAACCCACGGTGATGAGGCGGGAGGTCCGGACGGTGAAGACCAGCTGAGGATGACGAAGGGAGCGGCAGGGCCTGTCCTCCTGGAGGAGGTCGGGGAGATAAGTGGGCGCCACGTTGTGGAGGGCTTTGTCGGTGAGCAGAAGGGTTTTAAGGTCAATCCGGTGTTGGACACTGAGCCAGTGTAGTTGGACGAGAATGGGGGTGATGTGGTCGGGGGATTTGGTGCTGGTAATGATGATGTTTAACATTCTTTAACCTGAGACCCCCACCATTACCCTACATATCCGGATCAAACCATTTAACCTGATACCCCACAACAACCCCACATACTGGATCAAACCATTTAACAAAGAAGGAAAAATTGAAAGAGGAAAAACTCAAAGAGGAAAGATTGTCTCCACATAGAAGTATGAAATGTATAAGTCTCACACTATGTAATTTAGTCTGAAGAGAACAAATAATAATCTCCTACTGCTCATCAAACTGTGTATTTCTTATCTGTTTTCAAGATAAGAGTCTCTTACCGCCCCCCAGTGTGTCGGCCAGTTCCTCCTGGTTCATCTCCATCAGGCAGAGCTTTGTGATGTCCACCACTCCCTCTATGGCGCGCCTCCTCTGCTCCTCCTTCTTACCATGCACCTCCTCCTCCTCCACTCTCTGACCCTCTGAGCATTGTGGGTAATCTGAGAAGAGATCCCTCCAGAGCTTCTTCAGCTCCTTGTCTAGGAAAGCGTGTGCGTTCTCCTCAGCCCTCTGGAACAGAACAAACATCAAGGAGAACTTTACTCTGAACTAACTGAGACATCAGAAGCATCTGTCCTGGATCCACGTCCCGCTGGACAAGAGATGCTTTCTAATGTCCACGGAGAGCTGAAGTTAAACGTCTTGGTGGACATTTACACACCTTGATCAGCTCTGTTTGATGCTGCTGTAGAGACTGAGCACTGGTAACCTTTGACCTCTCCTGGTGTCTGTGGGGGATCACGCACACACACACACACACACACACACACACACACACACACACACACACACAATTCTATTTCCCCAGACTTGTAGATATCAGTATCAGTAGAGTCTGATAACAACCAACTGGTCTGTTTTCATCGTCTGTTTGAACCCCCTACCTCTCCTCTCTGGAGGGGCGTCCATCTTTAAATCGATATGGTATATCCATAGAGCGGTCACTCTTCATGGACACACAGCTGGGTCCAGGGGAGTCTGCTCTCTCCTGCTGGACTCTTCTAGAAAAACAAGAACCAGGATTTATGGATGTTTGATGGAAGCTGTACCTGTAAAATATGTAATAAATCCTCACCTCTTCCCATTTGACTGATTTCTGAGTTTAAAACCAATCAGATGATGCATAGACTGGTCACTCTTCATGGAGACACAGCTGGGTCCGGAGGAGTCTGCTCTGTGCTGCTTCTCTGGGCTTCAACACACACACACACACACACATACACACACACACACACACACACACACACACAGCTTTTACTCAGACTAATGATGGAGTCATGATGTATCAATGCTGAGCTCTGAGATGGACAACAGTCACAGACAGAGAGATCCTCTTCTTACCTCTTAGCTTTGCTCCGGCGGCCATGTTCCCCAGACAGAGTGGTCTTAGAGGTAGGACCCCCCTCCTCTCTCTCCTCATCCATAGTAGACTGGAGACCTGGACACAAACACAACTCCATACTGTTTCTACTGCCACTCGGCGTTGGTTTACTCTCTGCTTTTATATGAGCTGTGTATTCCGCTCACAGGGGGCCGTTGTCTCTGTTAACTTTGGACAAGAGGCAGGGTCTCTCCTAGACACAGATTCATAGACCTTATCATTCCCACACGTTTCTCATATACTCTTTAATAACGTATCATCATTCAACACAGAAGGTCTCAAAAGGCTACAAAATGTCTGATAAGATCAAGATCACCGTGCGGATATCATACCAACTGCTCCCTGTGCGGGTTAAACCGCTCTGAAGGCAGGACCATACATGGACTTCCTCATGTGGTATGACATCACAACCAGATCTGTGAGGCAGGCCCACAGAGAACAAGACCCGGTAAGAGAAGACGTTTAAACACCTTCACAAAGCAAGATGGCCTTCTTACTGTCTAAATAATGTTATCATAATACCGCACTACAAATATAACAGCTGTACATTCTGTCCTAAGTACCTTTAAAGTCACGCAAGGACACAAGGAGTCACAAGAAGAAAAAGTCATTATTAACATCAACCTGACACCTGACTCCATGCTGGAAGGTTCTGGGTTCGATCCCCAATTCCCACAGTCTAACAAGTATCATTCTACAGAGCAGGAATCTTAAAAATGTTCAACCTACTGATAAGATTCAAAGTTATTCATATGTATGATCTATCACAGATAAGAGTGGACTACAGTATCTTAGTCTTCTTCCTACAGTGATAAAGTGAGCCACACCAAACCATCCAACTCATAATAAGAAAATGGTGAACCAACCAGTTGGACCAGTTACCCTCCCAGTTCATACTCCTCACATACTAACCTCTTATAGGCAGCTGATCCATGACCTCATTCAGTGATGAATAGTAATCACTGTTTAAAATATGAAGAATGGACAGAGAGCTCTGAGCTCTCTCCACTCTGAGTACAGAATACTCAGAGTGGACAGAGTACTCAGAGTTCACACACACACAAACACAGAAGAAAAAAAGTCACAAACGGTCTACTCTTCTGCAGTCTGTGATTCATTCAACTTCAGTGGTAGTAAAGTGGAACATTTTGCTAGGTCCGTTTTGAAACCCTTGAAAAGGTGCACTGCAGCACCACCTGCTGGTGAGAGGATGTCAGTGGGATTGGCTGAGCTGAAGAACACAAACTAGTGGTCACCTGTGACTTCTGTGTTGAGGCGGTCGCGGCAGTGTTAATTCAACTTGAAGGTCATGTCCCTCTCATACGAGTGATGCTCTCAAATATAGAGTAGGCCTACACTACTGCAGAATGATGCAGGCCCACAGAGAACAACACCCAGTACAAGATGACGTTTAAACACCTTCACTAACCAAGATGGCTATCTTCCTGTTGAAATAATGTAATAATAATACCACACTACACTAACAACTGTCCATTCTATCCTCAGTACCTTTAAAGGTACCACAGGACTTTTGATTAAGAACCAATACTGAATCTGACGAAACAGTCATTATTAACCTCAACCTGACGCTTGACTCAAGGCTGAAAGTTTCTGGGTTCGATCCCCAAAGCCCACAGTCTAACACGTAGCATTCTACAGAGCAGGAATCTTCAAAAATATTCAATAGTAAGTTTGAAAAATAGCAATGCATCCATACATTGACTAGCGTTTTTAACCATGTGGTTTTACAGGAAACTAACTATCAACCTATTGATAAGACTAAAAGTTATTCATATTTATCATCTGTCATGGATCAGAGTGGACAACAGTACCTTAGTCGTCTTCCTGCTGTGATGAAGTGAGCCACAACAAACCGTCTGACTCATATCAAGGATATGATGTCCAACCATTTCCCCTCCCAGTTCATACTCCTCCCAGACTCTGCTTTTATATGAGCTGCGTTTTTCCGCTCACAGGGGGCTGTTGTCTCTGTTAACTTTGGACAAGAGGCAGGGTGGTCTTCCCTAGACGCAGATTCATAGACCCTCTCATTCTCAAGGAGGGCAAGACCATATATGGACTTCCTCGTGTGGTATGACATCACAACCAGATCTGTGATGCGGGCAAACAGAGTACAAGACCCAGTACAAGATGACGTTTAAATGTCTCCACTAACCAAGATTCCTGTCTGAATAATGTAATCATAATACCGGACTGCAAATATAACAACAGTTCATTCTGTCCCAAGTACCTTTAAAGTCACCCAAGGCCGCAAGAAGGCACAAGAAGTAATTCTTAACTTCAACCTGATAGCTGCATCTTATAGAGCAGGAATCTTAAAAATGATCAACCTACTGATTCAAAGTTATTCATGTTTATGATCTATCATGGATAATAGTGGACTACAGTATCTTAGTCTTCTTCCTGATGGACCAGTTCCCCTCCCAGTTCAAACTCCTCCCAGACTAACCCCGAATAGGCGTCTGATCCATGACCTCACTCAGTGATAAATAATAATCAGCTTATTGAAGCATGGACAGCTCTGAGCTCTGTCCACTCTGAGTACAGAATACTCAGAGTGGACAGAGTACTCAGAGTACTCAGAGTGAACACACACACAGACACACACACGGACGCCACCGTGGGCTGTGAGGCTCTCGTACCTCTGGAATCTCTCGACACCATTACAGGTCTTACTTCACTGGACGCCATTGTATTGGCAGTTTAAGTGTTATGACGCTGGTGACGGTGTTGTCTCTTCACCCTGCTCCACCTAGGGAACACAACAAAATGAAAACCCCACTTAAGTACACAACACAACGATGATCTCACCTTAGTACACAACACAACGATGATCTCACCTTAGTACACAACACAATGATGATCTCACTTTAGTACACAACACGATGATGATCTCACTTTAGCACACTCTTTTGACGTCAGGAGACAAGATGGAGGCCGGTGTTGTGGCAGTTTGTACAGTTGGTGTTGTGGTGCTCCTGGTCTCTGGCGGGAACCCAGGCTACAGCTACTGGGGCTTTCCACAGCCAACACTCAGCACACCATGTGACCCACGCAGCCAATCAGGTCACCCAGGCAGACTGTTTCCAAACCAGTCAGATCAGTCCTGGGCCATCTTGGTTCTACACGCTAGCTGGTGGGGAACTGAATAAGGATTCATACATTCTATTATTTGATCTGCAGAAAGATTATATCTCTGTTTTCTTGATGTTAAACAAGACATATTATGGTGTTTTCCCACAAGTAAACAAAGTATTTGACTTCCAGAGAACATGTTTTTGAAGCTGTTTGCCTGAAATAGCTTTCAGGAAAAAAGAATTCTACTAGTATTCCCCTCTGTTTCAGTCCCTTCAGAAGTCCCTTTCTGGTGTCTGTAGCTTTAATGCAAATGAGCTGCTGCCCATTGACCAATGAGCTGTCAGACTGAACCACAGCATGGAGGAGAAGGGATTGTTGCCGTTTGCGGACTCCTGGAGCTCTATATCTATATAATATAATATAATAATAATATTATACATGGGTATTCATATAATATTATATCTAATATCAAGGCCAAAAGCTATGTGCACCTCGGATGATATTATGTATCATAAAGACTGCATCTGATATCTCTGGTACTTCCACAACAAGTTAACACTCATAGTGGGGGATATCTCGGCCATGGTTGAGAAGAATTGTTGGAAAGGAACTTTGGCCTTGACTCTCTGAAGTCCATGAACCGCGACATGGAGGAGAAAGGGATTGTCAGCCAAGCTCACACCCACATACACACACACACACCTACACACACACACACAGATCTGACTGGGGATAGGAGAGGTTAATTCACTTGAGTTGGTGAACAGGTTATGTTTTTAAACTGTTTATTCTCTTGCCAGAAGGACTATCTAGACTAGGCTACTTCTAAATATTTGTGAATATTTTTACTTTTATTTAATTTATTTTACCCAAAAAATATATTCAGGGCTAATTGAATAAAATCCGGGGCTTTAGCCCCGAATAAAACAGTATGGTGACGCCCCTGGGTTCTGGGTTCAGGGTTCAGGGTCTGTGTTTAGGATGTCTGGGTTTAGGTTGTGCGTTCAGGGCCTTATCAACCAGGTAAAAACGCGTCCTGCCGTCCTCTGAGCTCCAGGAAACGCACCAAGTTCCAGGTGGTTCATATTTAGCTCAGACCTCGTTCGGTCAATACATTCATGATCCAAAATCTGACGGCAGCTGATCTCAGATCAGGTGAATTGGGCTTTTGTTTCTTTCACTTTATACGTTTTGACCAATCCGGTTGCTGGAGGCAGAGCTATTTGCAGACAAACTAGACCAGCACATGAACATTTTAAAATGTAAAGACACACACACATTCCTGTACAATTAATTGAGGTGTAAGACAGCTCCCTCTGTTGGACAGTATGGACAACAGTCTCACACCAAACTACATTTTCCGTTTGAACCAACGTAGCTATAGTACATTGACAGTGTTGAGAAGGATACTTTTAAAATGTATCCAGTTACAGAATACAAAATACATGCCCAAAAATGTAATATGTAACGTATTCTTTATCATCACTTAATCTCTTGTATCTTGTAATCTCTTGTAGAGTCTTGTATTCTGAATACTTGGATTACTTCCACATTGAATTGCATTGTATAATGGTAGGAATGCGGCATCAAATCCTTACTAAACAGGCCTATTCTGGTGTGTTCTTCTGTTCAAACTGGCTGAATGTGTTAGGCCCAAGTCTCCCTGAAAGTGCACTATTTTATATATAATTTGCTGTAGTGGAACAAAGACTATAAGGGTATGTTCATGCGAAAGATATTTGCTATTTTATGTAACATTTTTTTCACTGAACTAAGTGCATAGGTGTTGCCTATAAAATCGCCTTAAAATAGAGAGAGAGAGAGAGAGAGAGAGAGAGAGAGAGAGAGAGAGAGAGAGAGAGAGAGAGAGAGAGAGAGAGAGAGAAAAGATCGTTCAATCATTGGACAAAAAGGTCTGGGGCGGTAGTGGACCAGTCAAACTCCTTCTCCCTCATCCTGGTGCTGAATGTGGTAAATGCATCCGCATTTTTATGTGTTTTTTCCAGCATACGTTTTATGTGGGTGTCTGTCCAAATTCCCAGACGGTCCGATAATTTGCTGCTAGTCTTGGAGTTACCTGTTTCGTCCAAAGAGGCATATACTTTTGAGGACTGGATCGGACCGAGGTGCGTTCGCTTTCACATCTACCCGAACCGAGACCAGCCGTTCAGGGAGGTCTCGGTAGGCTGATTTGGTTTACATCGAAGTGAGGTGGTTGCATTCACACCAACGCACCGAACCAAGAGACCAAACTCTTTTAGTGCGCACTAAATGCTGTTGGTGTGAAAGCACAAATAAACTGCTGAAACAGAAGTATCGTCATGTAATCCATTGATTTCAACAATGCAACTGTATTCTAAATAGCAACTATTTAAATTGTAACTGTAACGAACAGGGCAGCTGACAGGTTTGGCTGGGCCCGGGACAAAATTCTCTCAATGGGCCCCCCCCCCCCCAAAAAAAAAACCACACACACCTCTACTTTCTCAGTCCTTACCCTACCCTTAAATGACGGAAATTCAAAAAAATACTCATTACTCAACAAACAATTTATTTGAACATTTTAACATTAACTTTGTGTGCAACTATTTAGGTGCGAAATGCCATGCGCCGGACTTTTGTGGTGGCAAAGTCATCAATGAGGTCATTGAAGTCCAGCTTCTTTGCAAGCTTGTGCTCTATGGAAAGAATTGCCAGCCCGTTGAGCCTCTCCTGTGACATCTTTGAGCGCAAGTAGTTTTTTATTAGCTTCAATTTGCTGAAGGCTCGCTCACCTCCAGCCACAGTCACAGGCATGGACAGGAAGATCCTGAGCAAAATGCAGAGGTCCCCATAAATGCTCTGAAGCCCCATTTCGTATATGGCATTCAAAAGATCCAGGGATCCAAGATTTTCTTTGAATGTTGCACTGTATATTTTTTTGATGTGCAGGATTTGGTCTTGAATGGACTCCGTCAGGTCACTCTTGTACTTTTCAGTGAGATTTTTGCAGGCTTCCTTGATGCTGTCCTCCGGCATCTCCCTGAACTTCCAGAGGACACAGAACTCACTGCAGATCTGATGCATGGACTGAAATCTTGTTTCTAAGTGGGATTATACTGTCCATTGCAGCATTAAACACTTTGTCCCGAAAGAGGTCCTCTGGGCTTTGCACCTCTGTCTCTGTCTGTTGCTCATCAAAAAAGCGTTTCCTCTTTCGAGTCTTCACTTCAATCTTGGCACTGATGCCCATGTCAGTGGCAACAGCAGTTGCCTCTTTCAAAAAATTGTTCCAAGTGGAACGCAATAATGCAATCTCCCCCTCCAACTCTTTAATATTAGCTGCTTGGACATCCAATGAGATTGTTGAGGACTGACTTATAATGTTCCTGTCCTCGATACATTGTAGCACCTTCGTCCAAAATGTGAGGAGCAAGACAGCATTAAAGGATTGAAAGTAGGTTTTCAGCCCATGTGCCTCAGCTTTTGTGTCATTGCTCAGGTTTCCTGTTGAAATGAGTGTGTCAAGTGCCTGTATCACGCTTGGCAAATGTTTTGCCACTGGGCGCACAGCTTCAATCCGAGCACTCCATCGCGTGTCTGATAAGAGGTGAAGACAACATCCCAAAACTTTTTTGAGGATTCCCCACCGTTGAGGACTTCCACTGAACAGTTTGTACAGCTAATTTACAAAGCCAAAGAAAAGATCAACTTCTGGGCAAGCTCTGGCAGCATGGACACCAACGAAGTTTAAGGTGTGAGATGCACATGGGGAGAATCTGGCCAAGGGGTTCTTATCTAGTATGCGCGCTTGCACCCCTTTCACCTTTCCAGCCATGTTTGCACCATTGTCATAGCACTGACCCCTACAATCAGCTAGCTCTATTCCATGCTGGTCAAGTGCTTCCTCCATCATGTTGGCTATTTCCTCTCCTGTTTTTTTGGAAAAATCTTTGAACTGAAGGAAACGCTCCTTAATTTCCCATGCATTTTCAGTGGAGGTTTGACTGACATACCTCAGTAACAATACATTTTGCTCCACATTAGAGATGTCTGGGGTTGCATCACACATAATTGAATAAAATGAGGTCTCTTGCCTTTCCTTCAAAATAGCCTTCAGGACACGTTGTGCACAAAGTTCAATGAACTCGTTTTGGCTGTCAGGTGAGAGGTAATGTGCTTGCAGCCTTTTGCCTTGTAGCCGCTGCTGTCTGATGTTTTCCACATGATCCTTTAGGACAGCGTCATACCTCGATAATAGCTCAATTAAGCCCATGAAATTACCATTATCTGGTTCATCAATTTTGTTTGAGCTGCCCCTGAATGCCATATTTCTGAAGGCCAAGTACAGGGTCACATCCAGCAGTCGCTTCAGTAGTGCTTTGTTTTTTTCAATTTCTGTGTCCAGCAATTTCTGTTGTTCACTATCAATTCCAGCTGAATGCAAGACAGAATGTTGCAGGTTTTTCCATTTCCAATAGCAATGTTTGTGTGCCACATTTCTTTCATGTTCTGGGAATCTTTCATATAATTCTTTGTATTTGACTTTGGAAATCTGCATCCCATTTGTAGAATTTAGTGCACTTGTTGACCTTTTCTCTACTTCATGAGAGAAAAGTAAACATGGAAGGCAAAATAAGGCTTTCTTCGTCCTGCTATAGAGAATCCAGTCCCTATCGTTTTTTTCCCGTCCATTGTGAGAGGAAGAATATGTTAAATAGTGGGGAAATGCCCTGCCTTCTGCATCTGCTGGCAACTCTTTTGCCATCTCTGAAAATGGGATTCTTTTCGCCATTGCACGCACAACGGTTACTCTGTCAGCATCTTCCATTTTTGCTGGCCATAATGCAGGGTCATGGTAATCAGGGGAATGAGCCCCTCCTCCTTCGCTGTGACTTTGTCTCTCACTGGTAACCTCTGACTCTTCCTCTACTCTGGGGGATGGATCCACTCCTCCTGAATCACTGTGTCTTTCTCTCTCTCTCCCTTCACTCTCCTCCCCTTCTCTCTCACTGGTAGCCTGTTCTTCCTCTATCTCACTGGTAGCCTGTTCTTCCTCTCTCTCATCCTCTTTGGTAGCCTGTTCATCCTCTCTCTCATCCTGTTTGGTAGCCTGTTCTTCTTCTCTCTCATCCTCTCTAGCCTCTCCTATAAAGGTGAACATATTTCGATAAAAAGGGTTTTATCTAAATTAACAGGGGTCAAAATGAACCATTTAAAAAAGAACATATTGAAAACCCCTTAATTTGACGATTTAACACAGAAAAGAATAGACTGATCAACTTGGCTAACTCTATCCCAAAGACTACAAAAGTTTAAAAGTCTAAGGTTTTTTTTTTTGTTCCCAAAATTGTCAAACGCCGAAACACAACCACAGAATTCCCTTGTGCAGCTCCCAAACACATGACGTCGGGATGAAAAGCCCATTCATTACGGATAAACCAAAAGGATTATTTGCAACTTTAATTGGATAGGCTATGGATATGGACTGAGTGAAGTTATGGCTTTCAGAATCATACCACAATAAAACTCACGCTATTGTATTCACTTAGAGCTCATTAACTGCACATTTCATCGACCATTTTTCACTTGACCAAGGGGAATCATGTCAAGGGTACTTTTATTTATCGCCAGACCTGCGTTTATGTCCGCTGAACTTCCAGAGAATGTTTGGGGAACAAGGCGGAGCCCATTCATCTGGCGAGTTTCAAGTTAACGGCAATCAGAAACTAAGTTACAGGCTACCCCAAAACGTCACGTTTATAACCCATTCGTTACATCCAACTCTATCTAAATGGCAATTTCACATGTTGCCATGCCACTGGCTTATTTTAAACCATGAGCCGCATTACACTGGCTGTAATTCAGCTGACTGGGAATGATTCTCAAATCAATTCAGCCTGATTGGAGTGCGCAGCGCGTGCCTGCCTGAAACATTTGATTTGGACATGGGCCTATTTGCGGGGTAATGTGCATATTATAAGATTCAATTAGATATAGGCGTATGAAACACAGTGTAATAAAGCCTTTGTGGTTATCAAATTATTCAATGCCCCCTGTCTGTCTGATATTGATGTCCGTGTGACTTGCTCATGTGGTGCTGCGCTAATATGTTTGACACGCCGCCTGTGCCTGTGTTACTTGACGACGGGGCTGGAAAAAGTTGGCCGTGTCTTACCTGGCTGTGCTGCACAGCTGCCTTTACTGGTACCTGCAGCATCACCTGAGTCTTTTCTGAAATATTTATAAAGAGATCCCCTCAGGCTTTCGGCTTCTTCCCCTCTTTTTCGCCTTTCTTTTTTTTTCAGGGCTCCTGACTTGTGCATGTTGAATCAACTCGCGCACTGACCACTAATGGAATGATGTCGTCTTTTTTCTTCTCCAAAGACCAAACCATTTTGGCATAGGGGTGATAGGGGGTTATTGGCCGTTTTTTCAAGGGCAATGAAGGCAAACAATCTAGGAGTCATTAATTGAATGCAAATAAAGCACTTTTCTTCTCTAAATCAACACATTTTGAAGTATACATACAATAATTAATCCCAACTTCATGGGGGTCCAGTTATGGGCCCCCCCCATTCCAGGGCCAGTCCAGGGCCCTGGACAACGTACCCCTTTGTCCCCCCCTGTCGGCGGGCCTGGTAACGAATACAGTTAGCTATAATTGGTATTCTGAATACGTAACGCCGGTACATGTATTCCGTTACTCCCCAACACTGTACATCGATGTGAGACCGGGTAGGCAGTTTGAATGTGTTGTAGTAGCAGAGAATGGCCTGCGGGGGGAGTATGTACATTGTTAAATACATGAATAGGCTTGAATTTGGTAGAAATATGGATGTTTTATATTTTTACAAAATGGATTATGTGAACATTGCTGAATAACATTCATCATGTATATTAAATGTATTGCAGGAGTTTAGCTTGACATTAACCAAGTTAAAAGGACAATTAATGAACTGCACCAAACATGCAGAAGTCAATGTAGGATTTTAATATACAGTATAAACAAAAACACTTGAGAAGTTTAATACATACTTTTGTAAAGGAAAGCAGAGGAAAACATTTTCAAATTAATCATTTCAAAATGTCCCCACCATTCAGAAAGCAACTGAAGAGGTTTGTGTAAAAACATTCCTCCCTGATCAGCTCTGTCCCTGACTCTAAACCCTGACTCTCAACCCTAACGCTGAACCCTCTGAGGGCAGGAAGACGCTCCTTCAGTGTAAAGGTTCAAGAAGACACTCCTTCAGAGTAAAGGATCGATCCACGGAGAAGGAAGAAGAAGGGAAAGGAGTAGAGAGTAGTGAAGTAGTGAGGTTAGTGACAGACGTGAGGGAAAGGCGTGTGGAAGCACACGGGTACATGTGGGGTCAAGGAGATCACTCCCAGTGGAGGTCATTGATCCATCAGCCTCAGACCGCTGAGCTCAGCAGGTCTTCTGGAGGACGAGGCTCAGATGAACTGAGGAGACGGGATCAGCAGGATGTCAGGATCATGTGGGGTTCAGCTCAGGTGAGTCTGCCCCCGACCAAACAGGATCAGGTGGGGTTCAGCTCAGGTATGTCTGCCCGGACCAAACAAGGACATGGATTAGGTTCAATATTAAAAAGATGCAACAATATCTGAACCAAAGAGCCATCATTAAGGAGCAGGCAGGCTTTAGGGCGCCTTGCTCAAGGACGCATCACTCTATTCTGAGGACTTGAACCCGGCACCATTGGTCTGGGAGTTGAACCCCCCAACCCCTTATCCAGTCCACTGGGTCCAGGTAATGCAAACTTACGAGGAATCCTTGATGGTAGAGTCCTGGTCGTCCTCAGGATTTGCCTTCCAGATGTATGGCTTCTCCATCAGTAATCCAGATTCCTGGTCTGGTTACAAACGTAATTTGTCTCTAATGTAAGGTAACAAACACAGTGGTAATTTGTCTCTACTGTAAGGTAACAAACAGTAGTAATTGGGCTCTAATGTAAGGTCAAACACAGGAGAAGTTGGGCTCTAATCTAAGGTAACAAACATAGTAGTAGTTTGGCTCTAATGTAAGGTACCAAACACAGGAGTAGTTGGGCTCTAATGGCGCGTAACAAATTAGCAGCTGTAGTTTGTCTGGTAACCAACCACAGTAGTATACCTTAACTTGTACTGGACAAACTAATCGTGCGTTACAACAAGTTCACTCTGTTAACTTTATGCAAACTGATAAGGATCCTTGTTGGTGGAGTGATGGTCATCCTCCAGATTCACGCCTCCCCTACCAGCTTGCCTCCGCTCCAGAAACACGTTCTAGTAAGGAAACGCAGCAGTAGTGTGTTAACACATGTCAAAGTAACAGCAGTATTTTGCCCTTTAGGTCAACCATGTTAAGTAAATACAAACTTACGAGGAATCCTTGTTGGTTGATTCCTAGTCGTCCTCCAGCGTCTCAGCTCCTCCACCAGCTCTCCTCAGACAGAGTCCTGGTCTGGAACAAACAGCAGAAGTCTTGCTTCAACGTGTGGTAAAACAGATGTAGTTGTCTGGTATATTAACAAACACCGGTAGTTTGTGGTAGCAGTATTCTACGAGAAGTGGCAGTGAGCGTGATGATCACTTCAGAGTAAGGCTCCATCTACCCCACGACAGACATCATCAGCTCCTCCACCAGCCTCCATCATGGCCTCCATCAGCTCCTCCACCAGGGAGGGCCTTCAGCACGGCTCCTCCATCAGCTCCTTCAGCCATGGATTCCTGCTCTGGTTACAAACCAAGTTGGTCTCAGCAGTAAATCACATGGAATGGAAGATGAATTTAAACATATTTAAACACTTAAATTAGACAACGTCTGAAGATTGACGCGTTCAGCAATACATCCACTACGGTCGTAGCAGCACTATTAACAATAATGGCTCATATGACTCCTACATAACCCCGGTATGAATTATCTCAAATCAAAGCTTGGCACAGATTTAAAGTCATAAGATGATCAAAACCAGACCTAAACTATCCATCCTGGCACCACAAGCCCCCGGTCCCCATCCTCTCAGCTACAGCAGCAGCTTCATATCAGCATTTGCCCAACAATAAACTCATTTGACTCTTACGAAACCGAGTTACACAATTAATTTAACTATTATTTTATAACTCAAGGCTAGAAAAGACTGGAGAGACCAGACATGAGCATCCCGTTTTGGTAATGAAGACAGAGCAGTCCACAAGTTTAAAGAAGGGGTTCAGCACATGCATTAAAACTGACCTGAGAAGACTCTACTCACACACCAGAGCACTGACCTGTTCTGGAGGACTTCTGACAGGAGGTGGAGGTCTGGCTCTGGGTGAGGAGGTGGAGGTCTGGCTCTGGGTGAGGAGGTGGAGGTCTGGCTCTGGGTGAGGAGGTGGAGGTCTGGCTCTGGGTGAGGAGGTGGAGGTCTGGCTCTGGGTGAGGAGGTGGAGGTCTGGCTCTCGGTGAGGAGGTGGAGGTCTGGCTCTGGGTGAGGAGGTGGAGGTCTGGCTCTGGGTGAGGAGGCAGACACCTTGGGACAAACTACATGTTACCTTTTTTACCTTGTACAGTTCTAGAGTTTCTTCTACTGTAACATGTGGGAAAGACGGCCGTTATGTTAGCTTTGATATTATCCGGTTGGTAACTCAGTGCCAACGTCATTGTTTAACGTCATTCCATTGGGTAGGGTTTAACTTCTGTGGCAATTAATGACACCAGATATTTAGAACGTACAAAAGCTGAAGTAACAAACAGTAAGCAGTATCGATATTAAAATCAAATATACTCGCCATATTCAGGTGCTGGGTTCCGTTGAAGAAATGCCAAATTGTCTTCCACCTTGAAATGATTTTTAGCCTTCACTGATGGTGAGAAATGGGCCCGCAAGTAGAACGCTGTTTTGTACGCAGCGAGAGTCCCGTCAACGTGGTTAAAAGTACGGCGCAACGTCGGAAATTAACATATTGTACGATGTACGCGTCAGTATGTATTTAATATCAAACTTAAGTTGTTTAAGATAAGGGGTAACAATTCCTAATGGAAAACCGACGGAAAAATAGTTTCCATTGGCAACTGCTCGAGGTTAAGCAAATACAATCCAGAACGTTCCACCAGCTTCCCTCAGGTGACTCACGTCCAACTAACTGCCAGGTGGCTTCTTATGGTTGTCAAGACTACAACGTTCTATGCTAACCATTGAGAGTAAATCAAGTGACCGCACTCAGAACCTTCCACGGCGGGAAGCTCAAACCGCCCGACTGGAATCCGAACATTCCGGCCGGAACCAACCAAAGAAAAAAACAGAACCAGCGCCTCACCTTGAGCTGAACGGAGGATGATCCTGAAGTCCAGCGATGGTCTTCATTAAAATACAGCCAACAGACTTACCTTGATGTGATCTGTTTGTTGCTGTTGGTCATTACTACTATTCAGTGTACCTTTACATTATTATGCACCCAGTGTGTACAAGTTATATCACTCAAAACCATACGAAGAGCTACCATGTATTACCCACAACAACTTTAAACCTCAAATCCTTGCCTAAAAACAAAAGGAATCATTCAATACAAAACTGTGTCTACATTTTACAATTAACAGAACAATTATCTAGATTATTCAGGGTACAAACCATACAGAGTAAATCTAAACGTTGAGCTCAGAGAGCCGACCATAGCCCTGCAACGTCACCCTGACCGCCTCATCACCAACAGCATATCATGCCATCCAGCAAACACATGTACAGGTCCAGTGAGAAGTGGGCATTTGAGCGAAAGGACTGCCCATAATAAAATGAAGCCCAATTCCTGAACTATCCAACCATCTTCACAGTTTAAAGATTTACAGATTGACATGCCATTGTGTTCTAATAACCTTTGTCTGCTACCTTGTTACTTATAAAACTCTACATCGCTAGAGTTTTTCATCCTACACATGAGGGTGTGGTCTGAGTGAGCAGAGATGCATGCTGGGATACAGTGCTGTCTGAAGTCTTCAGTTCTATAGACACGCCCCTCAGGAGAAACCAAGTGTTTGAGAATCTGTCGTGACATCAGTTACATGAGCTGGAATATCCTTCAAGATGGCACCAGGATTCTCAGAGGAGAAAGGCCAAGAGAAAGATATGAGGGTTCTTCCTCTCAGCCAGTGAAACACAACAACGGTCTTCATCAGAGTACCATGGAACACTTTGAAACGTTCTCTTCTATACACCGTGAAGCCCCAGTGAAGGTTTCCTTACCTCCTCAGCTGAAGAGTACAACTTCAGCTTGAAGAGTGCACTACTTGGAGTTCCCAGATTGGTTCTGATTTAAGGGAACCAATCGTTCAGCTTGTCCTGTATGAAACAAATACAGTTCACCCTGAGAAGACGTTCAACTGAGAGCCAGACAAGATCCACCGGGCTCTCCATCAATCCAGCCAGGTAGGAAGAGCCGTCTCACTACAGGTCTGAAGGTCATCTTGAATATCCATTGAGGTCCCTTTCCAACTTCAGACTCTCCTTGTGGAACGCCTTTAGGTGTCCATCCTCCATTGATCCTGATTGGTGTAGTCCTAGTTTGAAGTCACTGATCTGAACACGCCGCTCACATCCTTTTACACTTGATTTGGATCCTCTCCTTCCTGCCCAGTGTGTTGGATATCGCTCCGGAGCGTCGCTCCGGGCTCTTCATGTCTAATGGAGGCCTCAAGCAAACGTGTGGCCGTCCATCAGGTATGATTTAGTTGACCATTCCAATATCCCAAGCCAACCACATAGACCCCCGTAAGAACATCACTGTCAAAGCAAGCAGGAGACACACAAGTAGAACCCAGGACACACACATAGAACCGCATGCCAGGTGTGGGACAGACAGACAGACAGACAGACAGACAGACAGACAGACAGACAGACAGACAGACACACACACAATCATGTCAAACCCACACACTGAGCCATAAAAGGCCAAACACTCATGCAGGGTAAAAACCTCATGCCGAATAACATTCCATCATCCACCCCAGCTCTCCTGCCAGGACACCCAGAACAGAACAATCATTGTCTCCAGAGACGTAAATAATGTACGACATTCTTCAGTGGCGTCCCACATTGGTGATGGATTATGCTTGGTGTCTCCAAAATGTGTCCCAGGTTGATTCAACGTCTCTGAAGTCATGTCTTTGTAGTCCAGTGGTTTCCTGAATGAGGGGCCTTCACAGATGCAAACGGTGCAGCTTCAGTCAGCCTGAGGACAAGAAGGAGGTATTCTGTTCAGAATACTACCCAGTGGAGGGGGGTGGCTCTTGAGGAGCAGGATCCTTCTTGGAATGGCCCCGAATAAGACCTTCTTGGAAATGAAACTGTTCCTGAGGAGTCACAATGCCTGGAGGGGACTGTTGAATATGTTCCATGGTTCTCTGTGTCAGACGGAAGTTGTGTTTTAGTCGTTGAGATGAGGAGCCCCCTCATCTCCACCTGGTGTTTCTCCTTCTGAATCCCTGTCACCATCTTAAACATTCTAGTTCATGGAACTGACGCCACGACAGTTTCTCAAACACTCGGTTTCCCCTGAGGGGGCGTGTCTACAGACCTGTAGACTTCAGACAGCTCTGTATCCCAGTATGCACCTCTGCTCACTCAGACCACACCCTCATCAGTAAACCAACACTCATGTGATGAAGATGCAGAGCTCAGGAGAGCAGCTGGAAAGAAGACTGAAGACATCAGAACCCAAACCATTACCTTGGCTTACAACAATAACTTAGTACCTGTAACCATTTTAACAAACCATTACAACCAACACAAACCAAACGCCTAAGTAACCCATGATCCAAATAAACATCCTTACTCCTCAGATCAACCTTCAGCTAAAGGGTTAACTCACCAGGATGCCAAAAAAACCAATGTGCCCAAGAGTAATAAGAAACTAATGACTTACAGTTCGCAGTCCATCTTCATGTTTAAGTTGGGATACTCACAGAACTGCAGGTAAATATCCATGATAGACCTTTGAAGGAACGAACAGTTTACTCATTATTGTCCCCAAACTTGGCCACTGTCCCACAGTTCAACATCTACCATCTCCATTAAATCAGATAAATTAATGACAGTATAAAGTCAGGGCTTTTGGGATAATCCAACATTTAAATAATGATTAAGATAATTAAATAATCCATCTTTTTAATATAAGTTATACAAATTATTTGACTGTCATTAGTCAAGAGTGATTTTCCTCTTACTTTAACAAGTTTGAATGTATAGTCTCTAAAATGTTACTTTCAGGTAGAATCATTATTTAAATTTGAAATGAGAGTTAAACCACCACAATCCCCGATTTCCTTCACACATTATCAGTGATTTATATTCAACATACAACAACGCAGTTGTGCTTTGCTACACATTTCTACTCACATCAGGTCCAGATGAGATGCTCCTCTTTACTTCAAAAAGTGTTTAACCTGTGAAACAGGAAGAGATGACAAATAAGTCACAACAAAGCTCAACAGAACATTACACACACATTCTGGTTTCTGGGAACACAACAACATACCGCGTTTGGGAGACGCTACACTGCCAAACAGTGGAGGACACCAACGTACTGTCCGGTTCCCTTTTAAGTGAAACGCACCAGATGCAACCAATTAACGAATTAAGAAAACCACTTGCCGCGTGAGCTGCGGCAGGTGAGCTAATTAGTAAAACTCAACGCAGGTTTGGCGCCCTCTGGTCACCTTGGTAACAGTGATAGTCTATTCCAGCTCTGTATTCGATCTTAAATTACCTCCCTCATTTTAATTAAAGGCATGAGTCTGATGTGACTGATTTAGATTCATACTTCAAAACGAAGAAAGTCTTCATTCAATTCACCTTACTGTGTGTGTGTGTGTGTGTGTGCGTGTGTGTGTGTGTGTGTGTGTTACTACTGTTTGATGTCAAGTTGGTGAAAAGGAAGTCACGTGTGATCTTAAGTCCCTGTGTGTGTAGTGAGCAAATGTGGACAGCAGAGGGCGATGTTTCCACACGAGAACATCTGCTCTCTGCAAGCTCTGGGAGCAGGGACGCGGGAAGTCAGTCCGAGGGGGAGTGCTGAGAGAGGGTCTATAAAATGACGTCATAATAAATGCTGCGCAACATCCATTACTGGTGTGTAAAGACTAACTCTGCCAATTAGCCACTGTTATTCACAAACGTTAGCAAGTAAACAATGTGGAAATTAGAGTCAACTCGGCTGATACTGTGCTGAATTTCACACCGTCCGTCATTGGTCTTTTTTTGCCAACCAGTCTGTCCAAAACAGTCAGCGCAGTCATATGCTCCTTACCTACTGCTTGTGACATAAGCGCATTAATCGGGGTCTTTTTCAATGCCGCCAGCTTGCTTATGGCTTCTGTATGGAAACAACATTTTTCATGCTTCCGAAACTTTTCACCTGCCTTTTGCCAAACCCTCCTTTAATGAAGTTGCCAGCATTAATCATCCCGTCTGCCCTGACAAGCTTTTTCTCTATTGCAGAGCAGCACACGAAGCATAACGCGTGTCGGTTTCCCTCACGTAGTGTAGCCACGTCCACTGGCCAAACCAACCAACCTTAAATGACCGGCTAAAGTTCTCACTTGCCGATCGCCTGACTGGGAAGTGAAACTCCTTTGGCTGGCAGGGCTCTTCACCAACAGAATAACTAGTTGTTGTGACTGCCGGCAGTTGCACGTTAGCCAAAGCCAAGATATTAGGATCGACCGGAGGGGGGTTAGCGTCATTGTGGACGGCGCAGTCGATGTTAGGCTCGACCGGAGGGCGCGGGCGAGCAATAGCACCATTGTTGCCAGCGCCGTCTTGCAGCAATAGCGTCTGTGAACATGAACTCTCTTCCTCAGGGGCGCTGGGGAGACAGCGGGCTGCTGACAGGGAATCGGATGACCGGCTGGTGTATTGATGAAGTTTTGCTTTCTTCGGGCCAAAAAAATCTGATATACATCTTTTCTGCGACATGTTGCTCTTGTAACAAGCTTGACTTTTTGAATTTTCCCGCCGCGCATAGCATTGTTCTGCGTTGTGCGTCATAGCCTACGTCAGCCTACACAGACAATGTTCTAAATAAAATGAAATGATAATATGATAAATATCATAAAAAGGGTGGATGTCAATAATTTAATGAAAAATCATGTATGATAAAATTATACAAAAAAAAAAAAAGTTGATTTGTTCAGAAAGCTTTCTCACTTGCAGTTACAGCCAGGGGCCGCCAGGGGGGGGGCTGCAGCACCCTAAGCACCCCCACTTCCCACGACCCTGTCTACCAGATACCGTCTCCATAGCAACCGTAACTTGGCAGCATCCTGAACGGCCCTTTGAGGAGTGGGAAGGAAGCCTTCATCAAAGAGACCAGAGAGACTCTTTAACTGGTTAAACTGGAGTCATCGCACACCACCACACACGTTAACACACACACACACACACACACACACACACACACACACACACACACCATACAGACACACACCATACAGACATACACCAATACACCATATGCACGCACACACCACAGATACACACAATATCTATACACACAACATATATATATATATATATTTGTATCTATTTATATTTATTTATTTTGAACCAAAAATAATATATTGGGCTATTAAATAATATCCGAATAAAACAGCATAGTGACGTCACTGGTCAATGCATTGTGTGTGTGTGTGTGTGTGTGTGTGTGTGTGTGTGTGTGTGTGTGTGTGTGTGTACCAGGTAACACATTTTGGTGGGCTGAGGCCACCCTTGCCCCTGGCTACCACCGGCCCTGCTATAGACCTGACTCCAGCCCCTATGGCCCCCCGGTGGGGGGCCCGGAGCCTCGCCGACCCAGCCACTACACCTTGGGGACCAGGACTCCGGAGCTGGCCCTCCCGCTGGGCCTGGACGTGAGTCTCTTCTGACGAGGTCGCTGCTTTTACCGCGTTCTCCGAGTCTGCTTCATCCCGTCATGTGCTGCGGGCGGAACGCGTCCGTCGGCCCAGGTGCGTTTTGAGGCGTTTTACGCGCCTTGTTTTCACGGGTCCGTGCCCTTACGTCATCTAGCTCCAGTCAGACTTTTCTTTCACTTTCTCCCAACTCCAGTTTAGAATCAGTAGGGAACGTGTCGCACGCGAGTTGATGAATGCATTAAGAGTGTCCACTAGACCGCTAGAGATCCACTAGATTACACCCACTGCTGGTCCTCCACCAACACCAACCACCATAGCAGACCTCAGTCCTCACCAACCCGTTTATACAACAGCAATTACTAGTAACTCACCCATATCAGGATGTCCGCCCTCGACCACGCACCCCCCCCTTTGGTCACTGGGCCTAATGGCCTCTCACTGGGACAGCGCCAGCCCCCCGTCGTCCACCAGAGGGCGCCTGTACCTTTGGTTTCTCCACCACTCTCCCGACTAGCAGAACCTGCTCCTGAAAACAACAAGCAGAGTGATATTAGCGCTGATTTAAATAATAAACAACATAAACTGTTCACCTTTACTGCCCAAATTCATTCTCATCCTCACCCACCCCCTCCAATCACTGTTTTAGATGCAAAAAAGGTCTCCCCTTATCGTCTTTATTTTATTTACATTTGCATAAATTATCACAGGTATTTCTTTTGATTATAGTTTTTTTGTTTAAAGGTTGCAAAAGTTACAGGTCCATCTTTAGTTGCTTATGCCCGTGCCTATCTTCACTTGTACCACTAGATGGGGTGAAGGGACTGATCCTCTATCCATTTACATTTACATTTAGGGCATTTAGCAGACGCTTTTATCCAAAGCGACTTACAATAAGTGCATTTGTTACAATAATTACATTTGTGATAAGAAGTGAAACAATATATCGCTGTCGGTACAGTAAAGATGTTCATAGAACCAAGTGCAAGTATTGCAATCGCTAGGCTAACCCGATCCAGTTCTACAAAGTATATGCCTCTTTGGACGTAACAGGTAACTCCAAGACTAGCAGCAAATTATCGGACCAGGGCCGCTGCTAAGCTTTTGGGTGCCCTAAGCTGGGCTGGTCAGGGTGCCCCCCCAAACACACACACACACAACCTCCAGAGTTTGCAATCAAACCGTTGCTATTTATTATAAGTTGACATTAAATATACTATGAACATGTATATATTAAGTAATATTTAAAACAAAACAGCAACAGGAGCACCATCAGTAATAAATACGTTATATAAAAAACGTTCTTAACAGCAGCATTACAATATAATAAAACAATAACAACTGCAGGCTCCAAAAATAACTGAAAAATAATTATGAACTCAAATAAGGTTTAAAGGGATGTCATCAAGTCATCATCAAAACAAAATATCAAACTATTTTTCACACTATCTTTACAGACAAACAGCTATATTTGGACAAAACAGTAGCTACATTTGAACATAACCGAAGTAGTTATTTACTTCACTACTGCGTAGTCATAAACAGACCTTGTTTTAAGGCAAGATTTTGAAATAGTCCCTGGTTTTCACAAAAAAAAAAAGAAAGTGCAATATTGTCCTGCAGCTGCAGGAGGCTTCAGAAAGGTGCACGGCGACTTTTCATCATATGACATGCTATGTGCCACTTCTGCATTGATGCTGATGACAGCAAGGCCACGTAAGCGTTCTTGTGCCATTGTTGACCATAGGTAGGTTTTGATAAGTTTCAGTTTCGAAAAACTGTGGTCAGCAGAAGCAACGGTGACTGGAAGAGTCAAAGAAATCCTTAAAGCAATCCATAGGTTTGGATACACTTCTTGCAGGTTACTGTCATGAAGAATGGTCAGCATCTCCATGGCAGTCGTCTTTGATGGCAGTTGAGGGAGCTTGATCAACTCCTGCATCATCTCCAGTCCATCAACATCAGCTTCGCCTTTATCTGTGAGAGCCTTCTCCACATCGAGACAGTGTTTGCGCAGGTCCCCCTTGGATATCCCATGTACTTTTTGAAAGTCAAGTAACACTCCAAATGTGTGTCTCACCTGGCTCAGGGTCTCAAACCGCTCCTGCAGCGACGTCAGAGCGGAGTCCACAACTCGGTTGAAAAATTCAACTTCAAGCCTCTTCTTTGCATCACTGAAGGGCTCGTCAGGAGCTTCGTAGCCGAACTGCGTTTTTGTGCTTCTCAACTGCTTCTGTTTGAGCTCGGGTTCGAGGTTTAGAGCCTCACACAGCTCCGTGGCAGTTGCTATGGCCTCAGAAAACCCAGACTGCCCGTATTTTGTAAGGGAGGCTTTAGCAGTCTCAATGAGCCCGGCTGCAACGTCAAGCTGCATTGATGAGGACTGCAGCAGCTTGTTCACCTGGTTGGTGACTGAAAGAACTTCAGCCCAAACAATGGTGCAGATCAGAAATCTGAACGAGCCAACCTCTTCTGCCAGGCTTTGAGCCTCTGACCTTGCAACAGGTTCAGTGACAGCTTGTCTTGCTTCCAAGAGAGCTTCTCGGACTTCTTTAACTTGACTTCTGACAGCTATAACACTCTGAAGCCTACTCTCCCATCTTACATCACTCCAGGATTTCAGAGTCAACGTGACATGTTTGAGTAAAATGTCCCACCGCTGTACGCTTGCTGAGAAAAAACAAAACAGGCTCTGAAGGTATCCAAAATAGCCAATAGCATCCGTAGATGACCTAGCAGCATCTGATATGACCAGATTCATCGTATGTGCAGCACAAGGGACAAAGACTGCCCTTGAATTCAGTTGTAGCAGTCTGGTCTGCACTCCTTGTCTCTTTCCCTTCATATTTGCTCCATTATCATTTGACTGTCCTCTGCAATCGTCGAAGGAAATGCCGAGTTCCGTCAACTTTTCCAGAACAACATTTGACAGACTGAGGCCTGTCGTTTCCACCACGTTCAAATATCCAAGGAAGTATTCTTTGATGTCTGGCTTAGGCACCAATTCAACAATGCGCACAACAAGTGACATTTGTTCCTTGTGGCTGATGTCTGGGGTGCAGTCAAGGATGATGGCATAATATTTTGCTTCTTGGATTTTTTTCACAATGGCTCGAACTGTGTGGGAGGAGACAATCTCTATTATTTCATTTTGAGTCTGTTGTCCAAGATAGTGCATTCTGGAAGCCTCGTCTTTTATTTTGGCCACATGTCTCTCTGTAACTGGATCAAATTCAGCCAGCAGCTCCACCTCTTTGAGAAAATTGCCATTATCTTGTTCATATAGACTTTGCGAAGAGCCCCTAAAAGCCAAATTTCTGGTGGCTAGAGACAGGGTTATTGAGAACAAGCGTTTCAGGACATCTCGCCATCTTTTCTTCTCTGTCTCAATTAAAGCCAGCTCCTGCTGATCTATAGCTAGATTGTTCTTCAGTCGCATATCCAGTTCCTTCCATTTCACCATGCACTTGGTATGGTCTGGACTACCTTCATGGCCATAGCTTTTTTCTGTCAGCTTTATACTCTTTGACCCAAACAGCTCGCATGCAAAACAGAACACAGTATTGTTCTTTGGAGAGTAGACAAGCCAGCTCCTTTGGATTTTTTCTTTATTAGAAAGGGATTTCAATTGGAGGTTTGGGTGAAATGCCCTCCCATCCACCCTTGGAAAAGAAAATTCTGCTGGAACTTTAAATGGTCCTCTTCTAACAATCTCTACCCTGTCAGTATCTGAAATATGTGGGGGTCTGTTGGAGATGGCACATTTGTCTCTTCATCATCTGCTGGAAGGCTTTCTGTGATGGGTGTGGATACAGTACCTTCTGAGGGTACAGTTGTGTGTTGTGTCTGTGTACCGGAACTTGAGGATGGTTCCTCACAGCTTTGTACTGAACTTGAGCCTTCAGACATGGTGGACGGTTGCTGGAGTTGTTCAGTATGCTGGAGTTGTTGGTTGCTTGTGGATGGTTGCTTATCATCTGAATTTTCCTCCTGGCTAAGTGTGGCGCCTTGAACATATTTTAGCATTGACCCTGTGAATATTTTTGAAATACAAAAAAATGTGATTAGCAAAAGCTAAATAAAATAACCAAAACATTAGGATTTTCTGATGACAAAAATATCATGTCGCACTACTGTTTATAATACGATAAAAAGTCACTAAAAAAACACCATATTATGTGTAATTGTGGCATACAGAGCCATCAGTGGGTTAATATACCTACATTATTATTATTATTTACATGTTTAATATGATTTCCATTTAGCACAGCTCATGTTCAGAGTGTGGTAAAAATTGTCTGTGTGTTTATGGTGAGAAAAGAGTGGTTTATTGTCTGAAAAATGTAGTTTCCTAGCAGTATGCAGTACCTAACTCCGACCAGCAGAGTTCGCTACACGGTGTGTTCAGGAATAAGGAAGTCACGCGTGAATCTGTTCAGTGAATGAGAACACACACTTGAGTCTGAAGTTAATAGGTGTGTGTGGCGAACTGTGGTGATAAAATTCCTATTTTTGCTCTTTGCAGGTAAGAAGGGAGAGTTAGAACTGTGTAACGAGTGGGTGAATGTGTTATGTGCTGGTTTATTATCCCGTTCGGACGTTATGCATTGTTGTTATAGACGTTACTCAGCCAATGTACCGTACGGAAAACGGCTAGCCTGTAGTTAGCACTGGTAGCGTAGTTACCGCGAGCAACAGGAAAACTATGAGCCGGTCAGCCCGGACTGCTCGTGTAGTTCATAGATAAATACATAAATAGGTTAAAATAGATACATGATGAAACTGGTTAAGAATAGTGATACAGCAGTCACATGATTTATTGTTTTGAATGTTGGTACAGATGTTCATGATTTTTCTGTGTTAAAACAGTGAATCTGTTCAGTGAATGAGAACACACACTTGAGTCTGAAGTTAATAGGTGTGTGTGGCGAACTGTGGTGATAAAATACCTACTTTTGCTCTTTGCAGAACAAAATAAACAACTTTCAAATTAAATGTGTAGTGGAGGGTCGCTTCACTCTGCACCACGCTACATATTTTGGTAGCAGAGGATGGTTGATTCAGCCCACGGCCCAGTCGCATAGGAGCATAGACGGACAGAGCAGAGGAGGACCATGGAGAAAGAAAGGGACGAAGTAAGCAGGATACTGCTGACGCTGGAGGAGAAGGAGCTCATTACCCTGTGTGAGCATCTAAAGTGTAACGCACCTGTTGGGGGGTTTGCCAGCAAAACAAGACGCACCCTCCTCAGGTTGGTGGAGACGACTTTAGATGAATTCGAGGAGGGTGAAGGGTCTGAGTCATATCAGCAGTGTCTGCAGAATATACTGTCCTACCAGGTCCCTCTGAAGCCGGCACCGGAGGAAACTGAGGCTGAGATTGTAGTTCCAGAGACAAGTGAGTTAGAGAAGCTAAAAATACAGTACCAGAAGTTACGGCAGCAGATGGCAGAGGAAATCGGGGCGTTGGAGGAAAAGATCCAGCGGAAGACACAAGCAGCAGGAGGAGACACTGCGCCTGCCATCGGGACTGCAAAGGAAGAGGACACAAGGACTGCCACCACAGCACCAACCAGACTGCCCGAGGTGACGCTGAGGCGGGAGTTCCGGATCATTGGGCAGATTGGTGAAGTTGGGCAAAAAGAAAAATTGTCCTACAGAAGCCTCATCAACCAGATCGAGTCTGGACAGCGGAAAGGACATGGAGAAGCGGAGATCATTGAAGCAGTCACGTGCGGTGAGTCCAGGTCTTCATCTGCGGGAGATGTTGGAAATAAAGTGAGAGCTGACGCTGCACACCCTCAAGACCATACTCAAGGGTCACTACAAAGTGGACTCCTCCTCCGACTTACTGCATCGTCTGATGAACATGACACAAGATCCAAAAGAGTCAGCACAGAATTTCTTATTCAGAGCAATAGAACTGAAAGAGAAATTAATGAGAAAATCTAGTGATGAGGATGCAGGTGAGGAAGGTGAGCAGTTTAGGCCAGGGCTAATTCAGAGAAAATTCCTCCGCTCCATAGAGACTGGTCTTTACAGTGATGCAGTTAAGTTCCAGCTAAAGCCGTATCTCAGTGACCGTACTGTCACTGATGAGGTGTTAATTGAGCGAATCAGTGAGGCTGCAAATTTAGAACAGGAGAAACAGCAAAAACTGAGAAAGACAGTCATAAACAAGCCCCCAAAAGTCAGTGAAGTGCAGGCGGAGGTGTATCCACCTGACGCCTCAGCGACAGCAGTTGACACTGTTACTTACCGTGAAGCAGAGGGAAAGAGTAAGAAAAGTCAGGGACCCAAAACAGAGACAGACCCAATAGAAGCGCTCAAAGCTGAGGTTCTAGAAATTAAAAAGTTGATGTTACAGACAGTGGAGGCCACACAAGCTAGACCGACAGAGAAAACGTTCACACCCAGCCGTAGTCGGCCCAGGGGTTGTAGGGCGTGTCAGGAAGCTCAGATAGGTGACTCCTGTAGACATTGCTTTAAGTGTGGGCAAGAGGAGCATCTCTCCAGAGGATGTCGGCGGACCAGAGAGCCGCAGGGAAACGGGACCGGGCTGCCGAGCCGGGACCCTCGGTAGCCCGTGAATCATCCAGTCTCAACCTGCAGCAACCTGTTCCCCTTCCAGCGGCGCCTCACATCTCATCAGTCAACTACCTCCCACCACGACGCAAAGAAAGACTCATCAAGTTGATTACAAAGAGACACACTGTCCATTGCACACTGGACACGGTTCCAGTAGTAACATAATGGGACTCAGGCGCTCAGGCGACCATCATTAATGAAGAGTGGAGAAAGCTGCACTTACCACACAGCACGGTGCGACCTATCAGTGAACTGTTAGGCTCAGACATTTTATTGGGAGTGGCAGCCAACCAGACTGAGATCCCCTTCATGGGCTGGGTGGAGGTAGACTTTAGACTAGGGAAAGAAGCTGCCTTGACAAAGCCACTTCTAGTCCCTATTTAGTGTCAAGTGACCCACACGTAGCAGCAGAGCCCATAATTGGCTACAATGTGATAGAAGAAATAACGGGAGAGGGTAGTCAGACAACAAAGACAGAGATCATCCATACTGTGTGTCAAGCCTTCCAGATAACAGTCAAGACAGCAGAAGCAGTGCTGCAGCTTATCCATGCCCCTGTTAGCGAGGAAGATGTAGGAATTATACACACAGGAAAAAGAACACTTAACGTAGGCGCTGAACAGGTCACCACAGTGTATGTTAACGTCAACACTGGGGCTCAGTATCATGGCCAAGACCTGCTTCTAGTCCCAAGTGAAGAGCCGACATTGCCAGAGGGGGTAGTGATAGAGGAGGGTCTAGTCAGTGTCCCCAGTAACAGGTCAGGTTACGTGCCAGTCCCCATCGCCAACACAAACAAACACAGTGTAACCCTGGCCCAGCGCATTGTTTTTGGTCACCTGCAAACAGTCAAAACTGCCTATGCAGCTAGTGTTGAGCAGATGAACAGAGGAGAGGGATTAAAGCCACCAACTAACACATCACTCCCAGGTGGTGACAACTCAAAGAAACATAAACCTGCCTGGTGGGACCCTCCGATCGACCTCAGTCACCTGAACGAGGAGCAAAGGAGGATCACAAAGCAGCTGCTGAGAGAGGAGTGTCACGCGTTCGCGTACGATGATGATGACATCGGCTCAATCCCCTCACTGAAACTCCACATCACCCTGCATGACACTACTCCAGTAAGAAAAACATACATGGTAGTCCCAAAGCCATTACACCAGGAGGTGAAAGAGTATATCCAGGACCGGTTGAATCGGGGCCTGATTACTCCTTCACGCTCTCCGTACGCCTCACCGGTCGTGTGCGTACGAAAGAAGGATGTGGAGGACTTTAAGACTGTGTTGTGACTACAGAGAGCTGAACAAAAAGTCAGTCCCTGATCGTCACCCCATACCCAGAATCCAGGACATGCTGGACTCCCTCACTGGCAGCTCCTGGTTCTCCGTACTGGACCAGGGGAAGGCTTATCACCAGGGGTTCCTGGACAAGGAAAGCCAGCCCCTGACCGCTTTCATAACCCCCTGGGGCCTGTACCAGTGGGTCCGAATCCCGTTCGGGTTGAGTGCGGCGCCCGCGGAATTCCAGAGGAACATGGAAGACTGTTTGCGTGATTTGAGAGATATCATGTGTCAACCGTATCTGGACGACAATCTGGTCCACAGCCCAAGCTTTGAGGACCACATTGAGCACCTGAGAACTGTGTTGCAGAGATATCAGGAGCAAGGGGTTAAGCTCAGCCCCCGCAAGTGTGAGGTGTTAAAGAGGAAGGTGAGATTTCTGGGACGGCTGGTGTCGGGACAAGGCTACACTATGGACCCATCTGAGGTGGCCCCAGTCCAAGCCTTAAAGGAGAAAGCGCCGACGACAGTGGGAGAGCTGAGAAGAGTAATGGGATTCCTCTCATACTACCGAACATACATCCCAAACTTCTCCAGGATAGCCCAGCCTCTCTACCAGCTGCTCACAACACCACCTGATCAAATGAAAAGAGAGAAGGTCAGGGCCACAACCAGGAAGAAAGGTAACCTCCCACCTAACACTCCGATACAGTGGACAAATAACCACCAAAAGACATTGAACTCTCTCATAGACAAGCTGATAGAGCCTCCCATTCTGGGGTACCCAGACATGACTCAACCATACGTCCTCCACACAGACGCATCCCAGGAGGGATTGGGAGCAGTGCTCTATCAGAGACAGAACGGCAAGATGGTAGTTATAGGCTATGGGTCCAGGACTCTAACACCACCTGAGAAGAACTATCACATGCACTCGGGAAAATTAGAGTTTCTAGCACTAAAATGGGCGATATGTGAACGTTTTCGGGATTATCTTTATCATGCCCCACACCTTGTGGTATAAACAGATAACAATCCCTTAACCTCTATCCTCTCAACAGCTAAGCTTAACGCTACGGGTCATAGGTGGTTGGGTGAGTTATCCGAGTTTGACTTTTCCATTAAGTATCGGCCGGGAAAAATGATGCGGATGGCCTATCCCGCATGCCATTAGACATAAATGTGTTCATGACACAGTGTACAGAGGAGGTGGGTCAGGAAGTGTTCAGTGCAGCAGTGCAGGGAGTCAGTGTGCAGGGAGACACTCCCCCAGTCTGGGTAGCAACAGTCCCCATAGAAACACTAGACTTAGTGAGAGATGCGAGTGCACACCCGCGAACCAAGTCCCTGACACCAGAACACATACGAGACAGTCAGGAAAGAGATCCTGTCATAGGCCAAGTTCTGCATTATAAGAGGAACAATCAGCACCCATCCAGGAGAGCTCTTAAAGCAGAACCGGCGGACGTCAGAGTATTAATGAGACAGTGGGCAAAGTTGTATGTCAATGAGGATGGAATTCACTTTAGGAAAGCAGGAGATAAACAACAGCTTATCCTCCCAAAAGAGCATCATCAAACAGTCTTCCACGAGCTTCACAGAGAAATGGGACATCTCGGGGTCGAGAGAACTTTGAACCTGATCCAAGATCGATTCTACTGGGCCCGTATGTACTCTGACATAGAACACTTTGTCACACAAGAGTGTGAGTGTCTCAAGGCAAAGCGACCTCACAAAGCAACCAGGGCTCCCATGACAACCATTGTCACAACACGCCCAGGTGAGCTTGTATGCATTGACTTTTTACACTTAGAGACATGCAAACAGGGGTTTGAGTACATTCTTATTGTGATTGATCATTTCACTGGTTTCGCCCAAGCCTACGCCACGAAAAATAAGTCTGCTTAAACTGTTGTTGACAAACTATTCAATGACTTTGCACTCCGCGTCGGATTCCCAGAGAGAATTCACCACGACATGGGGCGAGAGTTTGACAACCAGCTGATGGACCAACTACAGAGGAGCTGTGACGTACGGGGATCCCACACAACATGTCACCACCCCCAAGGCAACGGGAAGTGTGAGCGGTTCAATAGAACTATTTTATCCATGCTCCGCACCCTCACAAGTGAACAGAAGACTGACTGGAAGAGCTCATTGACAAAACTGATGCACGCATACAACTGCACCCGCAGTGGGGTCACAGGATTCTCTCCCTACTATTTGCTCTACGGAAGATCACCTCGCTTGCCTGTAGACCTGCTTTTCAACCTACAGCCCAGAGAGGCAAAAGAGACTTACACTGAGTATGTACAGAACTGGCAAAACCGAATGCGACAAGCCTATGAGATCGCCTCCAAAACAGCGGCCCGAGAAGCTCTACGAGGAAAGAAAGGCTATGACAAAAGAGCACATGGAGCCGACCTACAGCCTGGTGGACGGGTGCTTGTGCGTAACCTGTCAGAGAGGGGCGGCCCTGGTAAGCTGCGGTCCTATTGGGAAACTAAAGTGCATGTGGTGGTGAAGAGAAGGAGCAGTGACAGCCCGGTGTATGAAGTAGCACCAGACGGAGGAGGTAAGAGCCGTGTGTTGCACAGAAACCTCCTACTCCCATGTGACAGTCTGCCCTTGGGGAAACCGGAACCTGCCCCTGCCACACAAGAGAGGAAAATACGGACACGGACAAGAACAAGACAACGACAAATCAACGAATCAGAGGAGAACTCAGACAGTGAAAGCAGTGATGAAGTGGAGCTGGTGTGCCGTTTCCCAGACGACCAAGAACTAAGTCAGAGAGCTGCAGACTTGAATCCAGAGGCAGAGCCATTTGCACCAGCTCTGACGATGCAAGACGGAGCACCAGATCTGGAAGATGCAACGGTTGCTCAAGAGGAGACAGAGACTGACGACAGAGGCATCGCAGCTGATGGAGACGGTGAGAACGACGCAGAGCCTGGGGAAGGTCTACAAGAGTCATCAGAGGAAGATGATCCTGATCCTCCTCCAGCGACCAGCTCCCTGCAGCGAGACAGGCACACACACACACACGCACGCACACACACGCACGCACACACACACACGCACACACACACACGGACACACACACACGGACACACACACACACACACACACACACACACACACACACACACACACACACACACTGTGGCAACCCGGTCCCGACACAGCGGCCATGGAAGCCGAGGGGACAGGTGGTGCAGGGGGTCTACCACCTTTCTCCCCCAGAGGGCGCTGCGGACCGCATTTCCTTGAGTGGCAGCCCCCACTCTAGGAAAAAGGGAAACACCGGTGAGGCAGCAGACGCAGCTGAGACAGATAAAGGGGAGTAGAGACGGGCTAATGGGGCTACGTATGGGTCCAGCACAGGACCGCGGAGGGAATCGAGGTTCGCTTCCCGGACGGACCACGGCACGGGAGACCAGGACCCGAGGAGACCGACGGGCCACACCGAAGGATAGCCGCCGCCCGCGAACGGGACAAGATCGGGAGAGAGTGAACGGGAGAGGACCGGAACGTCCACGGAGGCTCAAGGAGCCCAGACTTTTGATTTCTAGTTTTGCCGGGACGGGAGATTCCCCCTTTGTATAACTTTCATTTGAATAAATGCGCCGTTGCCGGCTGCTTCCGCAT
Source organism: Pollachius pollachius (assembly GCF_949987615.1). Taxonomy (NCBI): domain Eukaryota; kingdom Metazoa; phylum Chordata; class Actinopteri; order Gadiformes; family Gadidae; genus Pollachius; species Pollachius pollachius. The sequence goes on from NC_136944.1 coordinate 561,083, forward strand.
TAGAGACGCGTGTTGATTGGGGGGGGCGGGGCACGACGGAACCGGGTTTCCACAACACACACACACACACACACACGGACACACACACACACACGGACACACACACATGGACACACACACACACACGGACACACACACACACACGGACACACACACACACGGACACACACACACACACGGACACACACACACACACGGACACACACACACACACACACGGACACACACACACACACACACACACAAACACACACACACACACACACACACAACCACAACCTCACGGACACACACACACACACACACACACACACACACACACACGGACACACACACACACACACGGACACACACACACCGACACACACACACACAGACACACACACACAGACACACACACACATACGCACACACGGACACACACACACCACACCACACACACACACACAGACAACCAGCCCCCAACACACACCCCCTACCTCCACTCACCCACATCACCAAGACACTTTAAAACGATACGAGCAGTTCACCACCAAGCAGTCATCCCCCCATCACCACCAGCACCCCCCCATCAGGGAGGGGGAGACAGGGGAACACATGAGCAGAGTCCATCATCATCATGGTGTTCTGTTCAGCCACCTCTGGGTGGCTGAACAGGACACCATGATGATGGGTCAAAGCAAAGAGAAATGTCCCACAAAGCAATCCCAATCTGAAGCCACCTCTAACAACACCAAGTCTCCTCCGCTGTCCGTCCAGTCCACCAGCACACCCTCACAGCGTTAGGGTGTGCTCACGTTAAGTCCCCACGTTAAGTCCCCTCACCATCACTCCCGAGCGCCGACGGCCGAGTGTAACCACCGACCAGAAGCCTCGACCGAACAAGACGGTATTCAAATCGACCAGACACGATCCTACAGGGCATAAAGTAAGGGATTGGACTCTTTGATCCATCAATCCCATAGTGATCATCGGTGACTCAAACTTGAGTCGGATGCCTGCCCACACACACACAGACGCCCACATTGACAGTTATCCCAGTGCCAAATACCAACACATCACACAGATCTTAGATGAAAATCCTCCCAATTCACACACCAAGATTGTGGTGGTCGCTCTGGGCATCAACCATAGGGACAACCTGGTGGAGTCGATGACGGACAAACCCGCAGGCCACCCTCTATGTCCCCATCATTCATTTCTCACATCATTTAGCTGCACCACATCAGACCCTATTAACACGACTTAATGCATTCATCACTACATAATACAACTCACCTTTTGAAATACACCACTCTGAATTACACACAATTCACGACCACATACATTGGACAGTAGACACCACATCACACATACTACAACATCGGCTGACTCAGTTAAACTTCGGGCGGGGGCTACGTCCCAACAGGGACCCCCCCGTCCCCAGGAATCTAACATTCTGAACCTATCCACCGTCTTCCATCTGTCAGAAACGGAGACTCAGCTGCTGCAGAGGGGCCTTAGTTTCATCCCCACCCCCCGTCCACCATTACAACCGGTCACTTAAATGATTAGAACCCTTCCATGGCCGGGCGCGGCCCGCCCCTGCCCTAACCTTAACCCCGCCTCCCCCTGCCCTAACCTTAACCCCTGGTCACCCACTCCGTCTCACCTTAACCCCTCGTCACCCACTCCGTCTCACCTTAACCCCTGGTCACCCACTCCGTCTCACCTTAACCCCTGGTCACCCACTCCGTCTCACCTTAACCCCTCGTCACCCACTCCGTCTCACCTTAACCCCTCGTCACCCACTCCGTCTCACCTTAACCCCTGGTCACCCACTCCGTCTCACCTTAACCCCTCGTCACCCACTCCGTCTCACCTTAACCCCTGGTCACCCACTCCGTCTCACCTTAACCCCTCGTCACCCACTCCGTCTCACCTTAACCCCTCGTCACCCACTCCGTCTCACCTTAACCCGCCTGTGGCCTCCACTGCGGACCCCCACCACCTCCCTAACCCTAACCAGCTTCCCTCCTCTACGCCTCACCTTAACCGGCTCCCCTCCCACACTGGAGGGGCCCCCGTCCACAGGCCGGCTGAGGGGGGGGCCCACTAGGAGGGCCTGGATCCCTGAGTCAGGTGGTCTTCCCCAACAGGTTCCCTGAGGGGACCCCTGACATCAGGAGCGGACACGATCGGGGGGGGCAGCCACACACACACATCATACCCCTCATCAGCACATTGACACATAACATTACACACACTCCAAACTGAAACACGCATTCACACGCGCACAACACAACAACCCCTCACTCCAGAATCATAAAATAATATCATTTTACAGGAAAGTCCCGGGACCTCCAGGATGTCCTGGTGCGGGCCGCTTCTCCACAGATATTAGAAGCCCCCCTCTCCACACCAAAGCCACTTTCAGCAGCTGGCGGTCTTCAGGAACCAGCACGCCTCCACCTCCAGCCCTATTACACAAAAACTCACCATGCAGGACAAAAACATCATCTACGCCATCACATGCTCCGAATGCCACATCATATATGTCGGCGAAACAAAGCCCAGGATACTCACCAGACTTAAACAGCAGTTATATACTACACACATAGGCACACTCAACACTCAAACGGTCCAACACTTCCAAACACACCCCATCACCTCACTATTCATCACGGGGCTGGAGATGAAGGCGTGCTGGTGGGACAGACCGAGGAAGGCGGCGGAGCATAGGTGGATAGCCAAGCTTAGGACCCTTCCCCCCTTGGGCCTGAACATCAGGGAGTAGGGGCCGCGCTGGGACGCTGCTGGGGGCGCTGGGGGGTCCTGGGACTCCTCCTTGGGGGTTCCCTGCATGGCGTCGGGTCCACTGTGTGTTTTAATATGTTGCATGTTTTTATCTTTACTGTGTGCTTCCTCTGCATCATTATTTAACTGAGGCCTTCCACCTCTTTCACTCCCCCATTTATTACAACGGAGGCTTCTTTTATGTGAAAGGATGGTATGAATGTGTGAATGGTTTTTGAATGTGTGAATGAGCACTTATTTTTCCCTGTGTGTTTTTAATACTTCTTGCATGCTTTTACCATGTTTTTATAGATATGTATATTTGTAAATTGTTACATTAAAGGGGTTCCTGTATTTTTCACCCATGAATTCCTCAGATTGCAGTGTGCTCATTTTTATTCCTATATTTTGTATTCATGTGCAAGATTTACTATTTATGAGAGGATGTGTATGGATGGGCCTGGATGCGTGGATAAATGTGTTTGTGTATGTCTCTCTCTCTACACATGTTTATATGTGTATATAAATATACATATATATATATATATATATACTTTTTTTTATATGCATGTGTGTGCGGTCTTCAGATCCCGCCCGTGTGTGTGTGTGTGTGTGTGTGTGTGTGTGTGTGTGTGTGTGTGTGTGTGTGTGTGTGTAGTGTACCACATGAAGGCGGACGGCTGGGTGAAGGTGTGTAAGGAGGACGTCTCAGAGCTGATCCACAGATACAGGAAGGACATGTTCTGACCTCTGACCTCCCACCTAGAGCCCCATGTGACCCGGCCAGAGGACGGGCTCTGACCTCTGACCTCCCACCTGGAGCCCCATGTGACCCGGCCAGAGGACGGGCTCTGACCTCTGACCTCCCACCTGGAGCCCCATGTGACCCGGCCAGAGGACGGGCTCTGACCTCTGACCTCCCACCTGGAGCCCCATGTGACCCGGCCAGAGGACGGGCTCTGACCTCTGACCTCCCACCTGGAGCCCCATGTGACCCGGCCAGAGGACGGGCTCTGACCTCTGACCTCCCACCTGGAGCCCCAAGTGACCCGGCCAGAGGACGGGCTCTGACCTCTGACCTCCCACCTGGAGCCCCATGTGACCCGGCCAGAGGACGGGCTCTGACCTCTGACCTCTCACCTGGAGCCTCATGTGACCCGGCCAGAGGACAGGCTCTGACCTCTGACCTCCCACCTGGAGCCCCATGTGACCCGGCCAGAGGACGGGCTCTGACCTCTGACCTCCCACCTGGAGCCCCATGTGACCCGGCCAGAGGACGGGCTCTGACCTCTGACCTCCCACCTGGAGCTCCATGTGACCCGGCCAGAGGACGGGCTCTGACCTCTGACCTCCCACCCGGAGCCCCATGTGACCCGGCCAGAGGACGGGCTCCTGATCAACTCTCATCATCACATCACTCATGATCACCGAGCGTCGTGTCCAGGAATGTTTTAATAAAGCGCTGAGAGCAGAACGCTGGGACTCCTGTGAGCTCATTACACCAAACATACCCAACGCCTTTAGTTTCAGGACGTTTTCATCTACAAGCTTCAGTTAAAACCCCTAAACAGCATCGCCCTGGTACATTGGAACTCCCCTGAAAAGGTGATGAGTGATTAGTGACTTTTCCTTTGTTTTTCCTGACCTTCCAAGCCCTCTAAGACAGACTTCCAGTGGTGGCGTCAGATAAAACATGAAGTCTTGGATAAAGTGAAGAGAAGATTCAGTTAATCCTGTAAAATGTGCATCTGAAAAGTTTATACACACAATTTCAATGTGTTTCAATCACACATTATAGCTAAGCTTGTGTTGTTACTGTAGGATCAATAGGTTGATTAGTGAAGCTCCAGATTGATGCTCCGTTTTCCCCTCGATGCATACCTCACCCAATATCCACAAAAATTAAGTTTAAAAGGTTTACTTGTCAGACGCAAACTACAAAAATCCTTTTCCACAAGATGAGGTTTTGATTAGTGGTGAGAGATAGAAAGAGAGGTCAAAAAACTGTGTGGCTCCACGTTGTTATCCTGACTGTCTGTCACCGGTAGGTTACACCAATAAGTTCCTCTCACACTTCAAAATAAAGTAACTAAATGTGAGCATACAACAAAAATATTGCAAGTGAATTTCAAAATAAAATTCTATGTATTCAGAAATAACACAATTGACTATTATATTATTTCACTTTTGAAAAATCCATAAAATATGGATTTTATGGATTATGGATTCATGGAACCCCTAAACAGCATCGCTCTGGTACATTAGAACTCCACTGAAAAGGAAGTTCATAAAATATGAACTTAAATAAAGTAAACAGGCATTTAGGCTCCTACATTAAGCATGAATGCTACGTTCAGGTATCCAAATGATCTAGTGGTATTCAGGTTGGCTACAGGCTACGTGATAACTAAACCAACATCTAGACATTGGTAATTCATGAATAGTAGTTATTGGTAATAAATACATTGTGGTACATCGTAGTACTCGGTGTCCGTGACAACCTGACGCAGCGCGCACTGTGAAGAAAACACCAGCCTGCGTGGGGGGGGGGCTCCTGGGTCTTCACCACCCACCGGGTCCTGACCCCCGTCCCGGGGAAGTACGAGTTGCTAGGCAACGGCGCCCTGGTGGGGCACCGGGTCCAGCGGTCCGAGGGCGGGACCTACACCTGCTGGGTGGGGGAGGGGCGTTGCCAAGGGCGACCACGGCGCTGGAAGTGCTGCTGACTCCGCCCTCCAACGGACCCCGCTGAGAAGAGAGAGACCCCCCCACCCGTCTACAGGGCTAGACACACACACACACATGAACTTACATAGACACACACACACACACATGAACTCACATAGACACACACACACACATGAACTTACATAGACACACACACACATGAACTTACATAGACACACACACACACATGAACTACATAGACACACACACACACACACACACACACACATGAACTCACATAGACACACACACACACATGAACTTACATAGACACACACACACATGAACTTACATAGACACACACACACACATGAACTACATAGACACACACACACATGAACTCACATAGACACACACACACACACATGAACTCATATAGACACACACACACACACACACATGAACTCACATAGACACACACACACACACACATGAACTTATATAGACACACACACACACATGAACTCACATAGACACACACACACACACACACACACATGAACTTACATAGACACACACACACACCCAAACACACACACATGAACTTACATAGACACACACACACACACACACATGAACTTACATAGACACACACACACACCCACACACACACACATGAACTTACATAGACACACACACACACACACATGAACTCAAAGACACACACACACACAAACACACACACACAAACACATGAACTTACATAAACACACACACACACACCCACACACATGAACTTACATAGACACACACGCACACACACACCCACACACACGAACTCACATAGACACACACACACACACACAAACTCACATAGACACACACACACACACGAACTCACATAGACACACACACACACACACACACATGAACTTACATAGACACACACACACCCACACACATGAACTTACATAGACACACACACACACACATGAACTTACATAGACACACACACACATGAACTTACATAGACACACACACACACACACACATGAACTTACATAGACACACACACACACCCACACACACACACATGAACTTACATAGACACACACACACACACACATGAACTCAAAGACACACACACACACAAACACACACACACACACACATGAACTTACATAAACACACACACACACACCCACACACATGAACTTACATAGACACACACGCACACACACACCCACACACACGAACTCACATAGACACACACACACACACACGAACTCACATAGACACACACACACACACGAACTCACATAGACACACACACACACACACACACATGAACTTACATAGACACACACACACACACACATGAACTCACATAGACACACACACACCCACACACACACATGAACTTACATAGACACACACACACACACACTGAACACACGCACACGCACACCGAAACGGAGGGAGACGGGGGGGAGGGAGACGGGGGGAGAGGGAGAGGGGGGGAGAAGGAGAGGGGGGGGGAGACGGGGGGGAGGGAGACGGGGGGGAGGGAGAGGGAGACGGGGGGGGGAGGGAGACGGGGGGGGAGAGGGAGAGGGGGGGACAGGGAGACGGGGGGGGAGGGAGAGGGGGGGAGAGGGAGACGGGGGGGGGAGGGAGACGGGGGGGGGAGGGAGACGGGGGGAGAGGGAGAGGGGGGGACAGGGAGACGGGGGGGGAGGGAGAGGGGGGGAGAGGGAGACGGGGGGGGGAGGGAGACGGGGGGGGGAGGGAGACGGGGGGAGAGAGGGAGACGGGGGGGAGGGAGACGGGGGGAGAGGGAGAGGGGGGGGGGGGGAGACGAGGGGGGGGGGGGGAGACGGGGGGGAGGGAGGGGGGGGGGAGAGGGAGACGGGGAGAGAAAGAGAGACAGAGTGTCCGTCCGTCTGTCTGTGGTTTCTTTCCACAACCGACAGAGACACTGAGAACCCCCCCAACCAAAACCCAGAGAGGAAAAACATTTGTGGTTTTATTTAGAATTTCTGATTAATATTAGGGCTGTCAAGCGATTAAAAAACATAATCTAATTAATTACAGGCTCTGTGATTCATTAATCTAAATTAATCTCATGCTTACATTTTTCCGAGAAGGTATTTCAAAATTAATTTAATTCAAGTAAATTACGGCAGATGAGTGTCTTTCATTAACATACGGTGCATGTTAAGATCAAATGAATAACATTTCCATCTCACTCAGGATTCAATGCATCTCAGTCGAGTGTGGCTTGACGAGGCTGGCTGCTAGCGCCAGCTTCAGGGGCGGTGGCAGCTCGTACCTGCCAGCTTGCTACCAAACGTTTTGCGTTGAGGTGATATTTAAGGGTTGATGAACTCCGGTGATAGGAAAATTCCTTACTACAGAGATTGCAGATAACGGTGTTCCTATCTACAGTTCCGTCTGGGAGTTTAAACTTGAACTTTCCGTGCACGGGGCCGAGCAGCGTCTTCTCGTCTGCCTCCATTTTGTTTCAACGCAAATGACGCACCGGGTCAAAGGGCACTATAGAAGCGTGATTAATCTGCGTTAATTTTTTGAACGCGTTATTTTTTTTGTGATTAATTAATCGGAATTAACGCGTTAATTTGACAGCCCTAATTAATATATTATTTTTCTTAAGGCACTTATTGAAGCATTATTCACAAAAGAAGAAAAAATCGGCTGAACACACGAGAACATTCACTTGGATCCACCGAGTTGTTTATTGCAATTATGCTTCATTAACAAATACAACAGAAAAATAGTCCCTTACATGTACACAATAAACAGGAGGACAAAAACAATAGAAGCAGCAGACTTTACAAAGCATCAACAGGTGTGCACATATCTTCAAGGGCGTAACTTTGGGTCTACCTTTGGGGGGGTTAAACTCGCGGCATATTTATTTAATCAATCATCTTCTTGTGTAAAAGGTAACATGCCAATTTGCCGTTCCTGTATTAGAAATACATTGCGATACCTTTACTGATTTTGGCTTCTTTTTGACTATTTATGCCATAATGACACAGTAGTAAAATTCAGTGTTTAAGCATTAGTCAGCAGTGGCAGCTTCCACTTAATTGATTTTGTGTGTGTCTATCTTATGAAAAAAACACGCAAGAACTTAAAGATTAATCAATTGCATCACTGTATTATTGACACCTACATCCAGCAAATTCACACAATTCAATACAAATGCACAATTCAATAAACATATTGTCGGGCATCACCAGCTCAAACTATCAACATCTAAACAAAAGCAGGTAAATACAAAAGAAGTATAAAAGCATTTCACATAAAAGCACCAAACACCTGTTTGCGTCTTGGTGTAAAAGAAATGAACTGTGCACAAATTGACTTCTTAGTTAAGAGGTCCAATTTGTCCTGATGGATGTTGCACACTGCAACATGGTTCAGCCTCTGCTGTGACATACTTGTGTGTAACCAAGTTTTTAATCGTCGAAGAGCACTAAAGCTCCTCTCTGCCTCAGAGGACGAGACTGGTACCACAAGGAGTAATCTCATCAGAGTTTCGACTTCGGTAAATAATCCTCGCACCTCTGCTGGCAACTCTCTGATAATGTGTGTAGCCTCTCCACAGGAACAGTACATGTAATTGTGTTTGAACATCGGTAGCTGGATTTCCAGCAGCTGGGCATTAATTTCTGGGTCATGAACCACCGGATCAATATTTCCAGAAAGAAAGGTGTTCTCCAGCTTTTGGAGGGTAAGAAGACCACCCTGCTGGAAACGTTCAGTGAACTGTGTGTGAATGGTGTCAAGTACCTTATAAAACTCAACTCTGTAATATTCTATAGGAGTTTTAGGACTGAATCCACTTGATTCTCCATAGCACTTGGGTGGTTGTCGAACTCTTGGCATTGTTATGGGTTCTAAGTCTACAGAATTCACAACTGTAGATGCCCTCTCAAAAAGGTGTTGGAAGGCCTCATCACTCCTCTTGCCATTGAGAGTAGACTGAACCTTACAAACAGCAGCCCGCATACCAGAAACAGTCTCTGTCCTTCTCTGAAGAGACCTGTTGAGACACTCTAGCTCTCCAATAACTGCTTGTGCCATCACAAGACCAACTACAGTGCTGCCTCTCATAAACTGCTGAAATAGACCATTTGCAGTGGTTGCAGTGGGAGAGTTAGTCCCTGCCATTTCCTCTAAGGCAGTGAGGATTGAGTCATACTGTGTTAAAACAGAATGGATGGCACCGTGTCTGACGGTCCACCTAGTAGCACAAAGTGGTTTCAGGGCACTTGAGGTTCCGTGGTCAGATATCGCTATCGTATGAAACATATGTTTGAATTTGCCAGACTGTCCACACAAAACTCCTAATTGATGAACCCAGTCAAGGGCATCTCGCACAACTATAGAAGCTGTGCATGCCTTCTGTGCTATCAAATTAACACAGTGTGCTCCACAGTGCACATACAAAGCAAGTGGTTGTTTCTTCCTAATGTGAGCCTGTGTTCCAGAATATTTGCCAGACATATTTGCTGCGCCATCATATGTCTGCCCACGCAGAGCTGACAATGGCAAATTTAGTCTGACAAACTAAATAACATCTAATACTACATTTGCAAGAGATTCTCCTGTGGTCTCATGCACTGAATACATCCCAATGAATTCCTCATGAGGATTTAAGTCATGATCCACATAACGAAGACATACAGATTCTTGTTCTTGACCTGATATGTCTTGTGTCCCATCAACAATCAAGGCAAACTGTGTGACTGGGAGGCATCTAATAGTGTCAGCTATTCCTCTTATAATGTCTTTGCTCATTATGCCTAGTACCTCGTTTTGAATGAGAGGACTTGTGTAATCCTGCTTGCGTGTCTCTAACCACTTCTGAAAAGCAGGGTCATCCTCTGCCTTTTCTTTCAGATGTTGGGATAGATTACCCTTCTCTTCCACATGACCTCGTAGCGGTAAACCTTGCCTAGCTAAGTATTTGATTGAGCCTACAATCTTCATCAATCCATACCTTGCTTCCTCCTGTTGTCTGGCAACAGCTGAAGAAAGCTGTGAAGCTATAGTGTTACCTTTTTGTGCATAGATGTTCACGGCATGGATATGCAACTGACTTTTTGCATGTTGTGAGAACTTCTGGATAGCTTTTTTCCAATTTCTAAAGCCTACACTCACAAAGGCAGGGTCACACTTGCTTGCATATGTTGGCTGATTCAAAAAAACCTTGGCACAGTGAAAACATATGACTCCTTGTAAAGTGGCACTGTAATGTAACCAAGGAAAAGTTTTGAACCATTTCTCTTGAAAAGACAACACACAGTTATCTCGCTTCTGCACTACTATAAGCTTAGGGTCAGGTTGTGCAGGCTTTGTGCAGGTGAGGATGTCTGAAACATCAAATCCCTGGGGCTCAATATCCTGTAACATATGACATGAAAACTTGTCACTCTCTGAAATAACAATCCTATTAAATGAATGTATTGATCAATAATGCTCTTCACAGCTAAATTATGTTCCCTTGTGTTCTCACCTGCTCATTTGCCTGACTGCTGCCCTCATCATGTGACCCTCTGTGGGGAAACCACAGCAACCAAATTACTTACTTTACACAAGATCTCTCATTCAAAACTAAATACTAGGCACAATGAGCAATGTCAAGATAAGTCAGCACTTTTTGAAAGGGCATCTACAGTTTTATTTACACTTAAAACCCGTAACTGGGATTCTGGGATTCCTCAGAATTAAGAGTATGTTACAAATTAAATTAATTATTATTCATATTATTATTATAACAATGCCTAGAGTTTGACAACCCCCCAAGTGCTATAGTAGAGAATCAAGTGGTTTCAGTCCTTAAACTCTTATGGAATACTACAGAGTAGTATGCAGTTCAGTGTTCTGACAGTGTATGGCATGCACAATTTTGTTTGAGGTCTCTTACCTGGTCATCTGTGCCTCCTGCGCTGCCTGTCTCTGTGCTCTCTCTCCCTCACTTTGGCCATCTGACCCTTTGTCGCCTCCTCTGTCTCCTTCTTCTTCTCTCTCTCTCTGGTCACCTGACCCTCTGTCTCCTCCTCGCTCTCCTTCAATTGCTCTGTCACCTCCTCTGTCTCCTTCTTCTCTCTCTCTCTGGTCACCTGACCCTCTGTCGCCTCCTCGCTCTCTTTCAATTGCTCTGTCACCTCCTCTGTCTCCTTCTTCTCTCTCTCTCTGGTCACCTGACCCTCTGTCGCCTCCTCGCTCTCCTTCAATTGCTCTGTCGCCTTCTCTCTCTCTCTGGTCACCTGACCCTCTGTCGCCTCCTCGCTCTCTTTCAATTGCTCTGTCACCTCCTCTGTCTCCTTCTTCTCTCTCTCTCTGGTCACCTGACCCTCTGTCGCCTCCTCGCTCTCCTTCAATTGCTCTGTTGCCTTCTCTCTCTCTCTGGTCACCTGACCCTCTGTCGCCTCCTTGGCCATTTCCCTCTCTTTCCCTCTTCTCCTGATATATAAAAAAATATTAAATGGGTTGAGAGGTGGTATCGATATCAGTTTTGGAGAATATGTGTTCCCTCACCAAAAAGTTGTAAAGCATTTTAAACTCCTTTTGCCCACTTACTAGCACATTTAGACTGCTACACATTTTTGTATAAAATAATAATAATAATAATACCATTATTATTATTATTATTATTATTAATAATAATAATAACAATAATGCTGTTTCAATGTTTCCTACGAGCAAGCTTACTCACATGCACCGTCATTAACCGTTGTGTGTGTGTGTATGTGTGTGTACAGTACAGGAGTGCACGCTCAAAAGGAGTGGTGTAACCTCTGAACTAGCCCACAGGAGCTAGCTGTCAATGGATGACATCTCTAAGTAAATTAATGCATTCCCCCAAAAAACTGTATGTGTGACTGTATGGGAGCAAACAGCAATTTGGTCTCTGTACTCACATTGCATTTTACCCACCCGTAACCGAGTACGTTTGAGGCAGTGGGTTCTAGAATCTTAGTTTGAGGACGTCTATCGATGCCATTACAACGTAGCCTATGCTAATCATATAAAGTTCACATAGTTAGCTAGCTAGCTCTTACAAAGCGGGAAATAAATATCTGGCATGAATCATGAATTATTCAGATCAACTGGTTTTACTGCACATAGCACACCAACGATACTGTTTGAATGTGAAATTATGCTCTCAATCGAAAATTATTTTGTTTCTCCACTGATACCTCTTTATTTTGAGGGTTTATGGGGAAAGTGAAGGTCCCTCTCCACTTTAAATGGAGGCGTAAACTATCCAGGTAGTGAAAAAATATAGAGTGGATGATAACACCTAACTTAACAATACGGATATTTACCTCCTTATCGTCAGGATTTTTACTCCTTTTGGCTTTTGGCTCCTTTGACGACCAACAATTAAAAATTGTTGTCTGGCCCTGGCTGCCTTTCAGTGTCCTTTTCATATCCATTCATAGTTAGCATTAGTCTTCTCTTACTATTCACCCCAGCGACCTTGCGAAATAGTTCGGGTAATACCAAGTAGTCGGTGGGCTGGGGGGGGGGGGGGGTACATTATAGATTATCAAAACATGATACTATCTTGCTGACAAATTAAATTAATAAAGAAAACAAACAAGGTATTAATTCAGAATATTTAATTTTTTTGTTCATCTGAATTATGTGTGATGATATTGAGGGGGTTATATTAGCTGGATCTGATTATTGAGGGGGTTATAACCCCTCTAACCCCCCCGTAAATTACGCCTATGCATATCTTTAATAACTGAACATGTTCTGTGGATGCTTGGTTCCCATCAGAACACAAAAAAATCAAGATTCAGTTTAAAGTAATTTACAACATGCAACATTATCGCATAGACCTTTTGGTTATTATTAATAAAATATAAAATCTGCTTTAAATCAGGTTGTAAATCAGGGTTATAACAAAAATGATGATATCAGAGCCCTTAAGACCAAAACTGGTGACATCTGAAAATATACAAACATTTACCATCAATAGGTATTTTATATACATTTCAAATAATAAATGTGCTTCTCTAACTATGGGAGATCTTAAAAGTCTTTTCATGGTTTATCATACTATACTGTCTAGAAGAGGGAGAGAGAGGGAAAGAAAAAGAGAGGGAGAGAGGGAGAGAGAGAGAGAGAGATACAGGGAGAGAGAGACAGGGAGAGAGAGAGAGAGATACAGGGAGAGAGACAGGGAGAGAGAGAGAGAGAGAGAGAGAGAGAGAGATACAGGGAGAGAGAGACAGGGAGAGAGAGAGAGAGATACAGGGAGAGAGAGACAGGGAGAGAGAGAGAGAGAGAGATACAGGGAGAGAGACAGGGAGAGAGAGAGAGAGAGAGGGGGAAAGAAAGAGAAAGAGAGACAGATACAGGGAGAGAGAGACAGGGAGAGAGCGAGAGACAGATACAGGGAGAGAGAGAGAGAGAGGGAGAGAGAGACTATAACTGCAACAGAGACACTGAGTCATCAGTCCTCTCAGTGTGTGTGTGTGTGTGTGTGTGTGTGTGTGTGTGTGTGTGTGTGTGTGTGTGTGTGTGTGTGTTTGTACTGCAGCACTGCAGCCGACGGTCCTCCTCCCCCGCGCCTGCTTTTTTTTCTTCTACAACCGACACAGAGTCACTGAGCTCCCCCTCTCCTCTCCCCCTGGGGTCCCCCTCTGCCATACCCCGACCCCAGGGAGGAGGTCCTCCTGGGTGAAGGAGGACCAGAAGGTGTGGAGGTGTGTCAGTGTGTCTGAGGACCCTCCTCCACCTGGGGACACTCTGTAGAAGGACAGAGAGCCAGCAGGCCGGTCCAGATACACTCCTACTCTGGTGGAGCCAGCGTGGGAGAGAGGGAGGGCTGTTACTGTACCGTTGTACATGGCAGAGTAACCATCATCATCACAATCAAGACTCCAGGACTTGTTGTTCACTCCAAGCCCGCTGTCACCACCCCGTCCTCTCCTTGTGATTCCTCTGTATGTCACTCCTATCTCAACCCATCCTTCCCACTCTACCTCCCAGTAACAGCGGCCAGTCAGAGCCTCTCTACCCAACACCTGGTCCCAGTAGTCAAATCTCTCTGGGTGATCCGGATACGACTGGTCCTCTCCAACCATCGTCACCTTCCTGTTGTCCTCAGACAGAGAGAGGTCTCTGTGGGCCGTGTTGGGGTCCAGGGTGAGTTCACAGGCATCTGAGGGAGAACCAGACATGATGAGCTGCTGAACCGCTCTTCATCCTCATCATCATCACTGTTACTGTTCTCCTGAACATGACATGTGAGGGGGGGGGGTCATGTGATGTTATAGTAACGCTATTGCTTCAGACTCCGCCTTCACCCCCCCCCCCCCCCCCCCGAGCCCAGACCCTCCCCTCAGCACCCTTTGTGTGTGTGTGTGTGTGTGTGTGTGTGTGTGTGTGTGTGTGTGTGGACCCTCAGCCCCCCCTCCCCCCCCCCCCCCCCCCCCTCCCCCGAGCCCAGATGCTATCTTCATGATGATTGGACAGTATTAATATATGGAAGATACATGATGTCAGCCATCATCCTCATTCCCAGTAGGATCTGATCTCACTTCCTGCTGTGTGGATGGGCTTTCCATCTCAGTAGTGAGTGTGTGATGTGATGAATCAAACAGACACTTACACTTCTTTAGAGCTGGTTTCAGCCTCCACACTCCACCGTGCTCCACACTGGGGGGGAAACAAAGTGAGAGCAGCATGTTGAAACATTCACCTTCATCATCTGCCGTCTCATCACGTTCTACACAACGTGAGTGACAGCTGCCTCTTCAAACCACTTCATCTAGCAGCGGCTTGAATCCTCGTAGGAGACTTTGTCCCTGAGTGGTGAGCTGTCCTCTCCATACCTGAGAGTGTCCAGTCTCCAGCGTGGATCCTCCAGTCCAGCAGAGAGCAGCGCAGCTCCAGAGTCTCCTGGGTGATTGTAGCTCAGGTCCAGCTCTCTCAGATGGGAGGGGTTGGAGCTCAGAGCTGAGGCCAGAGAAGAACAGCCTTCCTGTGTGACCAGGCAGCCAGACAAGCTACACACACACACACACACACACACACACACACACACACACACACACACACACACACACACATACACACACACTTTATTATATTTATTCTGGTTGAGAGCAGTTCATACTAAAGTAACCACATTTATAAAGTGTATTCATTCCATTTGGAGGACAAGGAGACAGGAAGAGGAAGTTGGGAGATGACATCATCACAGACATCAGAACTTCCTTCACTTGGATGTGAAACCGGATCATACACAAATGCTCCTTTCTCAATAGCTACAACTCAATGAGATATTGTTTGGTTAGAGTCAGGAGAAGTCCGCTGTGTTTGGTACGCTGAGACCATTTCTTCACAGGTTCTAACATTGTGTAGAACCAGGGAGAGTTTTGTCAGCAGGCAAAAGAGCAACAGAAAGGCATCGGACATGGGCAGCACTACACCAAACTAATGTGAAGTTAATAAAGTCCATCTTTAATGTTCAATATGATTCACTTTACCACGGCCAGTGATGTTCTATGGTGAGGTGTACATTATATTCAGATCACAGCACAGCTAAAGCCTCATCCCCATGTCTACACTAATGACAACTCCTCAGCTCACATCTGCTGACCAGAGTTACATAACATATAACATACATAACATACTAGTAGTTAACAGGTCAACCCCTAACCCTCACATCAGCTGGCCAGAGCTACATAACATATAACATACATAACATACTAGTAGTTAACAGGTCAACCCCTAACCCTCACATCAGCGGTCCAGACTTACATAACATATAACAAACATAACATACGAGTAGTTAACAGGTCAACCCCTAACCCTCACATCAGCTGGCCAGAGCTACGTAACATATAACAAACATAACATACTAGTAGTTAACAGGTCAACCCCTAACCCTCACATCAGCTGGCCAGAGCTACATAACATATAACATGCATACCGTCTTGTGTGTTCTTTTCGATAACGGTCCAACTAGTCGTGGACCATCCCTTACATATTAAACAACCCCATGACCCAGTTTGAAGAGGCTGAAAACTGACCTGAGAGTTTCCAGTGTACAGTGTGGACTCCCCAGTCCAGCAGAGAGCAGCTTCACTCCTGAATCCTGCAGATCATTGGTACTCAGGTCCAGCTCTCTCAGACGAGAGGAGTTGGAGCTGAGAACTGAGGCCAGAGCTTCACAGCATCTCTCTGACAGATTGCAGCCCTTCAGCCTTCACACAAAATAAAGAGAACAGGTTAGGAACTGTGATTAAAATAACTTACAACTTCAACTTATTACATAATGAAGAAATTGTGGTTATTCAAATTGGGTGTAAAATGTATAACAATAAGATAGTTGTTTTGCAGCATTTGAAAAGTCGTTTGTATATTAAAATTACTATTTGTTGCAGTATTATGTATATTATGTATTCTAATGTTATCAGTTAATCTAAAGCAATGTTTTGTATATAATTAGAAGTTTTATTCCAATATTTTGTATATTGCGTTGTGAGGTGAATAAACATCACAGCGTTCAGGAAAAGACTTTGCTAGCACAAGAACTAAGACAGCATTTGTGCGCTTGGCGTTGTCAGTTTCGTGCTGCTTCACATTATGTGTGCAATTTTATGGTTGTAAATCTGTTAAATTTCTTCTGATATTGAACCTTGTGGTGTAACTGTTTGACAATTGGGTAAAACGGACCTGAGAGTTTCCAGTGTACAGTGTGGACTCCCCAGTCCAGCAGAGAGCAGCTTCACTCCTGAATCCTGCAGATCATTGGTACTCAGGTCCAGCTCTCTCAGACTAGAGGAGTTTGAGCTGAGAACTGAGGCCAGAGCTTCACAGCATCTCTCTGACAGATCACAGCCCTTCAGCCTTCACACAAAATAAAGAGAACAGGTTAGGAACTGTGATTAAAATAAAATACATCTTCAACTTATTACATAATGAAGAAATTGTGGTTATTCAACTTGGGTGAAAAATGCATAACAATAAGATAGTTGTTTTGCAGTGTTTAAAAAGTCGTTTTGTATATTAATATTACTTTTAGTTACAATATTATGTATATTATGCATTGTATTGTAATACATGTTATCAGTTAACCTAAAGCGATATTTTGTATGTAATTAGAAGTTTTATTCCTATATTATGTATAGTGTGTTGGGATGAGAATAAACATCATAGCGATCAGGAAAACACCTTGCGAGCACGAGAACTAAAGGTACGGCCACACTGAACGCGTTACGCGAGTTTGATTAGGCCTAACCTGCCGCTTCATCATTGTGTGTCACAAAAATGGTTCAACACGCCTACGGAGCTAGATGAGCCGGCCCAAAACTTATTTTACCCCGCTACTTTTCATTTGCTCCACAAACATGGCTGAGATCACCACCATCGCTGCGCTGTATATGTTGTGGGAGTTCGAGGAGAGTAGGAAACCCAAACGCCGTCGTGTTTGGGTGCATGACATCCTCCGTAGGCGCTCACAGCTGGGTGAGTTTCACCACCTCCTCCAGGAACTCCGCCTGGATGACGGCCGGTTCCAGCGGTATTTTGGGTTGACTGGGGCCATGTTCGATGACCTGCTAGCCCGGGTTGGTGCCAGGATCTCCCGTCAGGACACCAATTACAGGCGCTCCATATTAGCTGCGGAGCGCCTGTCCTCCGTCACTCTGCCAGTGACGTCGGGTCAAGCTCAACGCTGATTGGCTATCGTGGCTAAGCGTCACGCGTAGGCGCGTAAAAAGTTCAATTTTTTGAACTCCGCACATAGGTGCGTTGGGCACGTAGGTGCGCTGGGCGCGTTATTTAGGTGCGTAAAACGCATCTAACACGCCTAAAGCGCTACTTTTAGCGCGTGTAACGCATCTACGCCCCAAAAACCAATGGTTCCCAATGCAAAAATGCTGATTTTCTACGCCTTTAACGAGCATGAAGCGTTCAGTGTGGCCGTACCTTTAGACAGCATTTGTGCGCTTGGGGATGTCAGTTTCGTGCTGCTTCACTTTACGTGCACACTTTTATGGATGTAAATCTGTTAAATGTCTTCTGATATTGCACCTTGTGGTGTATCTGTTTAACCATTGGGTAAAACTGACCTGAGGGTTTCCAGTGTACAGTGTGGACTCCCCAGTCCAGCAGAGAGCAGCTTCACTCCTGAATCCTGCAGATCATTGGTACTCAGGTCCAGCTCTCTCAGACTAGAGGAGTTGGAGCTGAGAACTGAGGCCAGAGCTTCACAGCATCTCTCTGACAGATGACAGCCCTTCAGCCTTCACACAAAACAAAGAGAACAGGTTAGGAACTGTGATTAAAATAACTTACATCGTTAACTTATTACATATTGAAGAAATTGTGGTTATTCAATATTGGGTGTAAAATGTATAACTATATGAAATTTGTTGTGAAGAGGCGGCAGTAGCTCAGGAGGGAATAGCGGGTTGGCTGGTAACCTGGAGGTTGCTGGTTCAATCCCCTCTCCTCCTAGCTGAGTGTTGAGGTGTGCTTGAGCAAGGCACCTGACCCTAACTGCTACCGACGAGCTGGCTGTCGCCTTGCATGGCTGACTCCGCGGTCGGTGTGTGAATGTGTGCGTGAATGTGAGGCAATATTGTAAAGCGCTTTGGGTGGCCAAAGGTTAGAAAAGAGCTATATTAATGCAGTCCATTTAAAATTGTTTTGCTGTGTTTGGAAATCGTTTTTTCTATTAATGTTACTTTTTGTTGCAGTATTATGTAATGTATTGTAATACATGCTATTAGTTCATCTAAAGCATTGTTTTGCGTATAATTAGAAGTTTTATTCCAATATTATGCATATTGTGTTTAGAGGAGAATAATTATCATAGCGATCAGGAAAACACTTTGCGAGCACAAGAACTAAGAAAGCATTTGTGCGCTTAGGGATGTCAGTTGCTTGCTGCTTCACTTTATGTGTGCACTTTTATGGAGGTAAATCTGTTAAATGTCTTCTGATATTGCACCTTGTGGTGTAACTGTTTGACCATTGGGTAAAACGGACCTGAGAGTTTCCAGTGTACAGTGTGGACTCCCCAGTCCAGCAGAGAGCAGCTTCACTCCTGAATCCTGCAGATCATTGGTACTCAGGTCCAGCTCTCTCAGACTAGAGGAGTTGGAGCTGAGAACTAAGGCCAGAGCTTCACAGCATCTCTCTGACAGATGACAGCCCTTCAGCCTTTACCCAAAATAAAGAGAACATGTCAGGAACTGTGATTAAAATAACATACATCTTTAAGTTATTCAATAATGAAGGAATGTTATTAGTTTAACAAAAAAAAACTAAATAATTAGATGTATAAATGAATACTCCTATATTCTATTTTTCTGAATATTCTCTTATGTATACTATAATACATTACACGTTAATAGGACACCTACAGAGTTTTGTATATTATTATAGCTAGTATGTTTATTCTGTTATGAGCAGAATATCAATACATGTTGTAATGAACCTACAGAAATCTTTTTCATATTATTTTAACCTTATATTCCAGTTGTATTTATATTGTGTAGTGTGTATTGTAATACATGTTATTAGTGAACCTACAGAGATATTTTGGAGGCTTTGACCACTGGCAGCAGCCTGAGAAGACCATCTTCTGAAGCAGAGTATTTTTTCAGGTCAAACACGTCCAGCTCCTCTTCTGATGTCAGTAAGATGAAGACCAGAGCTGACCACTGAGCAGGGGAGAGAGATTCTCCGGAGAGACTTCCTGATGTCAGGTACTGTTGGATCTCCTTCACTAGAGAACAGTCGTTCAGCTCATTCAGACAGTGGAACAGATTGATGCTTCTCTCTGGAGATAGGTCTCCTTTTATGTTCTCCTTGATGTAAGACACTGTTCCCTTATTGGTCTTTGAGCTGCTTCCTGTCAGTCGCAACAGACCTGTTTTAATCTGAGTGGTCAGTGATCTTTTTTTCTGTCCCAGCAGACCGCGTAGGACAATCTGATTGGTCTCCAGAGAGAGGCCCAGGAGGAAGCGGAGGAACAAGTCCAGGTGTCCGTTCTCACTCTGTAAGGCCTTGTCCACAGCACTCTGGTAGAAGAGGAGTTTATCTTTCCTGGAGGTTGGTGGTTCTTCTGAGAGCAGATTGACACCAGTATCGATGAAGGACAGAAAGACATAAAGGGCAGCCAGAAACTCCTGGATGCTCAGATGGACAAAGCAGAACACCTTGTCCTGGTACAGCCCACACTCCTCTTTAAAGATCTGGGTGAACACTCCTGAGTACACTGAGGCTGCTCTGATATTGATGTCACACTCTGCCATATCTGCCTCGTAGAAGATCAGGTTCCCTTTCTCCAGCTGGTTAAAAGCAAGTTTTCCAAGAGAAACAATGATCTCCCTGCTCTCTAAACTCCAGTCCGGATCTGTTTCAGCCCTCCCATGGTACTTCCTGTCCCCCTGTATGGACTGAACCCTCAGGAAGTGGCTGTACATCTGAGTCACGGTCTTGGGCATCTCTTTGATCTGGGATTTTTTTAAGATGTCTTCCAGAACTGTAGCAGTGATCCAACAGAAGACTGGGATGTGACACATGATGTGGAGGCTTCTTGATTTCTTGACATGGGAGATGATTGTGGTGGCCAGCGTTTCCTCTCGGAATCTCTTCCTGAAGTACTCCTCCTTCTGTTGGTCGGAGAACCCCCTCACCTCTGTCACCATGTCAACACACTCAGCAGGGATCTGATTGGCTGCCGCAGGGCGTGTGGTTATCCAAATGCGAGCAGAGGGAAGCAGGTCGCCCCTGATGAGGTTTGTTAGCAGCACGTCCACCAAGGTGGACTTTGTGACATCAGTCCAGATCGGGTTTCTCTGGAAGTCCAGAGGAAGTCGACACTCATCCAGACCATCCAAGATGAAGACAACTTGGAACCGGTCGAATCTGCAGATTCCTGCTTCTTTGGTCTCACTAAAGAGGTGATGAAGAAGTTCCACCAAGCTAAACTCTTTCCTTTTCAGTAAATTTAGCTCTCTGAAAGTGAGGAGAAATGTGAAGTGTATGTCCTGGTTGGTTTTCCCTTCAGCCCAGTCCAGAATGAACTTGTGTGTTAAGACGGTTTTACCAATGCCGGCCACTCCAGTTGTCATTATTGTCCTGATTGGTTGATCGTTTCCAGGTAAGGGTTTAAAGATGTCTTCACATCTGATTGGTGTTTCTTCCTTGGCTGGTTTCCTGGAAGCTGTTTCAATAAGTCTGACCTCATGTTCCTTGTTGACCTCTCCACTGCCTCTCTCTGTGATGAAGAGCTCTGTGTAGAAGTCGTTCAGATCTGTTCGCTTTCCTGCTTTAGCGATTCCCTCAAACACACACCTGAACTTCTTCTTCAAATGAGACTTGATTTTATGCTTGCAATCGACAGCATCAGATCCTAAATGACAAAACAACAGATGACATCAGTTAGTGGATGGTGATCAGTGGAACCAGGTCAATATTTCCTGTTAAATTACCAACTTCATGATATTTAGTGGCTTCATTACTTGGTGGTTGGAAAAGCTGGTTGTGAAGGACTGCATGTAACAGATTCAAAATGGTAAGGACTATTATTTCCGCAGCAATATGATTGTTCTAATGATAGTAATAATGATAGTGAATCAGTGTAAAGTGATTTGCTATGCTGATACAACAAGACAGGGTTTCATCACTTCCACTGAGTTGTTCTGCTGTTGGTCACCAGTATAATGTTTAACGTTAATGTGGCTTCATAACTTGTGGTCGGAGAAGCTGGTCGTGACAAAGACTGCATGTTACATATTCAAAATGTTCAGGACTTTGTTTTTTCCACAGCAATATGATTGGTCTAATGATAATAATAATGATAGTGAATTGGTGTAAAATGACATGCTGATATAACAAAGATGATTAATTGATTAATTGATTGATTAATAAAGATAGTGTTGCATCTCTTCCACAGAGTTATTCTGCTGTTGATCTGCAGCTTACGTTTAATATTATTAATAATAATAATAATAATAATAATAATAATAATTACATTTAATAACATTTTATTTCAAGGCACCTTTTATGACACCCAAGGTCCCCTTACAATTCATAAAACAATCTAGGGTCAAGAACAGCAGGAGCTGCATCCCAACAGCATGATCAAAACAAGACATAAGACCCAAGTAGGAGGGGGTAAGAACAGTGAGGAGACCCAGGTAGGAGGGGGTAAGAACAGTGAGGAGACCCAGGTAGGAGGGGGTAAGAACAGTGAGGAGACCCAGGTAGGAGGGGGTTAGAACAGTGAGGAGACCCAGGTAGGAGGGGGTAAGAACAGTGAGGAGACCCAGGTAGGAGGGGGTAAGAACAGCAGTGAGGAGACCCAGGTAGGAGGGGGTAAGAACAGTGAGGAGACCCAGGGAGGAGGGGGTTAGAACAGTGAGGAGACCCAGGTAGGAAGGAGTAAGAACAGTGAGGAGACCCAGGTAGGAGGGGGTAAGAACAGTGAGGAGACCCAGGTAGGAGGGGGTAAGAACAGCAGTGAGGAGACCCAGGTAGGAGGGGGTAAGAACAGTGAGGAGACCCAGGTAGGAGGGGGTAAGAACAGTGAGGAGACCCAGGTAGGAGGGGGTAAGAACAGTGAGGAGACCCAGGTAGGAGGGGGTAAGAACAGTGAGGAGACCCAGGTAGGAGGGGGTAAGAACAGTGAGGAGACCCAGGTAGGAGGGGGTAAGAACAGTGAGGAGACCCAGGTAGGAGGGGGTAAGAACAGTGAGGAGACCCAGGTAGGAGGGGGTAAGAACAGCAGCACAACGGGGATACGAGGGGAACCCACGGTAGGGGGTCATTACAGCGAGCAGGCCAGTGAGAACACATGTGTTTTGAGGAGGGATTTCAATGTTGTCAGGGCGTCTCTTTCAGTTCAGGTCAGAGCACTAGCACCCGCGGTGCTGAGAGCCCTAGCACCCACGGTGCTGAGAGCCCTAGCACCCACGGTGCTGAGAGCCCTATCACCCACGGTGCTGAGGCGGGAGGTCGGGACGGTGAAGACCAGCTGAGGATGACGAAGGGAGCGGCAGGGCCTGTCCTCCTGGAGGAGGTCGGGGAGATAAGTGGGGGCCACGTTGTGGAGGGCTTTGTCGGAGAGCAGAAGGGTTTTAAGGTCAATCCGGTGTTGGACACTGAGCCAGTGTAGTTGGACGAGAATGGGGGTGATGTGGTCGGGGGATTTGGTGCTGGTAATGATGATGTTTAACATTCTTTAACCTGAGACCCCCACCATTACCCTACATATCCGGATCAAACCATTTAACCTGATACCCCACAACAACCCCACATACTGGATCAAACCATTTAACAAAGAAGGAAAAATTGAAAGAGGAAAAACTCAAAGAGGAAAGATTGTCTCTACATAGAAGTATGAAATGTATAAGTCTCACACTATGTAATTTAGTCTGAAGAGAACAAATCATAATCTCCTACTGCTCATCAAACTGTGTATTTCTTATCTGTTTTCAAGATAAGAGTCTCTTACCGCCCCCCAGTGTGTCGGCCAGTTCCTCCTGGTTCATCTCCATCAGGCAGAGCTTTGTGATGTCCACCACTCCCTCTATGGCGCGCCTCCTCTGCTCCTCCTTCTTACCATCCACCTCCTCCTCCTCCACTCTCTGACCCTCTGAGCATTGTGGGTAATCTGAGAAGAGATCCCTCCAGAGCTTCTTCAGCTCCTTGTCTAAAAAAGCGTGTGCGTTCTCCTCAGCTCTCTGGAACAGAACAAACATCAAGGAGAACTTTACTCTGAACTAACTGAGACATCAGAAGCATCTGTCCTGGATCCACGTCCCGCTGGACAAGAGATGCTTTCTAATGTCCAAGGAGAGCTGAAATCAAACGTCTTGGTGGACATTTACACACCTTGATCAGCTCTGTTTGATGCTGCTGTAGAGACTGAGCACTGGTAACCTTTGACCTCTCCTGGTGCCTGTGGGGGATCACGCACACACACACACACACACACACACACACACACACACACACACACACACACACACACACAATTCTATTTCCACAAAATTGTAGATATCAGTATCAGTAGAGTCTGATAACAACCAACTGGTCTGTTTTCATCGTCTGTTTGAACCCCCTACCTCTCCTCTCTGGAGGGGCGTCCATCTTTAAAATCCCATGGTATATCCATAGAGCGGTCACTCTTCATGGAGACACAGCTGGGTCCAGGGGAGTCTGCTCTCTGCTGCTGGACTCTTCTAGAAAAACAAGAACCAGGATTTATGGATGTTTGATGGAAGCTGTACCTGTAAAATATATAATAAATCCTCACCTCTTCCCATTTGGCTGATTTCTGAGTTTAAAACCAAACAGATGATCGATAGACCGGTCACTCTTCATGGAGACACAGCTGGGTCCGGGGGAGTCTGCTCTGTGCTGCTTCTCTGGGCTTCAACACACACACACACATACACACACACACACACACACACACACACACACACACACACACAGCTTTTACTCAGACTAATGATGGAGTCATGATGTATCAATGCTGAGCTCTGAGATGGACAACAGTCACTGACAGAGAGATCCTCTTCTTACCTCTTAGCTTTGCTCCGGCGGCCATGTTCCCCAGACAGAGTGGTCTTAGAGGCAGGCCCCCCCTCCTCTCTCTCCTCATCCATAGTAGACTGGAGACCTGGACACAAACACAACTCCATTCTGTTTCTACTGCCACTCGGCGTTGGTTTACTCTCTGCTTTTATATGAGCTGTGTATTCCGCTCACAGGGGGCCGTTGTCTCTGTTAACTTTGGACAAGACGCAGACGCAGATTCATAGACGCAGATTCATAGACCTTCTCAATCCCAGACGTTTCTCATATACTCTTTAATAACGTATCATCATTCAACACAGAAGGTCTCAAAAGGCTACAAAATGTGTCTGATAAGATCAAGTTCACCGTGCGGATATCATACCAACTGCTCCCTGTGCTGGTTAAACCGCTCTGAAGGCAGGACCATACATGGACTTCCTCATGTGGTGACATCACAACCAGATCTGTGAGGCAGGCCCACAGAGAACAGGACCCGGTAAGAGAAGACGTTTAAACACCTTCACAAAGCAAGATGGCCTTCTTACTGTCTAAATAATGTTATCATAATACCGCACTACAAATATAACAGCTGTACTTTCTGTCCTAAGTACCTTTAAAGTCACCCAAGGACACACAAGAAGAAAAAGTAATTATTAACTTCAACCAAACGCTTGGCTCCAGACTGGAAGGTTCTGGGTTCGATCCCCAAAGCCCACAGTCTAACACGTGATATTCTACAGAGCAGGAATCTTAAAAATGCAATCTTAAAACCTACTGATAAGATTCAAAGTTATTCGTATGTATAATCTATCACAGATAAGAGTGGACTACACTATCTTTGTCTTCTTCCTACAGTAATAAAGTGAGCCACACCACACCATCCGACTCATAACAAGGAAATGGTGAACCAACCAGTTGAACCAGTTCCCCTCCCAGTTCATACTCATCCCAGACTAACCTCTTATAGGTGGCTGATCCATGACCTCATTCATTGATGAAAAGTAATCACTGTTTTAAATATGAAGAATGGACAGAGAGCTCTGAGCTCTGTCCACTCTGAGTACAGAATACTCAGAGTGCACAGAGTACTCAGAGTGCACACAGAACTCAGAGTTCACACACACACACACACAAAAGAAAAAAAGTCACAAACGGTCTACTCTTCTGCAGTCTGTGATTCATTCAACAACAGTGGTAGTAAAGTGGAACAATTTGCTTGGTCCGTTTTGAAACCCTCGAAAAGGTGCACTGCAGCACCACCTGCTGGTGAGAGGATGTCAGTGTGATTGGCTGAGCTGAAGAACACGAACCAGTCGTCACCAGGGACTTCTGTGTTGAGGTGGTCGCGGCAGTGTTAATTCACCTTGAAGGTCATGTCCCTCTCATACGAGTGATGCTCTCAGATATAGAGTAGGCCTACACTACTGCAGAATGATGCAGGCCCACAGAGAACAACACCCAGTACAAGATGACCTTTAAACACTTTCACTAACCAAGATGGCCGTCTTCCTGTTGAAATAATGTAATAATAATACCGCACTACAAATATAACAACTGTCCATTCTATCCTCAGTACCTTTAAAGTAACCACAGGACTTGTGACTTAGAACCAATTCTGAATCTGACGAAACAGTCATTATTAACCTCAACCTGACGCTTGACTCAAGGCTGAAAGGTTCGATCGCCAAAGCCCACAGTCTAACACGCAGCATTCTACAGAGCAGGAATCTTCAAAATTATTCAATAGCAATTTTGACAAATAGCAATGCATCCATACATTGACTAACATTTTTAACCATGTGGTTTTACAGGAAACTAACTATCAACCTATTGATAAGACTAAAAGTTATTCATATTTACGATCTATCATGAATCAGAGTGGACTACAGTACCTTAGTCGTCTTCCTGCTGTGATGAAGTGAGCCACAACAAACCGTCTGACTCATATCAAGGAAACGATGTCCAACCAGTTAGACCAGTTCCCCTCCCAGTTCATACTCCTCCCAGACTCTGCTTTTATATGAGCTGCGTTTTTCCGCTCACAGGGGGCTGTTGTCTCTGTTAACTTTGGACAAGAGGCAGGGTGGTCTTTCCTCGACGCAGATTCATAGATCCTCTCATTCTCAAGGAGGGCAGGACCATATATGGACTTCCTCGTGTGGTATGACATCACAACCAGATCTGTGATGCGGGCAAACAGAGAACAAGAACCAGTACAAGATGACGTTTAAATGTCTTCACTAACCAAGATTCCTGTCTGAATAATGTAATCATAATACCGGACTGCAAATATAACAACCGTTCATTCTGTCCCAAGTACCTTTAAAGTCACCCAAGGCCGCAAGAAGGCACAAGAAGAAAAATTAATTCTTAACTTCAACCTGACAGCTGACTCCATAGCTGCATCTTATAGAGCAGGAATCTTAAAAATGATCAACCTACTGATTCAAAGTAATTCATATTTATGATCTATCACGGATAATAGTGGACTACAGTATCTTAGTCTTCTTCCTGATGGACCAGTTCCCCTCCCAGTTCAAACTCCTCCCAGACTAACCTTGAATAGTCGGCTGATCCATGACCTCACTCAGTGTTAAATAATAATCAGCTTAATGAAACATGGACAGCTCTGAGCTCTGTCCACTCTGAGTACAGAATACTCAGAGTGGACAGATTACTCAGCGTACACAGTACTCAGAGTACACAGAGTACTCAGAGTGAACACATACAACACAACGATGATCTCACTTTAGTACACAATACAACGATGACCTCACTTTAGTACACAATACAACACAACGGTGATCTCACTTTATTACATAACACAATGATGATCTCACTTTAGTACACAACACGATGATGATCTCACTTTAGTACACTCTTTTGACGTCAGGAGACAAGATGGAGGCCGGTGTTGTGGCAGTTTGTACAGTTGGTGTTGTGGTGCTCCTGGTCTCTGGCGGGAACCCAGGCTGCAGCTACTGGGGCTTTCCACAGCCAACACTCAGCACACCATGTGACCCAGGCAGCCAATCAGGTCACCCAGGCAGTTTCCAAACCAGTCAGATCAGTCCTGGGCCAGCAGCCATCTTGGTTCTGCACTCTAGCTGGGTGGGGAACTGAATAAGGATTCATACATTATATTATTTAATCTGCAGAAAGATTATATCTCTGTTTTCTTGATGTTAAACAAGACATAGTATGGTGTTTTCCCAAAAGTAAACAAAGTATTTGACTTCCAGAAAACATGTTTTTGAAGCTGTTTGCCTGAAATAGCTTTTAGGAAAAAAGAATTCTCCTACTAGTATTCCCCTCTGTTTCAGTCCCTTCAGAATGCACTGTTTCTGGTGTCTGTAGCCTTAATGCAAATGAGCTGCTGCCCATTGACCAATGAGCTGTCAGACTGAACCACAGCATGGAGGAGAAGAGATTGTTGACGTTTGCGGACTCCTGGAGCGCTATATCTATATAATATAATATAGTAATATTATACATGGGTATTCATATAATATTATATCTAATATCAAGGCCAAAAGCTATGTGCACCTTGGATGATATTGTGAATCATAAAGACTGCGTCTGACGTCTCTGGTACTTCCACAACAAGTAACGACTCGTAGTGGGGGATATCTCGGCCATGGTTGAGAAGAATTGGGGGAAAGGAACTTTGGCCTTGACTCTCTGAAGTCCATGAACCGCGACATGGAGGAGAAAGGGATTGTCAGCCAAGCTCACACATACATACACACACACCTACACACACACACACACACAGATCTGACTGGGGATAGGAGAGGTTAATTCACTTGAGGTGGCGAACAGGTTATGTTTTTAAACTGTTTATTCTCTTGCCAGAAGGACTATCTAGACTAGGCTACTTATAAATATTTGTGAATATTTTTACTTTTATTTAATTTATTTTACCCAAAAACTATATTCAGGGCTAATTAAATAAGATCCGGGGCTTTAGCCGCGAATAAAACAGCATAGTGACGCCCCTGGGTTCTGGGTTCAGGGTCTGTGTTTAGGATGTCTGGGTTTAGGTTCTGGGTTCAGGGCCTTATCGACCAGGTTAACACGCGTCCTGCCATCCTCTGACCTCCAGGAAACGCACCAAGTTCCAGGTGGTTATTATTTAACTCACTCGTTCCCTCAATACATTCATGATCCAAAATGTGACGGCAGCTGACCTCAGATCTGGTGAATTGGGCTTTTATTTCTTTCACTTCATACGGTTTGACCAATCCGGTTGCTGGAGGCAGAGTTATTTGCAGAAACTAGACCAGCACATGAACATTTTAAAATGTAAATACACGCACACATTCCTGTACAATTAATTGAGCTGTGTGACAGCTCCCTCTGCTGGACAGTTTGGACAACAGTCTCACACCAAACTACATTTTCCGTTTGAACCAACGTAGCTATAGTACATTGACAGTGTTGAGAAGGATACTTTTAAAATGTATCCAGTTACAGAATACAGAATACATGCCGAAAAATGTAATATGCAACGTGTTCCTTATCATCACTCAATCTGAGTCTTGCATTCTGAATACTTGGATTACTTCCACATTGAATTGCATTGTATAATGGTAGGAATGCGGCATCAAATCCTGCTGACTAAACAGGCCTATTCTGGTGTGTTCTTCTGTTCAAACTGGCCGAATGTGTCCCTGAAAGTGCACTATTTTATATAATTTGCTGTAGTGGAACAAAGACTATAAGGGTATGTTCATGCGAAAGATATTTGCTATTACATCTAACATTTTTTTCACTGAACTAAGTGCATAGGTGTTGCCTATAAAATCGCCTTAATATAGAGAGAGAGAGGAGAGAGAGGAGAGAGAGAGAGAGAGAATCGTTCAATCATTGGACAAAAAGGTCTAGGGCGGTAGTGGACCGGTCGAACTCCTTCTGCCTCATCCTGGTGCTGAATGTGTTAAATGCATCCGCATTTTTATGTGTTTTTTCCAGCATACGTTTTATGTGGGTGTCTGTCCAAATTCCCAGACGGTCCGACAATTTGCTGCTAGTCTTGGAGTTACCTGTTACGTCCAAAGATGCATGTACTTTGTAGAACTGGATCAGACCGAGGTGCGTTCGCTTTCACATCTCAAGCGAACCGTACCAGGGTTCGTTTGGAGGCGAACCGAGACCAGCTGTTCAGGGAGGTCTCGGTCGGCTGATTTGGTTCACATCAAAGTGAGGTGGTTGCATTCAGACCAACGCACCGAACCAAGGGACCAAACTCGTTTAGTGCGCACTAAATGCTGTTGGTGTGAAAGCACGAAAAAACTGCTGAAACGGAAGTATCGTCATGTTAGCCATTGATTTCAATGTAACTGTATTCTAAATAGCAACTATTAAAATTGTAACTAACGGAATACAGTTAGCTATAATTTGTATTCTGAATACGTAACGCCGGTACATGTATTCCGTTACTCCCCAACACTGTACATTGATGTCAGACCGGGTTGGTGGTTTGAACATGTTGTAGCAGAGAATAGCCCGCGGGGGCAGTATGTACATTGTTAAATACATTAATAGGCTTGAATTTACTAGAAATATGGATGTTTTATATTTTTACAAAATGGATTGTGAACATTGCTGAATAACATTCATCATGTATATTAAATGTATTGCAGGAGTTTAGCTTAACATTAACCAAGTTAAAAGACAATTAATGAACCGCACCAAACATGCAGAAGTCAATGTAGGATTTTTATATACAGTATAATCAAAAACACTTGACAGAAGTTTAATACACACTTTTGTGAAGGAAAGCAGAGGAAAACATTTTCCCAAATTAATCATTTCAAAATGTCCCCACCATTCAGAAAGCAACTGAAGAGGTTTGTGTAAAAGCAGTCCTTCCTGACCAGCTCTGTCCCTCACTCTAAACCCTGACTCTCAACCCTAACGCTGAACCCTCTGAGGGCAGGAAGACGCTCCTTCAGTGTAAAGGTTCAAGAAGACACTCCTTCAGAGTAAAGGTTCAAACAATGGAGAAGGAAGAAGAAGGGGAAGGAGTAGAGAGTAGTGAGGTTAGTGACAGACGTGAGGGAAAGGCGTGTGGAAGCACACGGGTACATGTGGGGTCAAGAAGATCACTCCCACTGGAGGTCATTGATCCATCAGCCTCAGACCGCTGAGCTCAGCAGGTCTTCTGGAGGATGAGGCTCAGGTGAACTGAGGAGACGGGACCAGCAGGATGTCAGGATCAGGTGGGGTTCAGCTCAGGTGAGTCTGCCCCCGACCAAACAGCATCAGGTGAGGTTCAGCTCAGGTGTGTCTGCCCGGACCAAACAAGGACATGGATTAGGTTCAATATTCAAAAGATGCAACATTATCTGAACCAAAGAGACATCATTAAGGAGGAGGCAGGCTTTAGGGCGCCTTGAGAATTGAACCCCCAACCCCCTACCTAGTCTACCATGTCCAGATAATGCAAACTTACGAGGAATCCTTGATGGTAGAGCCCTGGTCGTCCTCAGGATTTGCCTTCCAGATGTATGGCTTCTCCGTCAGTCCTCCAGATTCCTGGTCTGGTTACAAACATAATTGGTCTCTAATGTAAGGTCACAAACACAGTAGTAGTTGGGCTCTAAAGCCGCGTAATAAATTAGCAGCTGTAGTTTGTGTGGTAACCAAGCTCAGTAGTATGCCTTAACTTGTACTGGACAAAGTAATCCTGCGTTACATCAAGTCCTCTGTTTACTTTATGCAAACTTATGAGGATCCTTGTTGGTAGAGTGATGTCATCCTCCAGAGTCTTGGCTCCTTCATCAGCGGTCCTCAGAGTCCTGGTCTGGAACAAGCAGCGCAAGTCTGGCCAAACATCGGGTAACAAACATGTAGTTTGTCTTATTTTTAAGCCCTTTATTTCCACTTTGTTACGTTAATACAAACTTACAATCCTTGTTGGTAGAGTGATGGTCATACTCCAGATTCACGCCTCCCCTACCAGCTTGCCTCCGCTCCAGAAACGCTTTCCAGTAAGAAAACACAGCGGTAGTTTGTTAACACATGTCAAAGGAACAGCAGTATTTTGCCCTTTAAGTCAAACATGTTAAGTAAATACAAACTCACGAGGAATCCTTGTTGGTCGATTCCTAGTCGTCCTCCAGCGTCTCAGCTCCTCCACCAGCTCTCCTCAGACAGAGTCCTGGTCTGGAACAAACAGCAGAAGTCTTGCTTCAATGTGTGGTAAAACAGATGTAATTGTCTGGTATATTAACCAACGCCGGTAGTTTGTGGTAGCAGTATTCTACGAGAAGTGGCAGTGAGTGTGATGATCACTTCAGAGTCAGGCTCCATCTACCCCACGACAGACATCAGCTCCTCCACCAGCCTCCATCATGGCCTCCATCAGCTCCTCCACCAGGGAGGGCCTTCAGCACGGCTCCTCCATCAGCTCCTCCACCTAGCAGGGCCTCCATCAGCTCCTCCACCAGCCTCCATCAGCTCCTCCACCAGGCAGGGCCTCCATCAGCTCCTCCACCAGCCTCCGTCATGGCCTCCACCAGCTCCTCCACCAGGGAGGGCCTTCAGCAGGGCTCCTCCATCAGCTCCTTCAGCCATGGATTCCTGGTCTGGTTACAAACACCGTTGGTCCCAGCAGTAAATCACCTGGGGACGCAACACACCCCACCTCCTCCATCTTAATCTCTTAAATAAGACAATGTCTACAGATTGACGCGTTCAGCAATTCATCCACTACGGTCGTAGCAGCACTAGTAACAATAATGGCTCATATGACTCCTACATAACCCCGGTATGAATTAACTCAAATCACAGCTTGGCACAGATTTAAAGTCATAAGATGATCAAAACCAGACCTAAACTACCGAGGCCTTTAGTGTTTCAGATGAGCTTGGTGATGGTTACCCTCTGGTCCGGTGCTGCAGGCCCCTGGTCTCCAGCCTCAGTCTCCGGTCCATCCTGGCACCACAAGCCTCCGGTCCCCAGCCTCTCAGCCTCGCCTCTCAGCTACAGCAGCAGGTTCATATCAGCATTTGCCCAACAATAAACTTATTTGACTCTTCCGAAACCGAGTTATACAATTAATTTAACTATTTAATAACTCAAGGCTAGAAAAGACTGGAGAGACCAGACATGAGCATCCCATTTTGGGAATGAAGACAGAGCAGTCCAAAAGTTTAAAGAAGTGGTTCAGCCCATGCATTGAAACTGACCTGAGAAGACTCTACTCACACACCAGAGCACTGACCTGTTCTGGAGGACTTCTGACAGGAGGTGGAGGTCTGGCTCTGGGTGAGGAGGTGGAGGTCTGGCTCTGGGTGAGGAGGTGGAGGTCTGGCTCTGGGTGAGGAGGTGGAGGCAGACACCTCGGGACAAAGTACATGTTACCTTTTTAACCTTGTACAGTTCTAGAGTGTCTTCTACTGTAACATGTGGGAAAGACGGCCATTATTTTAGCTTTGATATTATCTGGTTGGTAACTCAGCACCAAAGTCATTGTTTGAAGTCATTCTATTGGGTAGGGTTTAACTTCTGTGGCAATTAATGACATATATTTAGAACGTACAAAAGCTGAAGTAAAAGAACACTAAGTAGAATCGATATTAAGTCAAATATACTCAGCCATATTCAGGTGCAGGGTTCCGTTGAAGAAATGCCAAATCGTCTTCCACCTTGAAATGATTTTCAGCCTTCACTGATGGTCAGAAATGCAAGCAGAACGCTGTTTTGTACGCAGCGAGTCCCGTCAACGTGGTTAAAAGTACGGCGCAACCATCGGAAATTATCAACATATTGTACGATGTACGTGTCAGTATGTATTTAATATCAAATTTAAGTTGTTTAAGATAAGGGGCAACAATTCCCAATGGAAACCGACTGAAATAGTTTCCATTGGCAACGGCTCGAGGTTACGCAAATAAAATCCAGAACGTTCGGCCAGATACCCAGATTCACGTCCAACTAACTGCCACGTGGGTTCTTATGGTTGTCAAGACTACAACGTTCTATGCTAACCATTGAGGCTAAATCAAGTGACCGCACTCAGAACCTTCCACGGCGGGAAGCACAAGCCATCCGACTGGAATCCGAACATTCCGGCCAGAACCAACCAAAGAAAAAAAAAACAGAACCAGCGCCTCACCTTGAGCTGAACAGAGGAAGATCCTGAAGTCCAGCGATGGTCTTCATTAAAACACAGCCAACAGACTTACCTTGATGTGATCTGTTTGTTGCTGTTGGTCATTACTACTATTCAGTGTACCTTTACATTATTATGCACCCAGTGTGTACAAGTTATATCACTCAAAACCGTATGAAGAACTACCATGTACTTCCCACAACAACTTTTAACCTCAAATCCTTGCCTAAAAACAATGGAATCATTCAATACAAAACCGTGTCTACATTTTAGAATAAACAATCATCTAGATTATTCAGGGTAGAAACTATAGAGAGCAAATCTAAATGTTGAGCTCACAGAGAGCCGACCATAGCCCTGCAACGTCACCCTGACCGCCTCATCACCAACAGCAAATCATGCCAGCCAGCCAACACATGTACAGGTCCAGTGAGAAGTGGACATTTGAGCGAAAGGACTGCCCATAACATGAAGACCAATTCCTGAACTATCCAACCATCTTCATGGATTCAAGATTTACAGATTGACATGCCATTGTGTTCTAATCACCTTTGTCTGCTCCCTCGTTACTTATAAAACTCTACATCTCCATTGTCAGTGTTGCATCCTACTCATGAGGGTGTGGTCTGAGTGAGCAGAGATGCATGCTGGGATACAGTGCTGTCTGAAGTCTTCAGTTCTATAGACACGCCCCTCAGGAGAAACCAAGTGTATGAGAATCTGTCGTGACATCAGTTACATGAGCTGGAATATCCTTCAATATGCCACCAGGATTTGCAGAGGAGAAAGGCCAAGAGAAAGATATGAGGGTTCTTCCTCTCAGCCAGTGGAACACAACGGTCTTCATCAGAGTACCATGGAACACTTTGAAACGTTCTCTTCTATACACCGTGAAGCCCCAGTGAAGGTTTCTTTACCTCCTCATCTGAAGAGTACAACTTCAGCTTGAAGAGTGCACTACTTGGAGTTCCCACATTGGTTCTGATTTAAGGGAACCAATCGTTCAGCTAGTCCTGTACGAAACAAACAGTTCAGCCTGAGAAGACGTGCAACTGAGAGCCAGACAAGATCCACAGGGCTCTCCATCAATCCAGCCAGGTAGGAAGAGCCGCCTCACTACAGGTCTGACGGTCATCTTGAATATCCATTGAGGTCCCTTTCCAACTTCAGACTCCTTGTGGAATGCCTTTAGGTGTCCATCCTCCATTGATCCTGATTGGTGTAGTCCTAGTTTGAAGTCACTGATCTGAACACGCCGCTCACATCCTTTTACACTTGATTTGGATCCTCTCCTTCCTGCCCAGTGTGTTGGATATCGCTCCGGAGCGTCGCTCCGGGCTCTTCATGTCTAATGGAGGCCTCAAGCAAACGTGTGGCCGTCCATCAGGTATGATTTAGTTGACCATTCCAATATCCCAAGCCAACCACATAGACCCCCGTATGAACATTATCACTGTCAAAGCAAGCAGGACGCACACACGTATAACCCAGGACACACATAGAACCGCATGGAGACACACGAGTAGAACCCAGGAGACACACATAGAACCGCATGGAGACACACGAGTAGAACCCAGGACACACACATAGAACCGCATGGAGACACACGAGTAGAACCCAGGACACACACATAGAACCGCATGGAGACACACGAGTAGAACCCAGGACACACACATAGAACCGCATGGAGACACACGAGTAGAACCCAGGACACACACATAGAACCGCATGCCAGGTGTGAGTGGGACACACACACACAAACCCTAGTGATGCTCAAATATCATCCATCTCATGTCAAACCCACACACTGAGCCATAAAAGGCCAAACACTCATGCAGGGTAAAAACCTCATGCCGAATAACATTCCATCATCCACCCCAGCTCTCCTGCCAGTACACCCATAACAGAACAATCATTGTCTCCAGAGACGTAAATTATGTACAACATTCTTCAGTGGCGTCCCACATTGGTGATGGATTATGCTTGGTGTCTCCAAAATGTGTCCCAGGTTGATTCAACGTCTCTGAAGTCATGTCTTTGTAGTCCAGTGGTTTCCTGAATGAGGGGCCTTCACAGATGCAAACGGTGCAGCTTCAGTCAGCCTGAGGACAGGAAGGAGGTCATCTGTTCAGAACACCACCCAGTGGAGGGGGGTGGCTCTTGAGGAGCAGGATCCATCTTGGAATGGCCCCGAATAAGACCTTCTTGGAAATGAAACTGTTCCTGAGGAGTCACGATGGCTGGAGGGGACTGTTGAATGTGTTCCATGGTTCTGTGTCAGACTGAAGTTGTGTTTTAGTCGTTGAGATGAGGAGCCCCCTCATCTCCCCCTGGTGTTTCTCCTTCTGAATCCCTGTCTCCATCTTAAAGAACATTCTAGTTCATGGAACTGACGCCACGACAGTTTCTCAAACACTCGGTCTCCCCTGAGGGGGCGTGTCTACAGACCTGTAGACTTCAGACAGCTCTGTATCCCAGTATGCACCTCTGCTCACTCAGACCACACCCTCATCAGTAAACCAACACTCATGTGATGAAGATGCAGAGCTCAGGAGAGTAGCTGGAAAGAAGACTGAAGACATCAGAACCCAAACCATTACCTCGGCTTACAACAATAACTTAGTACCTGTAACCATTTTAACAAACCATTACAACCAACATAAACCAAACGCCTAAGTAACCCATGATCCAAATAAACATCCTTACTCCTCAGATCAACCTTCAGCTAAAGGGTTAACTCACCAGGAAGCCAAAATACATCAATGTGCCCAAGAGTAATAAGATACTAATGACTTACAGTTCGCAGTCCATCTTCATGTTTAAGTTGGGATACTCACAGAACTGCAGGTAAATATCCATGATAGACCTTTGAAGGAACGAACAGTTTACTCATTATTGTCCCCAAACTTGGCCACTGTCCCACAGTTCAACATCTACCATCTCCATTAAATCAGATAAATTAATGACAGTATAAAGTCAGGGCTTTTGGGATAATCCAACATTTAAATAATGATTAAGAATTAATTAATCCAGCTTTTTAATATAAGTTATACAAATTATTTGACTGTCATTAGTCAAGAGTGATTTTCCTCTTACTTTAACAAGTTTGAATGTATAGTCTCTAAAATGTTACTTTCAGGTAGAATCATTATTTAAATTTGAAATGAAAGTTAAACCACCACAACCCCCGATTTCCTTCACACATTATCAGTGATTTATATTCAACATACAACTCAACTCAGTTGTGCTTTGCTACACATTTCTACTCACATCAGGTCCAGATGAGATGCTCCTCTTTACTTCAAAAAGTGTTTAACCTGTGAAACAGGAAGAGATGACAAATAAGTCACAACAAAGCTCAACAGAACATTACACACACATTCTGGTTTCTGGGAACACAACAACATACCGCATTTGGGAGACACTACACTGCCAAACAGTGGAGGACACCAACGTACTGTCAGGTTCCCTTTTAAGTGAAACGCACCAGATGCAACCAATTAACGAATTAAGAAAACCACTTGCCGCGTGAGCTGCGGCAGGTGAGCTAATTAGTAAAACTCAACGCAGGTTTGGCGCCCTCTGGTCACATTGGTAACAGTGAGAGTCTATTCCAGCTCCGTATTCGATCTTAAATGACCTCCCTCATTTTAATTAAAGGCATGAGTCTGATATGACTGATTTAGATTCATACTTCAAAACGAAGAAAGTCTTCATTCAATTCACCTTACTGTGTGTGTGTGTGTGTGCGTGTGTGTGTGTGTGTGTGTGTGTGTGTGTGTGTTACTACTGTTTGATGTCAAGTTGGTGAAAAGGAAGTCACGTGTGATCTTAAGTCCCTGTGTGTGTAGTGAGAAAATGTGGACAGCAGAGGGCGATGTTTCCACACGAGAACATCTGCTCTCTGCAAGCTCTGGGAGCAGGGACGCGGGAAGTCAGTCCGAGGGGGGAGTGCTGAGAGAGTCTATAAAATGACGTCATAATAAATGCTGCGCAACATCCATTACTGGTGTGTAAAGACTAACTCTGCCAATTAGCCACTGTTATTCACAAACGTTAGCAAGTAAACAATGTGGAAATTAGAGTCAACTCGGCTGATACTGTGCTGAATTTCACACACTAACAACATGCCGATAAACTGTTGCGGTCCGGGATTATACACAGCGTTATAACAAGGATTCAGGAGGTTATTTCTAAAGGTTTACAAAGGAAAGTGACAATATAAGAAAGCCTTCATTTTCATCCAGAGTTACGAGTTGTCTGATATGAAGAAAGTGACGGTTTCTCCGTCAAGTGAACCGTCCGTCATTGCTCTTTTTTTGCCAACCAGTCTGTCCAAAACAGTCAGCGCAGTCATATGCTCCTTACCTACTGCTTGTGACATAAGCGCATTAATTGGGGTCCTTTTCAATGCCGCCAGCTTGCTTGTGGCTTCTGTATGGAAACGAGATTTTTCATGCTCCCAAAACTTTTCACCTGCCTTTTGCCAAACCCTCCTTTAATGAAGTTGCCAGCATTAATTATCCCGTCTGCCCTGACAAGCTTTTTCTCTATTGCAGAGCAGCACACGAAGCATAACGCGTGTCGGTTTCCCTCACGTAGTGTAGCCACGTCCACCGGCCAAACCAACCAACCTTAAATGACCGGCTAAAGTTCTCACTTGCCGATCGCCTGACTGGGAAGTGAAACTCCTTAGGCTGGCAGGGCTCTTCACCAACAGAATAACTAGTTGTTGTGACTGCCGGCAGTTGCA
>NC_136944.1:605000-622500 GCF_949987615.1 Pollachius pollachius
TTGGGACATTAGTAAAAATATAAAAGTAGACACCCTTTTATTTTTTGGTTTTTGACTATAATAATCTAATAATCAAATTGTATAATGTCGGCTTTCGCTACAATGACTCACCGAGCCACTAGATGGCGCACGGCGCCCAGGGGATCATTATCACCACAGGGACACGTTACCGCAGAATAAATCCTGCGAGCAAGACTAATGGAAGCTTTGTTTTGTGTCTCTTTTTTGTTAAACAATAGACCACGGGATTTGTGCCAACATACCCTCTTGGCTACCCCTAGGTCAAGGGGGCAACATTTGCCCGGACGAGACGGACAAGCGGAGGGCGACCGGGACCCTCTTCAGGGTCCTGAGGGGCGGGGGGTACACCAGGGGTTCCTGCGCTCCATCTTGTCCGGCGCTTTGGCGGAGCTCGGCCGGCGGGCCTCCCCGTCTGGGTCTTCGTCCGTGGGCTCTGCCAGCGTGTGGGACTTGCCCCCCCCCCCCCCCCCCCCCGCCCTAACCTTAACCCCTCCTCCCCCTGCCCTAACCTTAACCAACCGTCCCTCCATGCGTCTCCTCCTCATCTCCTCCTCCTCCCCCCCCCCAATCCCATCCCGTCTCACCCTAGCCATTTTTCCACAACGTTCCCTCCTCGCCAGCTCTCCCTCACCAGGTCTCACCTTAACCCCTCGTCACCCACTCCGTCTCACCTTAACCCCTGGTCACCCACTCCGTCTCACCTTAACCCCTCGTCACCCACTCCGTCTCACCTTAACCCCTCGTCACCCACTCCGTCTCACCTTAACCCCTCGTCACCCACTCCGTCTCACCTTAACCCCTCGTCACCCACTCCGTCTCACCTTAACCCCTCGTCACCCACTCCGTCTCACCTTAACCCGCCTGGAGCCTCCACTGCGGACCCCCACCACCTCCCTAACCCTAACCAGCTTCCCTCCTCTACGCCTCACCTTAACCGGCTCCCCTCCCACACTGGAGGGGCCGACTTAGGGTCCGCCCCCGTCCACAGGCCGGCTGAGGGGGGGGCCCCACTAGGAGGGCCTGGATCCCTGAGTCAGGTGGTCTTCCCCAACAGGTTCCCTGAGGGGACCCCTGACATCAGGAGCGGACACGATCGGGGGGGGGGCAGCCACACACACACATCATACCCCTCATCAGCACATTGACACCAAACATTACACACACTCCAAACTGAAACACGCATTCACACACGCACAACACAACAACCCCACACTCCAAAACCATAAAATAATATTGGCCTACTTAAAAAAACGGAACATACAAGATGTCCTGGTGCGAGCCCCCTCTGAACACCGAGGCCATTTTCAGCAGCTGGCGGTCATCAGGAACCAGCACGCCTCCACCTCCAGCCCTATTACACAAAAACTCACCATGCAGGACAAAAACATCATCTACGCCATCACATGCTCCGAATGCCACATCATTTATGTCGGCGAAACAAAGCCCAGGATACTCACCAGACTTAAACAGCACTTATATACTATACACATAGGCACACTCAACACTCAAACGGTCCAACACTTCCAAACACACCCCATCACCTCACTATTCGTCACCGGGCTGGAGATGAAGGCGTGCTGGTGGGACAGACAGAGGAAGGCGGCGGAGCATAGGTGGATAGCCAAGCTTAGGACCCTTCCCCCCTTGGGCCTGAACATCAGGGAGTAGGGGCCGCGCTGGGACGCTGCTGGGGGCGCTGGGGGGTCCTGGGACTCCTCCTTGGGGGTTCCCTGCATGGCGTCGGGTCCACTGTGTGTTTTAATATGTTGCAGGTTTTTATCTTTACTGTGTGCTTCCTTTGCTTCATTATTTAACTGAGGCCTTCCACCTCTTTCACTCCCCCATTTATTACAATGGAGGCTTCTTTTATGTGAAAGGATGGTATGAATGTGTGAATGGTTTTTGAATGTGTGAATGAGCACTTATTTTTCCCTGTGTGTTTTTAATACTTCTTGCATGCTTTTACCATGTTTTTATAGATATGTATATTTGTAAATTGTTACATTAAAGGGGTTCCTGTATTTTTCACCCATGAATTCCTCAGATTGCAGTGTGTGTAACGTGAGCGTTTGGCTGAACCCAAGTGCACAGACGGGCGAAGAGCGTGGAACAGTGTCAATCGTTTATTCGGATTCAGGATCGGCAGGCAGGATAGTCAGACAGGCGAGGATCAGAGAGCAGGCAGGGTAGTCGGACAGGCGGGGATCAGGAACCGGCAGAATAGTCAGACAGGCGGGGATCAGGAGCAGGCAGGATAGTCAGACAGGCGGGGATCAGGAGCAGGCAGGATAGGTGGTAGGTCAGGATTCGAATCGCGGGAAAGCACTGTGAAACACAAGAGACAATCTGGCAGGGAATGTTTGGGAGGAAAGGACTGATATAGGGGAAACACAGGTGAAGGTGGCTGGGTTAATTGGGAGTGATCAGAGTGGCAGGCAGGTGAATGGGAAAACCAGGGGCGGATCATGACAGTGTGCTCCTTTTTATTCCTATATTTTGTATTCATGTGCAAGATTTACTATTTATGAGAGAATGTGTATGGATGAGTCTGTATGCGTGGATAAATGTGTTTGTGTGTGTCTCTCTCTCTACACATATGTTTATATATGTGTATATAAATATATATATATATATTTTTTTTTTATTTATATGCATGTTTGTGCGGTCTTCAGATCCCGCCCGTGTGTGTGTATTTGTGTGTGTGTGTGTGCGTGTGTGTGTGTGTATGTGTGTGTGTGTGTATGTGTGTGTGTGTGTGTGTGTGTGTGTGTGTGTGTGTGTGTGTACTGTACCACATGAAGGCGGACGGCTGGGTGAAGGTGTATAAGGAGGACGTCTCAGAGCTGATCCACAGATACAGGAAGGACATGTTCTGACCTCTGACCTCCCACCTAGAGCCCCATGTGACCCGGCCAGAGGACGGGCCCTGACCTCTCACCTGGAGCCCCATGTGACCCGGCCAGAGGATGGGCTCTGACCTCTGACCTCCCACCTGGAGCCCCATGTGACCCGGCCAGAGGACGGGCTCTGACCTCTGACCTCCCACCTGGAGCCTCATGTGACCCGGCCAGAGGACAGGCTCTGACCTCTGACCTCCGACCTGGAGCCCCATGTGACCCGGCCAGAGGACGGGCTCTGACCTCTGACCTCCAACCTGGAGCCCCATGTGACCTGGCCAGAGGACGGGCTCTGACCTCTGACCTCCGACCTGGAGCCCCAAGTGACCCGGCCAGAGGACGGGCTCTGACCTCTGACCTCCCCCCTGGAGCCCCTTGTGACCCGGCCAGAGGACGGGCTCCTGATCAACTCTCATCATCACATCACTCATGATCACCGAGCGTCGTGTCCAGGAATGTTTTAATAAAGCGCTGAGAGAAGAACGCTGGGACTCCTGTGAGCTCATTACACCAAACATACCCAACGCCTTTAGTTTCAGGACGTTTTCATCTACAAGCTTCAGTTAAAACCCCTAAACAGCATCGCTCTGGTACATTGGAACTCCCCTGAAAAGGTGATGAGTGATTAGTGACTTTTCCTTTGTTTTTCCTGACCTTCCAAGCCCTCTAAGACAGACTTCCAGTGGTGGCGTCAGATAAAACATGAAGTCTTGGATAAAGTGAAGAGAAGATTCAGTGAAGCCTGTTAAATGTGCATCCGAAAAGTTTATACACACAATTTCAATGTGTTTGAATCACACATTATAGCCAAGCTTGTGTTGTTAGTGTAGGATCAATAGGTCGATTAGTGAAGCTCCAGATTGACAGATTGAGGGAGACGGGGGGGGGAGACGGGGGGGAGAGAGAGACGGGGCGGGAGGGAGACAGGGGGGGAGAGGGAGACGGGGGGGAGAGGGAGACGGGGGGGAGGGAGACAGGGGGGGAGAGGGAGACGGGGGGGAGAGGGAGACAGGGGGGGGAGAGGGAGACGGGGCGGGAGAGGGAGACGGGGGGGAGGGAGACGGGGGGGAGAGGGAGAGGGGGGGGAGGAGAGGGAGATGGGGGGGAGGGAGACGGGGGGGAGAGGGAGACGGGGGGGGGAGAGGGAGACGGGGGGGAGAGGGAGAGGGAGACGGGGGGAGAGGGAGACGGGGGGGAGAGGGAGACGGGGGGGGAGAGGGAGCCGGGGGGGAGGGAGACGGGGGGAGAGGGAGACGGGGGGGGGAGAGGGAGACGGCGGGGAGGGAGACGGGGGGGGAGAGGGAGACAGGGGGGAGAGGGAGATGGGGGGGGAGAGGGAGACGGGGGGGAGGGAGACGGGGGGGAGAGGGAGACGGGGGGGAGAGGGAGATGGGGGGGGAGAGGGAGACGGGGGGGAGGGAGACGGGGGGGAGAGGGAGACGGGGGGGAGAGGGAGACGGGGGGGGGAGAGGGAGACGGGGGGGAGAGGGAGACGGGGGGGAGAGGGAGACGGGGGGGAGGGAGACGGGGGGGAGAGGGAGAGGGGGGGGAGGAGAGGGAGACGGGGGGGGAAGGAGACGGGGGGGAGAGGGAGACGGGGGGGAGAGGGAGACGGGGGGGAGGGAGACGGGGGGGAGGGAGACGGGGGGGAGAGGGAGACGGGGGGGAGAGGGAGACGGGGGGTGAGGGAGACAGGGAGAGGGAGAGGGAGACGGGGGGGAGAGGGAGACGGCGGGGAGGGAGACGGGGGGGGAGAGGGAGACGGGGGGGAGAGGGAGACGGGGGGGAGAGGGAGACGGGGGGGAGGGAGACGGGGGGGAGAGGGAGACGGGGGGGAGAGGGAGACGGGGGGGGAGAGGGAGACGGGGGGGAGAGGGAGACGGGGGGGAGGGAGACGGGGGGAGAGGGAGACGGGGGGGGAGGGAGACGGGGGGGAGAGGGAGAGGGAGACGGGGGGGAGAGGGAGACGGGGGGGAGAGGGAGACGGGGGGGAGGGCGACGGGGGGGAGAGGGAGAGGGAGACGGGGGGGAGGGAGACGGGGGGGAGAGGGAGACGGGGAGAGAAAGAGAGACAGAGTGTCCGTCCGTCTGTCTGTGGTTTCTTTCCACATCCGACACAGAGACACTGAGAACCCCCCCAACCAAAACCCAGGGAGGAAAAACATTTGTGGT
This sequence comes from Pollachius pollachius, assembly GCF_949987615.1. Taxonomy (NCBI): domain Eukaryota; kingdom Metazoa; phylum Chordata; class Actinopteri; order Gadiformes; family Gadidae; genus Pollachius; species Pollachius pollachius. The sequence continues at coordinate 610,091 of NC_136944.1, forward strand.
TTTATTTATAATTTCTGATTAATATTAGGTCTGTCAAGCGATTAAAAAACATAATCTAATTAATTACAGGCTCTGTGATTCATTAATCTAAATTAATCTCATACTTACATTTTTCCGAGACGGTATTTCAAAATTAATTTAATTCAAGTAAATTACGGCAGATGAGTGTCTTTCATTAACATACGGTGCATGTTAAGATCAAATGAATAACATTTCCATCTCACTCAGGATTCAATGCATCTCAGTCGAGTGTGGCTTGACGAGGCTGGCTGCTAGCGCCAGCTTCAGGGGCGGTGGCAGCTCGTACCTGCCAGCTTGCTACCAAACGTTTTGCGTTGAGGTGATATTTAAGGGTTGAAGAACTCCGGTGATAGGAAAATTCCTTACTACAGAGATTGCAGATAACGGTGTTCCTAACTACAGTTCCGTCTGGGAGTTTAAACTTTAACTTTCCGTGCACGGGGCCGAGCAGCGTTTTCTCGTCTGCCTCCATTTTGTTTCAACCCATATGACGCACCGGGTCAAAGGGCACTATAGAAGTGCGATTAATCTGCGTTAATTTTTTTTAACGCGTCATTTTCTGTGATTAATTAATCGGAATTAACGCGTTAATTTGACAGCCATAATTTATGTATTATTTTTCTTAAGGCACTTATTGAAGCATTATTCACTAAAAAAACAAGAAATCATCGGCTGAACACAGGAGAACATTCAGTTGGATCCACCAAGTTGTTTATTGCAATTATGCTTCATTAACAAATACAACAGAAAAATAGTCCCTTTACTTGTACACAATAAACAGGAGGACTAAAACAATAGAAGCAGCAGACTTTACAAATCATCAACAGGTGTGCACATATCTTTAATAACTGAGCATGTTCTGCGGACGCTTGGTTCACATCAGAACACAAAAAATCAAGATTCAGTTTAAAGTAATTTACAACATGCAACATTATCCCATAGACCTCTTGGTTATTATTAATAAAATATAAAATCTGCTTTAAATCAGGTCGTAAATCAGGGTTATAACAAAAATGATATCAGAGCCCTTAAGACCAAAACTGGTGACGTCTGAAAATATGCAAACATTTACCATCAATAGGTATTTTATATACATTTCAAATAATAAATGTGCTTCTCTAACTATGGGAGATCTTAAAAGTCTTTTCATGGTTTATCATACTATACTGTCTAGAAGAGGGAGAGAGAGGGAAAGAAAAAGAGAGAGAGAGAGAGAGAGAGAGAGAGAGAGAGAGAGGGGGAAAGAAAAAGAGAGAGAGAGGGAGAGAGAGGGAAAGAAAAAGAGAGGGAGAGAGGGAGAGAGAGAGAGAAAGAAAGAGAGAGAGAGGGAGGGAGAGAAAGAAAGAGAGAGAGAAAGAAAAAGAGAGAGAGGGAGAGAGAGAGGGAAAGAAAAATAGATAGAGAGAGAGAAAAAAATAGAGAGAGAGAGAGAGAGAGAGAGAGAGAAAAAAATAGAGAGAGAGACAGAGAGAAATAGAGAAAGGGAGAGAGAGAGAGAGAGAGGGAGAGAGAGACTATAACTGCCACAGAGACACTGAGTCATCAGTCCTCTCAGTGTGTGTGTGTGTGTGTGTGTGTGTGTGTGTGTGTTTGTGTGTGTGTGTGTGTGTTGCAGCACTGCAGCTGACGGTCCTCCTCCTCCGCGCCCGTTTTTTTTTTCTACAACCGACACAGAGTCGCTGAGCTCCCCCTCTCCTCTCCCTCTGGGGTCCCCCCCCCCATACCCCCACCCCAGGGAGGAGGTCCTCCTGGGTGAAGGAGGACCAGAAGGTGTGGAGGTGTGTCAGTGTGTCTGAGGACCCTCCTCCACCTGGGGACACTCTGTAGAAGGACAGAGAGCCAGCAGACCGGTCCAGATACACTCCTACTCTGGTGGAGCCAGCGGGGGGGAGAGGGAGGACTGTATCTGTACCGTTGTACTGGGCATAGTAACCATCATCATAACAATCAAGACTCCAGGACTTGTTGTTCGCTCCAAGCAGGCTGTCATCACCCCGTCCTCTCCTTGTGATTCCTCTGTATGCCACTCCTATAACAACACGTCCTTCCCTCTCTACCTCCCAGTAACAGCGGCCGGTCAGAGCCTCTCTACCCAACACCTGGGGCCAGGAGTCAAATCTCTCTGGGTGATCCGGATACGGCTGGTCCTCTCCAACCCACGTCACCTTCCTGTTGTCCTCAGACAGAGAGAGGAGTCTGTGGGCCGTGTTGGGGTCCAGTGTGAGTTCACAGGCATCTGAGGGAGAACCAGACATGATGAGCTGCTGAACCGCTCTTCATCCTCATCATCATCATCATCATCATCATCACTAGTACTGTTCTCCTGCGCTCTTCTTCTCTTTATTCTCTTTCAGACTCTTTTTGTGATCGCTCTCTCTTCTTCAAACATTAACATAGAAAGACAAAAAAAATATATGATAGGTACTATATTGGAATCATGTGCTGTATATTTTCTAAGCAATAGGACATATTGTGTTTAAGATAATTAAAGTTAAAGTTGATTGGAAATCCCATGTGTGTGTGAGTGGCTGTCCCAATCAAAACATTGAAACGAGGACAAATGTATAAAGTGCATTTACTCCCTCAGTATTTACTTCACATTAACATATCATACATCAAAATGTTCAGTATGATGAGTTGATTACACCCATGAAATATCTAAACAATATTTGTAACATCTTCCAAGATATTCCACTTTTGGATTTCCCAATACACATACATGGCCCTCAACCTTCAAAGGGACACATGTGTAAAGAACAGACTGAAAGAGCTGAGCTCACATACAGGCTGGAGATGGACTGATGAACCATAGAACTGGTTCATTTATTATAGACATCTACTCAGACATACACCTGCTCACCTACACATACATATACACATCACTGGGGGCACTTGGCTAGGATTCATATCTATATCATCATACACACACAGACAGGCTGGAGATGGACTGATGAACCATAGAACTGGTTCATACATCAGGCATGTATTTATTCATGTGTGCATAAGTACACATAGTATAAATACACACTATATATATACAGTATAGTTTGTATCTGTGTGTGTGTGTGTGTGTTTGTGTTTGTCTGACTGTGTGTATATGTGTGTGTTTGTGTGTGTGTGTCTGTGTGTGTGTGTGTGTGTGTGCATGCGTGCGTCCGTGCGTGTGTGGGTGCGTGCGAGGTTGCGTGCTATGAATACATCAACAACAGTGTTATGAATACATCAACAACAGTGTTATGAATACATCAACAACAGTGTTATGAATACATCAACAACAGTGTTATGAATACATCAACAACAGTGTTATGAATACATCAACAACAGTGTTATGAAAACATCAACAACAGTGTTTTGAATATATCAACAACAGTGTTATGAATACATCAACAACAGTGTTATGAATACATCAACAACAGTGTTATGAATACATCAACAACAACGTTATGAATACATCAACAACAGTGTTATGAATATATCAACAACAGTGTTATGAATATATCAACAACAGTGTTATGAATATATCAACAACAGTGTTATGAATACATCAACAACAGTGTTATGAATATATCAACAACAGTGTTATGAATACATCATCAACAACATTATGAATACATCATCAACAAACACCTCTCTTTGGATCCAGGACTTACCAAAGACAAGCAGTTGAGCGCTGTGATTGGCCGTGCCAGCGCTGTTGCTCGCCATGCAGCAGACCGTGTTCATGCCATACCCCACCCCTCTGACGATGAGGAAGCCCCTCTCCACCCAGGCCTCTGATTGGTCGTCTGTGCCGTCCCTCTCCAGGGGCCTGCCGTTGTGGAGCCACTCTACTGTGGGCTCGGGCGTGCCTCTGGCGTGGCAGGTATAGCGGGCCGTTTGGCCCACGGGCAACACGTGGGTAGAGGAGTGGAACTCTGTGATGCTGGGGGCCTCCTCCTCCGTGGGCATCACTGAACCTGAAGAAAGCAGGAGGAGAGGAGTGAACGTTTACAACACGGATCTAGAGATGCAGCGTCAGACACTCCCTTCACTCTGTCCTAACACCTGTCCACTAGAGGGCGACCCAGGGGATTCACCCCCAGTATTCTCGCCTGCCTCTTCATACATGATTGAATATCACAGCAGTGTCTACAAAGATCTCCCAGGGAGGGGAAGTCACTCCAGCGCAGAGATTAACGAGGCGGGGGCGGAGCTTGCAGAGAAGAACGCAAAACCGCTCAAAGAGAAACTTTGAGCAGCTCAAAGAGAAACTAGTGCAAGTGAACCCAGAAAGGGTTGACCCTTGTGACCTGACCTGAGGAGACCGCAATAGAAACATGACCTTAGTAGACCACGATAGAAACCTTACCTTAGTAGACCACAATAGAAACCTGACCTCAATAGACCACAATAGAAACATGACCTCAATAGACCACAATAGTAACCTGACCTCAATAGACCACGATAGAAACCAGACCTTAGTAGACCACAATAGAAACATGACCTCAGTAGACCACAATAGAAACCTGAACTCAATAGACCACAATAGAAACATGACGTAAATAGACCACGATAGAAACCTGACCTTAGTAGACCACAATAGAAACCTGACCTTAGTAGACAACAATAGAAACATGACTTTGGTAGACCACGATAGAAACCTGACCTTAGTAGACCACGATAGAAACCTGACCTCAATAGACCGCAATAGAAACCTGACCTCAATAGACCACGATAGAAACCTGACCTCAGTCGACCACAATAGAAACCTGACCTCAATAGACCACAATAGAAACCTGGCCTCAATAGACCACGATAGAAACATGGCCTCAGTAGACCACAATAGAAACCTGACCTTGGTAGACCACAATAGAAACATGACCTCAGTAGACCACAATAGAAACATGACCTCAGTAGACCACAATAGAAACATGACCTCAGTAGACCACAATAGAAAAATGACCTCAGTAGACCACAATAGAAACCTGACCTCAGTAGACCACAATAGAAACCTTACCTTAGTAGACCTAAACACATCCAACAACCTTTCAACTCTTAAAGAGTGTATTTACTGTATCTACGGCACAGAGAACAGAAAGGAGGAACCGTTCTCCACTCATGAACACAAACAAAGTCTGCGGACCCTCTTTGTTCAGCTCAGCCTCCAGATGATCCAGGTCTACGCTCTTCTCACAGATCCAATGGTGCAGTGTGTAACACGGTTCTTCAGACCAGCCGTCCTCCCCTGCCACGACACAGTCTCTTGCTCCGCCGTCATCGCGTGGTTTGACGTGTCTCCAACTGAGAACCACGAGGAGGAGACAGAGGAGGTCACTCTGTCACTCTCAGAGAAGAGATGCTGCTGAATAGAGTCTTCAGCCTTACCTTGAGGTCATGGGGGTACCATCCACCCACTTGAAGGTCCCCTCTGTCTCTCGATCACTCAGTCCAATCCAGGAAGGACCCATCAATCTGCTGACAAACCTGAAAACCTGGTTCTAAAGGTAAAAGCATCTGTTGTCATGGCCACAAAGTACACACACACACATACACGCACACGCCAGACACACACACACACACACAATCTCTCTCTCTACCTCTCTCTCTCTTACTTACTCACACAAACAATATGTCTCTCCCACACACACACACACACACCCCCACACCCCCCCCCACACACACACACACACACACACACACACACACCAGTTCTTCTCTGCTGTTGATGACCACCAGGTCTGCCTTCCTCTGCAGACAGTCTTCTCTACTGGCCCTCCAGCCCTTCTTAGTAGTAGAAATAAGGTAGAAACTCTTGTCGTGAAACATCCAGCCCTCAAGTGTCAATTCATCTGTTGAATGTAAAAGAAAATCCTGAACAAACAGAGAACTGCTTATCTTACGATCTTCGTCACGGACACACAACCCTGAGACCTGACCTTAACAGACCACATAGAAGCATGACCTTAATAGACGACAATAGAAACCTGACCTTAGTAGACCACAATATGAATCACAAAAGCAGAGGGTGTTTTTGAAATGAATGTTAATGACGCGGTTGATTTAATAACTTGGATAAAACCCTCACCGAGTTCACCCAGTAAGTGCTCTCTCCCCTCCCTCCAGGGTGACGGTGAGTCTAGGACAGGACAGAGGAATACAGAAGATAAGAGCTCTAAAACAGAACGACATCGTCTCTAAACATCACAGGACCCACAGCCAACCAAACACAAGGTCCATAATATTAATACTAATTCAAATAGCAATAACTACAGTCATCAATATCATTATCGTTGCTATTGTTACAATTATTCATTTTAGTAGCACAAATTCTAACAAAAACAATAATGATCATTATCATTGCTACTATTACAACTAGAGGATGAGCGCGCGCAGTGCACCTCTAGTTGTAATTAAACCCATAGCTATAATGTGGAAACCCCAGTCGATATTGTATTTCATTTCTGAGTGCATAATATAACAACATTTTGCCTATAATGTTACAACGTATAACATTTCGGTTCAGCTATTACGTAACGAAGCAAGCCTAATAATTGTCTCTTTAGTTATGAACCGAGCATCCTTTGTCCATTGTCCCCCACGGCCGATAACCACCGCTGTCTCCACCTGTTGTGGAAGAGGGAGAGACGTGGAGAACCCGACGGTCGGTTCATTATATTGTAATGACCACGGAAGAGGCAGTGGATGAAGTATTGATTAGACAGAGATTTATTAGATACCACCGCGAATAAACCGTTGGAACACACAAGACCGGTAACCATAGCAACGGCGGTAAACAAACCCCTCGAAGCCCAATCCCCACGCGCTACGGCCATCCGGAGCTCACACAGCTTTTGGCCCTGATATTATATATTAAATTATATAATATTATATACTATTATAGAGCTCCGGGAGGGCAAACGGCAACCATCCCTTTCTCCTCCATGCTGCGGTTCAACCCGGACTGCACCGCAGGGAATGGTTGGCCGGTTGAACGCTGATTGGCTGTTACGTTACGTCCCTCAGTGGCCACGCTGTTGAACGCTGATTGGCTGTTACGTTACGTCCCTCAGTGGCCACGCTGTTGAACGCTGATTGGCTGTTACGTTACGTCCCTCAGTGGCCACGCTGTTGAATGCTGATTGGCTGTCTTTGCTGGCGAGCGAAAGTGTCGCGCTGCAAAACCAGTAAACGCGCTCGCACGTGCCGGGCAAAAGTGTCGCGCTTTAAATCAAATCTTGTCGCGGGTTTTCTGTAGCAAAAAAATTGCCCGATTTACGTCTCTCCGTTGACGTTGTACGGAACCGTGTCGCCCCTTCGCGTTGGATGTGAACGCTCCTTCACTTGTGCGACAGGCCTGCTATTATATAGCAGGGAGATGTTTAAAAACATATCGTCTTACCTGGGCGAGTGTCGCTGCGGTGTGTTCGCGTGCGTGTGTGTTCTTACCTGCGCGTGTGTCGATGGCGGAGCCGTTATGTTTAAAGACATAACCTCTTACCTGGGCGAGTGTGTTGCTGCCTTTGTCTTGACGTGCGGTGTGTGCACTAGTGTTGACTCGTTCGCGAACGATCAGTTCGAATGAACGAATCGTTAAGACGAACGAACTGAACTGGTTCCTCTCTCTCGTTCGCTTAGTTCGTCTCGTTCGCCTCGTTCGTTCTCAGAGTCGACTCCTCCCAGACCCACTAGTCGCTGACTCGCTGACAGTTCGTTCACTCACTGTGTGAGTGTTGAGGAGGGACCGACTGAGAGACTTCACGACTCACGAGAGTCAGCCAATCGTATGCTGTTCTAGGACTGAGTCTAGGACGCTCTCGTTGAATTTTAGTCAATGAGAGACAGAAATCAACAGGTTTAATGGGGAAAAAACAAATGGGCTTAGTGAGCGAGCTATCTATTATTCACATTGGCCATCTGTTGCATGGACGTATTTAAAGGATGCATTGTACATATTTATAATTCGAAATTCGTCCCAGCCTTTATACCACATTTTTCACAACCTACCAGCTCTCGTTGTGAAGACTACTCACCGCGCAATTCGTTTCAATGGAAATCGCGACAGTATACTTTCAACATAAAGTGTACATATTTATCATTTGAAATTCGTCCCAGCCTTTATACCAGAAACTCTAGAGTCTATACTGTAGCGACCCTGGGACATTTAAAGAGTTTGTGTGTTATGTGTTGCATTGTATTTCGTTGTCCGTTATGCCAGTTGTTCTCTGTGCATGCATTGGATGTTCTTCTTGTCAATCAGTGTGGGGGGCGAATCATCAGGTCAGCTGGGGGAGGGCCTTGGGAGAACAGGAGGGTGGGGGCTTGCACGTTGAAGGGACCGGGTTGGGGGGTTGCCCGGGTAACTGGTTGTTGTTAGTGTGGCTTTCTGCCGTTGGTTACGGGATTTCAGTGACCTGGTTTGTCACCGGCGAGGTCATTACAATAGCGTATAACTGCGTTGTCTGATGACAGTTTAATGCATTTTTCACAATTAACCAGCTCTCGTTTTGAAGGCAGTGTTAATTTTGGCAGCTAGATTTAGTCTTTGGCTGCACAGGGTTCTGTTTATGGGAGCCTAAAACACCCGGGACACCCACCATCATTGCTAAATCAAGTCTATTATTTTGCTGATATGTCAAACATCCAATAATCAACTACACCCCCCATCCCGCTGCGTTTGTTTAAAGTTGTAATGTTGACGTATGAGAATGAGGGAGGCGTTGAGTCTGAGCCGTTTATTCCATGATTCTAACGAACGAACTAACGAACGAGGGGCTGAGTCTGACTGACTCAGAGAACCGTGTATGATTCGATTCACCGCTACCGGAAACTCGACTGAACGAACGAACGAACGAACGATTCGCGAACGACTTCCCTTGGCGAACTGAATCACGCGAAGTGGTTCGCGGAAATTAATCAATAAATCCATCTCTAGTGTGCACGTGTGTGTGTCTGTGCTTCCGTGTATGTTTGTGCGCATGTGCGGTGTGTGGAAATTTCTGAGCGCAATATAAAATAACATTTTTCCTATAATGTTAAAACAAATAACATATTGGTTCACCTATTACGTAATGAAGCAAGCATAATAATTTTCTCTTTACTTCATGAAGCAAGCATAAAAATTTTAAGTTCGCCACATTTGTATATCAGAAGATTCGACCCTGAGGGTAATTCACACTTGATGCTTTATGTGCGGACATCGATGTCATTCAGACATCAGTAGAATCAAGGGGGGTGGGCTTGCAAGGGGCGGGATATGACGTACGGTCTAAGTTCGCAAGAGGCGGGATAAGTGCGGCCGCTGACACTGTATTTTTTTTTGGTTTGACCGCAGACAGCAAAAAAAAAGGCATCGCGAACGACTGTGTTACCGGAGAAGGAGAGCGTATTTTATTGCTTAAAGGTCCCATGGCATGAAAATCTCACTTTATGAGGTTTTCTAACATTAATATGAGTTCCCCTAGCCTGCCTATCGTCTCCCAGTGGCTAAAACTTGAGTTCGGTGTAAAACGAGCACTAGGTATCCTGCTCGCCTTTGAAAAAATGGAAGCTCAGGCGTGCTGATTTGGAATGTGGCCCCACATGTCGTCATAAGGGGCCAAGTTACCTCCCCTTTCTCTGCCTTGCCTGCCCAGAGAATTTGACCTGCCAATCAGACAATGAGCTATGACCATGCGAGCGTCACATGTGTGGCGCTTTGTAGTTGCGATAACCGTTCTGCTTTGATGTTATGGCGCATAAAACGTTGGTTCATTGACGTCTCTGGTATTTCCACAACGAGACTGTAGCTGGGGTTATCTCCGCCATAGTTGAGAAGGAATTGGGGGAAAGGAACTTTGGCTTGACTCCCTGAAGTACATGAACTGCGACATGGAGGAGAAAGGGATTGTCTCCCACCGGTGACCCGCTGCCCGCAGCCCGCTGCCGCGAGGCACCACCACCATATAGCACCACCACCACATAGAACCACCACCACATAGCATCACCGCCACAAAGCACCACCGCCACAAAGCACCATCGCCACAAAGCACGACCGCCCGGCGGCGGGCAACCGGCAGCGGGCAGCCGCCAGCGCACGGTTCAGTCTACTTAAAATTGACGTGGAAGTGGAAGAACCAGAGATTGGAGAACCCGACGCAGTCGTTTGTGATTCATAATATCGTCTGGAGGCGCACACAGCTTTTGGCCATGATAATATGTATTATATGATATAGATTTCTATGTATTATATGATATTATTTAGATGTAGAGCTCCAGGACTGTAACGCAAGTGCTGTACACTTCCTTGTTATTTGGATAACCCTTCTGCTGTTGGTGTTATGGCGCATAACACGTCGGACTCTCGTCTCTGGTATTTCACAACGAGACTCGTAGTGGGGGTTATCTCAGCCATGGTTGAGAGAAATTGGGGGAAAGGAACTTTGGCTTTTCCCCCTGAAGTACATGAACCACGACATAGAGGAGAAAGGGATTGTTGCCCGTGAATGTCTCCCGCTTGAGCCCCGCTTCCCGCTGCCAAGGGACCACCACCTCGTTGCTGCAGGAGGCGGTGGTGCCTAAGCGCTGACCGCTGCCGAGGCAGCGAGACCACCGCGGTCAACATTCTCTTTCTCCTCCATGTCGTGGTTCAGTCTACTTCAGATTGATGTGGACGTGGAAGAACCAGAGACGTCGGAGAACCCAACGCGGTCGTTTGAGATTCATAATATCGTCTGGAGGCTCACACAGCTTTTTGCCCTGATAAAATATATTATATGATTTAGATATCTACGTATAATGTGATATTATTTAGATATAGAGCTCCAAGACTCCCGCCGGAGCACCCGGAGTGTTCTAGAATATTTACAGAACACGGCCAAAGGCTGTGTGCGCCTCGCCATTGCGATACATCCATTGTAAACAGAGCACATGGTACTGTGGCCGCAAGCTGCTCAGGGCCACACCCCCACCCTCCTCCTTGACCCGCCTCTCTCCTCCTCATTTGCATTAAAGCGACAGACACCGAGACAGTGCATTTGGGGAAAGATCAATGTGCGACTGGCTCGTAGTGGCTGTAATTCTGCACCACGGCTGAATTTCGGGAACGTCTTCAAGTACTGTGTTTGGGGCCTACTAATATCCATATTAAAGCATCCACAAAGTAGCATTCCATTGGACCTTTAATTTCCCATAGCACAAACACTGGGACAAATGCAGTTGATTGCTTGTTTAAACAGGGTGAGAAAACAGGGAGTGGAAGGACGGGACCATATAATGTTCAGCTAACTGTTGGGTTACAGGGGTAATTGTTTAATGGAAAGTGTAGTATACTATGCATACGAATCAATCATTCAATAGCTTTTACTGTTATTCAGGGCTCAAAGTGCATTGATACTTAAAAAATGCACGGCAACTACTATTGGTTAGCTAAAAATAATAATAACAAACTTAACTAAAATTGTGTTCAAGTAACAACAGCTAAGGCAGCAACCTACCTAACTATAGTGAACTAAAGCACGGGCTTGTGTGGGGGAGGGGGGTGTGAGGGCAAGATTGCAGATTGTACATTGGCTACCTGACGTGGGAGATGGGTTTTTTTGTTAACAGAAGAATGCGTCATTGAGATTAAACATCTCTTCAAGTGATCTGGCCAAGACAGGCAGCAGTAGCCTACAGTCACACATAGCCTACACATGAAACATAAGAAAAATAAAACAACTAAAACAGTCGGCAGGGGGGGAGGGGGGATTTCTATATCGCAAGACATTTCGGGAGGCTCAGGAGTTGGATAATGTTTAAAGAAAAATAACGTTTTGCAAAAAAGTGTCTATGATAGACATAAGGCTCAGGTGGGAGAGTGTGTCGACGGCGGGGCTGTTATCTCAATCTTGCCGTTGTCTTGAAACATCTGCATCCGCGTGTGTGCAGTGTGTGTATGCACGTGCATGTGTGAGCGTGCGTGTGTGCATGTGTGTGTGGTGTGTGTGTATGCGGTGTTCTGCGCTGCCCTTGTCTTGAAACGTCTGCATCAGCGTGCCCGTGTGTGCAGTGTGTGTCCGTGTGCGTGTGTGGTCGTGCACGTGTTTGTGGATTGTGTGTGCGTGTGTGTATGCGGTGTTTATGTGTGTGCGTGTGGTGTATGTGTGCTAACCCTATTATTATCACTGAATCTAACAAAAACAATATGTATCATTATCATTGCTGTTATTACAGTCATTAATATGATTATACTGTATTGTAATTCTATTCAGGATGATATGATTTAGACTCACTGAAGCGCAGGGAGATGAGGAGAATACTCAGCAGTCCGATGCTCACAATGACAATGATGTGAAACCATAGAGCTGTTCAGGAGTAGGACACACACACACACATACACACACACACAAACACACACACACACACACACACGGTCACTTTGGCTAAAAAAGTTA
>NC_136944.1:627500-685000 GCF_949987615.1 Pollachius pollachius
ATATCGCTGTCGGTACAGTAAAGATGTTCATAGAACCAAGTGCAAGTATTACAATCGCTAGGCTAACCCATTCCCCGTGTAAAGCAATGATAGCAGCTGCTGTAGATGCTACACAATTAAGTACCTTGATTAAGTGCAATGTACAAGTGCCAGGACGTACAACATTCAATGGTGGCTGTGCATTGGTTTCTATGCAGAGTCAAAGTGAACTCTGAACAGGTGAGTTTTGAGTCTTTTGCGGAAGCTGGTGAGCGACTCTGCAATCCTGACATTGGCAGGGAGCTCGTTCCACCACTGAGGTCCCAAAACAGAGAAAAGTTGTGACTTCACTGATCGACCTTTGCTTGCTCTTAGCGATGGCGGTACCAGACGTCCAGCTGAGGTAGTTGAGCGGAGAGATTGAGCTGGGGTGTGTGGCTTTACTAATGCTTGGAGGGAGGCAGGGGCAGTTCCATCGACTGCCTTGTATGCCAGTACCATCATCTTGAATCTGATGCGAGCTATTAGAGGGAGCCAGTGGAGGTCTCGGAAGAGGGGGGTTACATGTGAGAACTTTGGTAGGCTGAACACGAGGCGCGCTGCCTCATTCTGCGCTGCAAGGGTTTAATCGCAGAGGCAGGGAGTCCAGCCAGGAGCGAGTTGCAGTAGTCGAGGCGGGAGATGACCAGTGATTGGACTTGAAGCTGAGCTGCTTCCCTTGTGAGGAAGGGCCGGATCCTGCGGATGTTGTAAAGTGCAAATCTGCAGGATCGGGCCACCGCAGTGATGTTTGCGGTGCAGCATAACTGATTGTCCAACACTACACCAAGGTTTTTGGCAGATGGAGAAGGAGATACAGTGATGTTCTCAACAGTGACCAGTAAGTCCATGTGTGGGCAATCTTTCCCTGGTATTAGGAGGACCTCAGTCTTGTTGAGGTTAAACCTCAGGTGATGGGCAGTTTTCCAGGTGCTGACTTCTGCCAGACATTCAGATATGCGTGTTGCAATCAGGGCTTTGTCAGATGAGGGAAAGGAGAAAAATAGCTGAGTGTCGTCAGCATAGCAGTGATAGGAAAAGCCGTGGGATGTAATTACAGAGCCCAGAGATCTGGTGTAGAGGGAGAACAGAAGAGGCCCCAGTACAGAGCCTTGAGGGACACCTGTATCAAGCGTGCAAGGTTTGGACAAGGAGCCATTCCATGTTACCTGATAAGTGCGATTCATCGGGTAGGACGTGAACCAGGAAAGGGCAGATTCAGCTATGCCAAGTTCGGCGAGAGTGGCGAGGAGGATCTGGTGGTTCACAGTGTCAAATACTGCAGACAGGTCAAGGAGAATGAGAACCGATGAGAGGGACGAGGCTCTGGCCGCACGGAGGGACTCAGTCACCGCGAGGAGAGCCGTCTCAGTGGAGTGTGCTTTTTTGAAGCCTTACTGGTGAGGGTCAAGCAGGCTGTTGGATGAGAGATAGGAGGACAGTTGGTCAGCGACGGCACGTTCCAAAGTTTTAGAGAGGAATGAAAGAAGAGATACCGGTCTGTAATTCTGGATGTCAGTGGTATCAAGCGTTGGTTTTTTGAGGAGAGGCTTTATTCTTGCAGTCTTGAAAGACGTTGGAACAATGCCAGAAGTGAGGGAGGAGTTAATAAGTGCGGGGAGAAACGGCAGGATGTCGTTTGACACAGCCTGGAGGAGGGAGGAAGGGATAGTGTCAAGGGGGCAGGTGGTGGCATGGTTAGATGTCATAATTCTGTTGACCTCGTCTGAGGTGAGAGGGATAAATTGGGTAAAGACAGAGGTGGGGGTGGGGGGAGGGAGGATGGTGGCAGTGATAAAAGAGGAGCTAATGTCCTTTACTTTCTGGGTAAAGTAGGTAACAAAGTCATCAGCAGTGAGGCAGGAAGGAGGAGGAGGGGAGGGAGTGTTGAGGAGGGAAGAGAACAAGGAAAACAGTTTCCTGGGGTTTGAGGCGGAGGAGTTAATTTTGTCAGGTAGAAGGCAGATTTGGCTGTTGACACAGTGGAGGTGAAATCAGAGAGAAGAAAGAGATAGTGAGATAGATCATCATAGGACAGTCTGATCTCTTCCATTTCCTCTCAGCTGCCCGCAACTTAGCTCTATTTGTCCGCAGAGATTCAGACAGCCAAGGAGGGGGGGGGGGGGGTGAAGATCGCGCCGGTCTGGAGTGGAAGGGACATAGGGAGTCCAAGGAGGAGGAGAGGGAGGATAGCAGGGTGTCAGGATTCCTCTGTGGATAGTTGAGAGAATCGTTAAATAGAAGGTAGTGAAGACAGAACAGTTGAGGCAAACGTAGAGGGAGAGAGAGTTTTGAGGTTGCGGCGGGTGGTGACAATGTGGGGACTAGAGAGGAGGGGGTGAGAGGACTTTAAGGGGAGAGAAAAAGCAACAAAGTGATGGTCAGGCACGGGGAGTGGGGTAAGCAGAGCTGCCACAGGACCTTGTGAATATCAGGTCAAGCTGGTTCCCGGCCCTGTGTGTGGGAGGAGAAGGGGATAGTGTTAAGTCAAAGGTGGCAAAAAAGTTGGTTTATTCAGGTGAGTGCAACTTCTCTGGCAGGATGTTAAAGTCGCCAAGTATGACGAGTGGTGTGCCATTCTTAGGAAAGCAGCTGAGAAGGGCATCCATTTCGTCAAAGAAGTCGCAAAGGGGACCAGGAGGACGGTAGATTACCACAATGAAGAGATTAATAGGAAGGGTGACAGTTGTCTTGTAACCGAAAGGTTGCTAGTTCGATCCCCAGCTCCTCCTAGCTGAGTGTTAACGTGTCCCTGAGCAAGACACTTAACCCTAACTGCTCCTGACGAGCTGGCTGTCGCCTTGCATGGTTGACTCTGCCGTCAGTGTGTCAATGTGTGTATTAACCGATGTAAGTCGCTTTGGATAAAAGCGTCTGCTAAAGGCCTTAATTGTAATTGTAATTGTGACAGTGACAGCGTGGAGTTCAAGTGCAGATCTGGCCAAGTGTTCTAGTGGAAGGACCTGATAGGACCACATCGGAGAGAGGAGGAGTCCGGTCCCTCCTCCTCGCCCCGAAGGTCTAGGGGTGTGTGAGAATGAGAAAACAGTGGAAAGAGCAGCAGGAGTGGCAGAGTTCTCTGGAGTGATCCTGGTGTCTGTCAGGGCCAGCAAATGGAGGGTATTGAGGGACGCGTAGGCCGAAATAGAGCCTGCCTTTTTGACCACTGACTGGCAATTCCAGAGTCCTCCCATCACTTCAAGGTCAGTGATGGCGAGGGTGGGTAAATGGCATAGATTGGATGGGTTACGACGCCGAGCAGAGGATCTATTGTGGCAATGTCTATGAGTAGAGATTCTAACGATAATTGAAGTACGACACATAACTACAATACAGTGGCCTCTAAGGTCTTCCTCGATTGACTCCCACAGAAAGACTTAGTCTTAGTCTTTGTTTCCCGGGTCCCGACGCTAAAGCTGATGCTACTAACACTTAGCCTTTAAATGCACATGGTAGCTCAGGCAGCCTTAGCTCCGCCCAGTCAATCAAGCCTATTGTTCACACCTTGTGACCGAAACTAGACTCAACGACCTTACTATCAACAACAACACAGCAAAAACCAACACTGCAGAAACTAGGGTTAAAGTTAGTACAACCAATTGCAATGCCAAACACTATAATACTTAGCTTCAAGACTCACCACAGCTAGATATGAGACAACCTTCTTAAAGACACAATGTAATGTAACAGGAATATGGCATTGGGAATCGGGAATTAGGAAGAGTGTGTGTAAGGTGTGTGTGAGAATAAGTGCGTGTGAGCATTGTTGTGTGTGTGCGATGAGCGTGTGAGTGAGTGAGTAAGTGAGTGAGTGAGTGAGTGAGTGGATTTAAACAGTTATTGCTCAGAGGTGGTGTGATTGAGAGGAGGGATATGGCTGTTGTAGTGATGTGGTTGACATGGTGTGAATGATTGCAACTGTTTTTTCGTCTGAATTCTGCATTCTCTGTCCGCAAACAACATGAAAAATTATTACTATTGTAAAATTACGACTTTTTACTCGGAAAAGTGACTTTAGTGCCTGGACGAGTGAAACGTAAATGTACTTATCCCAGGAACAATGCCTGATTAGAAAAGTTTATGTTGACACACACACACACACACACACACACACACACACACACCTTTGCTGTTCTGCAAGCTGTGATGGACACTTGCAGACTAAAACTATTCTCAATTCAATCCATACAAATTGTATCTAAAGTAAAATATTTACAAGCCAGGGCAACATGTTTGTGGCTGTATGGCTCTGTTGGGGGAAACTGGAATAGATCACAGCGATCTTCATTTCCTCCCTTGCACCGCTGCGTCTCCAGATACGTAGAGATACAGGACGCTAAAGCCTGAGTCTTGTTATCTGTGGTCTGTGTGTGTGTGTGTGTGTGTGTGTGTGTGTGCGCGTGTATGTGTGTGTGTCTGTGTGTTTGTGTGCGTAGTCTTGTGTTTTTTTCCATGTCGTCAGAATAATTATTGAGTGTATTTCACAATATATTTTCAGCCAGGGCAACATGTCTGTATTTGGCAGGATGGCTCTGTGAGGGAAACTCCCCGGCCGTCCGAGCAGCCTTGAAACACCACATCCCCATCAGGTCATGTCACGCTACGTCCTGCTACGCGGTCCAACACCCCCATCTAGTGGTTGGTGGTGGCTTCTGGTCCTCATCCCCTCGACGCACCTGCCGGTAATATACTAATCACCGTACCCTACTTCAGTTTGGGATTTCCAGTCTGCCGGCGCCAGTTCGTCGTTTACTGCTACAAGTTAGTATCACCCTTCCAGCTCTTGTTTAAGTCTTGCCCCGATTCCTTGCTCCCTTAGTAATCCCCTCTCCCCCTCTCTAGTTCTCCTTCTGCCCGCCTGCCTACCCGTTATCGGACCTTCGCCTGCCTGACTACCCGTCCATCGTCGAGCCCTTGCCTACCCAATCGCCCGCCTGGCACCAGACCCCCCGCCTGCCTGACTACCCGCCTTGCTTGTGTCAATAAATGCCGTTGCCCTTGCCCTGTCTCCGCCTCCCTGTGTCCAGCACTTGGGTCTCCGCGTTCTGTTCCCTAACAGGTCAAACAGTTTAGAACGCCCTGGACCAGAGATCTGAAGGGTTTCGCAGGCCGCTTGTTAAAGGACGCCCACTGACCCTAGCCCCCCAAAGGGCAGGGAAACCCCCCCTAATATCAGGGACCCTGGAGAAGGAACCCTGAAAAGGGATCCCTCTCCAGGGATGGTAGGAGTGCAATAGGAGCCAGAATAATGTGCAGACGTGATGGTAGCATAACAACTGCTATCTGAGAGATATCCTCTATCCATCGCTATCTCTTGACTTTATAATACAACACTTAAAAGCGGTTGCTTTAGTTATTTCATCATTTTTTTTATATGTAATTAAATGATTCTTTAAGTACAGAGAGAGAGAGAGAGAGAGAGAGAGAGAGAGAGAGAGAGATTAAATCGGTTTAAATATCGGAACCAGTGAATGATTAATCATCCTGTGGATTAATTGTTCGAGTTTGAGATTGTACACAAACGCAGTTTCACATCAAAAGGAAAGACAGCGGAACTAGCACTGCTTCCGGACCACTACAGTCCTAGTTCCGGTTCTATATATAGTTGGGACCGAGACGCTCTGAAGGGTCCTTCCTGCAGACCCCCCGGAGAGGAGCCCCAGCAGCAGCGGCAGTGCCCCCGCCCCCATGCTGAGTGTGGAGGATGGTCGTCTGGTCTCCTGAAGGTCTGAACCGGCGGGACTCGAGGGGAGGGAAGAGGCGGACCCGCTCGACCAATGGCAATTCGGAAAGGCGGTTGCGTCATTAGTTACCAGGTGGACCACAACAGTTGAAGTGGAAATAAGTGAAGCAACCGAACGGACAGAAGAGCACCAGAGAGGCTTGGTAGACCTCGGTGTTCAACAGATTAAACACAGGCACGCAAACACACACACGAAATAAAAATATAAAATATATACAAAGTAGGCCTTTATATAAATGTAAATATAGAGTATGTCGGTGGACATATAGGTTGACTCCATGTGTTCTGGTCTACTGTTGTGACAGCGTCGTGGTGCTGAGGAGATCAGCAGGACCGCAGCGCCCCCGTGTGGCCGCCCGGTGAACCGCGGGTCGCTGACCGCAACCGCCTTTGGGGGAATTACAAATATGATAGTAGGAAAACAACGCCCTCACAAGTAAATGGCGTTTTATTGCTTTATAAAGAATCAAAAAGTTATGAGCAACTAAAAACACAAGTCATTATCGTTATTAAAGTAATGAAATAGAACTCAGTATCTCTGGTGGCGTGCTCGGGGTGTGGGTGTGTCCGTAGCGCTGCGGGGCGGGGGGCCTTATCAACACGGTGAGAGCCGACTGTTCTGGGAGCCGTTGAATGAACCCGAAAAACTCAAAGAGAGAGTAACCGAGTGACGCAGTAAACCCGCTCAGACCCGCTCCGCTCCTGGTTCTCGCTCAGACCCGCTCCGCTCCTGGTTCTCACTCAGACCCGCTCCGCTCCTGGATCTCGCTCAGACCCGCTCCGCTCCTGGTCCCGGGTGAGGTCATCCGTCGGAGGCTGACACGATGCTGAGCAGCGCGGCGGTGCGTCCTGCGCACAGCGGGGGGGGGCTTCTGCTTCGAGAACACTCGCAGGTCAGGGTTAGGGTCAGGGTCGGGGTCAGGGTCAGGGTCAGGGTTAGGGTCAGGGTCAGGGTCAGGGTCAGGGTCAGGGTTACGGTCAGGGTCAGGGTCAGGGTTAGGGTCAGGGTTTGGGTCTGACCCTGACCTCTGACCCCTGGGGCTGTGAAGGCAACGGGAGCAGGAGAGGAGGAGGAGGAGGCATGAAGAAGTCTGGAGTGATGAAGGTCAGTTAGGTCTGGAGTGATGAAGGTGAGTTAGGTCTGGAGTGATGAAGGTGAGTTAGGTCTGGAGTGATGAAGGTGAGTTAGGTCTGGACTGATGAAGGTGAGTTAGGTCTGGAGTGATGAAGGTGAGTTAGGTCTGGACTGATGAAGGTGAGTTAGGTCTTGAGTGATGATGATGAAGATGTTTGTTAGGTGAGAAGTGATGAGGATGAAGGTTGATGAGGAAGGTTTGTGAGGTGTGAAGTGATGAAGGTGAAGGCGATGTGGAGTGGTGAAGGTGAGGAGGTTTGGAGTGATGAAGGTGAGGAGGTTTGGACTGATGAAGGTGAGGAGGTTTTGCCGCCCGCTGTGTGTGTCAGCAGCTCTGATCCTGGGAGTTGGTGTACAGGACATCTTAATGGACACATGGCGTGTTTCCACCTGAGGGGGCGGGTCGGTTCTGTTCGCTAAGGTGCGGCACAGGTCGCATCCGAACACTGAATCCCTTCTAGAGAGGAGTTCAGTTCAACCTTGGGGAATATTTCATTATATTACAGATGTAATATATATATATATATATATATATATATATATATATTACGGCTGTCAATAGATTAAAAATTTTAATCTGATTAATCACAGGGTAGCTGTGGATTAATCACGATTAATCACGATTAATTGCCATTCATAAATATGCCCGGAATTTCTGAATTTCTCTGTATATTGTTGTAGGAACGGAAAGATAAATGACAGAAGGTGGATATATAGGCATTTAGCATGTTCTTTTATTCATGAAAGAATCCAGATGATGGTGTTATTAATAATGAAAAATAAAATCGAACTTAAACATACCACACCATATTTCAATTTTTGTTTTGTGCCAGTCTCTTTGCAATGCCTATGAGCATATAACATTTTTATTTTTATTTTTTTAATCAAACTTAAAGATAACAGTCATCGCAAACGTTATGGGCATCTTAGCCATTGCTAAGTTTAGAATGGTTAAACATTGGTTGAACATTTTCCCTTTTTTAAATTAACAAACTACCACACCTTCGTACAATAAAATGTGTCTCTTGGCTATTCTTCTTTTAGCCAGTTGCTGAGGCAAACTAACTGGCTGACATTTTCTGAAAGTAAGGCTGACCGTTTCTTTTGCACGATGTGGCCTGCCACTGAGAAGAGTCTTTCACATGGAACTGTGGATGCAGGAGTCGCTAGATATTTGCGAGCCAGCAGGGCCAGCTTGTCATGGGCTCCTGAATGAGCAGACCACCACTGCAATGGACAGTCCTCCATACTAATGCAGGGCTCTGCCCCGTACCTGTGTATGTCTCTGCCAGGCTGCACCTCCTCATCAGAATCTGAATCTGAGCACATTTGTAGGAGCAGGCTCATTTTCTTCTTGGGTGGCCCATCTTCAGAAGACCTTCTTGGTGATTGTTCATGCAGCATGCCTCCCAGTGTGGTCCACACCTCTTCTCTTTCACTCTTGGGCAGGGTCTTCAAGTCTTTAAAGCGTGGATCCAGGGCCGTTGCAAGCTTGAGCCATGTGTTGTTGGTCTTTTCTTGGCGGGAGGCTAGGTCTTCTTTGAATGCCGTCTTAAATCGCACCACATATGCAGGGTCCTCATCAGAGACCTCCATTACACGACGCAAGTGGCAGAGGGCAGGCCTCCCCACCCAGGATCTCAGTTACATACCTGCAGTTGAATGAAACACACACACACACACACACACACACACACACACACACACACACACACACATCATTAAGTGATTACAACAGAAGTTGGTAGTTTACAAAAAGGTAACATATAATTTCAATTTAATTAATTGCATTTTATTTCAAACTATAGGCCTATTAATAATTAATATGTGGATTACTTACCGACAGGGCTCTAGAAGAGTCTCAAGTCTTTGCACCTTGTCCCATTCTGGTGGTGTCAGCATAATGAGTTTGTGCTGCTGTTGGTCCAGGGTTGCTTTTATTGCTGCTTGATTGCGGTTCAGACGCTTGACCATATCCACCGTCGAATTCCAACGTGTTGGAACGTCCTGGACCAGCGGCTCCTGCTTCTGTCCAAGGGCAGCTTGTTGTGCTTGAAGCTCCGCGGTGTTTACTTGGACAATGCACGCACAAATCCGCTGTCAGAGAGGCTCACCGTGATGCTTCTCTGTAGGATGTGAGCTATGCAAGGCATGTGCTCAAATGTCAAAAGTCTAGCCGCAGCGATCATATTGCGTGCGCTGTCGGTCCCTATAGTTGTGACTTTTCCTTCTATTTCCCACTTGCGCGCTACTGTTAGGAACTGCTCTGCACATGCTTCTGCAAAGTGACGCTCTTCTGTTTTCATTGTAGTTAGCGCAAACGACTTCAGTTCCCATTTTTTAGTGATATGATGTGCAGTTACACCCAGGTAATTGTTGTTACTCACAGAGGTCCAGTGGTCTCCTGTCAGGGCGACATAGTCAGCTACAGCCAAATCCTCTTCTTTCTTTTTCTTTTCCGTTTTGTAGAGGTCGTGGATTTTAGTCATTACTGTGCCTCTTGACGGTGGCTTGTAGAATGCGTCGCGTGAAGCAACTTGTAACACTTCCGCGAGGCCCTTGTCCTCGACAATATTAATCGGCCGACAGTCTTTTGCAATCCATTTGGCAATTTTTTGGGTCAAGTTCTCAGAAATAGACTTACTTAATGCACGGCCTTCGGTGAGCGTTGTCTGAACTAAGCCCCCTGGTCTTGCCCCAGAACTTGAAGAGCCGACAAACGCATGCTTAGCGTTGATATGGTACTTTAGGCTGGAAGTGCTTCGGTGAAACGAAAACTCCTTCTTGCAGAGTGTGCAAATCACTGCTTGTTTTTTAAGTGTTCCATCTTTGTTTTTTTTAAATTCAAACTTTCCATCCAAAGGGCCAACAACTTCTTTCGGTTCAGTATCCATCTTGTGTCTCAGTCAAAACTCTAGAGCGGCAAATAGCGGCGGCAAATAGCGGCGGCAAGTGCTGGAGCGGGAAATATTGGGCGGGTCATTTTGCGCATGCGTTAATGCGTTAAATAAATTAATGTGTTAATTCCACAAATTAATCACCCTGCGTTAACGCGTTAATTTTGACAACCCTAATATATATATATATGCATCTATACATACACTACCGTTTAAAAGTTTGGGGTCATCCAGACAATTTCATGTTTTCCATGAAACACAGAAAAACAGTGTTCAGCATATTTGTACAAGGGTTTTCTAACCAATAACCCTTTTAACCTGATTAGTTAAACAACGTAGTATGAGAACACAGGAGTGATGGTGGCTGGGAATGGGCCTCTGTTCGCCTATGTAGACATTGAATCTATCAATGACGCCTCGATGACGTCACCCCCAGGACCCGACGGGAGAGTTCTCACAGGAGGAGTGTGAGCTCCCCCTATGGGAATGCAAGGACCAAGATTTTGCTTTATCTTGATTTGTGTTGTGCATTTCACCCTTGGCTCTGAGCCTAGATGTGAAAATGCAGGGTTTTTTGTTTTCACGTTTAAATCACATGGGCCTGCTCGCTACCCGAGTGGAACAGTGGCGCGCAGTTCCCCCGTGGATCCTACTGTTTCCCAGGGTTACAGACTGCAATTTGCTATGAAACCAACCAGATTCAATGGTGTGTTAGTTTCTATGGCCAGTGGGGATTCAGCACGAATCCTAGAGGACCAAATATCGTCCCTGCTGCGAAAACAAGCGGTCAGGGCTGTCCCGAACAAGCAAGCCCAACAGGGTTTTTACTCCCGTTATTTTCTCATTCCAAAGAGAGGGAGCTCGTCCCTCTGCCCCATGTTAGATCTCCGTGTGTTGAACGGACACCTGCGCAAATACACGTTTGGGATGTTGACACACAAAGTGCTCTGTCGTTCAATCCGTCCAGGGGATTGGTTTGTAACAATCGAGCTCTCAGACGCATAATTTCACATCGCCATCTATCCCGCGCACCGGTAATTTCTCCGGTTCACGTTTCAGAACAGGGCTTACGAATACCAAGTAGTCCCATTCGGGCTATCGTTGACCCCGAGAGTGTTCAGCAGGTGTGTGGAGGCAGCACTGTCACCGATAAGAAACAGCGGCATCAGAATATTCTCTTATCTGGACGATTACCTGACATGTTCCAATTAACAGGCACTCAGAGATTCTGCTACCATGGTAAACCATCTCAGGACTCTGGGATTCAGCATGAGCCCAGTAAAACACTGAACAAAGTTAGAAAAATAACATTGGGTGACTTGACGTAATCCCTGGTTCAGATAACAGAGTGAGGTGTTTCACCAACACGTCCATCCTTGCATTAACACAGAAAGAAACCAGAATGATTTGAGGAGGGAGGGTCGACGGTCAAAGTGCAGGGGGCGGGGCCCTGTGGCACAGCCCGACCTGTCCGTCAAGGACAGACGTGGTGCGATTGGAGCTTCTGCAGTAGGTCACGCCGAGGCGATTCCTACAGTGCAACACCTCACTCTGTTATCAAAGAACCTGGGCTCACGTCAAGGAACCCAAAGTTAACACCGTCTGAAGGCTTTCCTATAGGTTCACTGAAGGAAAGCCTATAGTGACCACTATAGGAGGACCTCAAACTCCCCATGAACGGACTCATCCCCCTGGACTCACTCTTTACACGACAATTGCAGTATTTCACACTTTAATTATCTTTAATTTATCTGTTTTTGGAAGATGCTGTCATTTTTCATAATATCGCACAATTGACTTTTTATGGCATATTATCTGATATGTATATATATTTTTTGTATTCAACATTTTCTACTTATATTATATACCTGACCTTTTTATTTTAGTGTTCACTTGCTTTGGCAATGCAAATGTATATTTCTCATGCCAATAAAGCTTGAGAGAGAGAGAGAGAGAGAGAGAGAGAGAGAGAGAGAGAGAGAGAGAGAGAGAGACACTCATTCACCGCGTCTCTCCCCTCTGATCGCGATTACGGGTCTCTAGTTATTACGTTAATCTCCGCCCACCCTGGAGCGAGCATTTTTTTTAAGGTGGAATCGAAACTTAAGAGGAGCCTGATCGGCGAATATGGGGCTGCAATGAATGTGGGGCTACCTTCAGTGTCGTATCCATTTTGCTGCGTCTACAAACTAGTACAGACTAGTCCCCTCGGTCATCCGTCGACCGACGGAGGTCGTGTGAATGCGCCCTGGCCTGAATACGTGCGGACCATGGACCTATAAAGACTGTTTGGAATGCGCCCTTACCGTTTTGAGTACACCATCCGGGTCCCTTCAGTACACTTCTTTTACCGCGATCGTTATTGGAACGCCCTAATCAAACTATGTATAGTAAGTACGTCCTTTTCCTGTGACATTCCTGCGTCTCCCCCTCGTCATAGCCCGTTTCAGCACCCTGTCAGTGGACAGGTACAATCCTACGAACGTCGTGAGTGCATTGAAAGCACGTTCATGTTAGTTTAGTAGTTAGTAGTTTCGGGAAACGCTCCAAAGAAATTCCCGATTGGTTCGCAAGATCTATCGTGAGAATGATCAAACAAGCAAAGCGTTATCGGAAAACGAGGCCCCGGACTTCCAACAAAAAAATTAAAAAAACAAAACAAGACATTTTCTTCCATTGTGATTGGGTGGGCAGGGCGCACATTTGGGTGGGCTGAGGCCACCCTTGCCCCTGGCTACCGCCGGCCCTGCTATAGACCTGACTCCAGCCCCTATGGCCCCCCGGTGGGGGGCCCGGAGCCTCGCCGACCCAGCCACTACACCTTGGGGACCAGGACTCCGGAGCTGGCCCTCCCGCTGGGCCTGGACGTGAGTCTCTTCTGACGAGGTCGCTGCTTTTACCGCGTTCTCCGAGTCTGCTTCATCCGTCATGTGCTGCGCGCGGAACGCGTCCGTCGGCCCAGGTGCGTTTTGAGGCGTTTTACGCACCTTGTTTTCACGGGTCCGTGCCCTTACGTCATCTAGCTCCATTCAGACTTCTTTTTCACTTTCTCCCAACTCCAGTTTAGAATCAGTAGGGAACGTGTCGCACGCAAGTTGATATGTGTTATGAGTGTCCACTAGACCACTAGAGATCCAGTTCAATCTAAAGAGATCCAACTCAATTTAAAGCCACTAGAGATCCACTTCAATCTAAAGCGATCCAACTCAATCTAATGCAACTAGAAGTAGAAGCACAGGAGACTCCTTTGGTGAAACTCGCTGTTCTGGTATCCGACCACTAGGGGGTGCCAAACTGGCGTTGTATGTAGGGGGTGCTAAACGGCCGCTTCCATCCTCCCCTACACAAAGTGTTGTAAACATCGCAAAGACAAGCTTTCGGTAAAGTAATTGATCAAATAAAAAAATGAATAAAGAAAAACCTCCACACTATACAAATAGTTCCTTAATTAGATTCAATCTGTTTTGACTGAAGCCTCGTTGCCCCCGGGGTCTCTGGGTTAGGGCATGCTGACTCCTAATCACGCCGCATCTGATTCACTGCCAAACCAGGAACCACCTGAGCAGGTGAAAGGGAATCTTTTGGCCATTGATGACGCCATTGATAACATTGTTATTTTTTTTGTGTTTTAATTGGTTTTATTTTTTAGGGTAATTTCCCGCTGTGCAGGTTTTGAAGGTCTTTCGCTTTTTTTGGTCGGGAAGATCGTCTGCTGAGGAAAGGGATTGAGAGAATAAACAAGTTTTATGTGTTTATGTATCTGTCCGTCTCCCTTTCTCTATCTCTTTCACTATCCACCTCTAACCCCCCGAAATGTGTTAATTTGTAATGTACACACACACACACACACACACTCACACACGTATCTTTCATCTGTAATTGCAGTGTTGCTGTTGTTTTGGAGAGCTAGCCGCTAGTTAGCGATGCTCTATTCTCCACTGTGGGAATTATGCATCGCACAAAACAAACACACAAAACCTTCTGTGTAATTACACACCCTGTCTTGGTGCAGGACGACACACAAACACACAGACACACACACACACACACACACACACACACGCTCTCCGAATACAGTGAGGAAGAGTACAAACACTCAATAAGTGCCTACATTAAGATCCAGGACGCACAACATACAATAAGTGCGTACAACATACAATAAGTGTGTGGCAGTCTACCAGTAATATATAAGTAGTATCAGTGTCGATACCGATCTATGAATCTGTTCTTCAATGTACAAA
Source organism: Pollachius pollachius (assembly GCF_949987615.1). Lineage (NCBI taxonomy): Eukaryota > Metazoa > Chordata > Actinopteri > Gadiformes > Gadidae > Pollachius > Pollachius pollachius. Next base: position 641,535 of record NC_136944.1, read on the forward strand.
CATGCTCACAAACGTCCCTCCGAGCCCATCGCCCTTCCGTGCGAGTCCACCGCCGCCCCGGATGCGGAGATCCACTGGATCCTCCCCGGGCGCCACATCGTCAGCCACGCGGCGAACACCTCCAGTGCGTTTGTGTTCTCCAACGGCTCTCTGCGAGTACCGCAGGGTCTGCTGTCGGACAGCGGCTATTACAAAATGTGTCGCTGTAACCGACACGGTGTGGACACGCTCGCCATGGAGGTCAACGTGACCAGACACCCAGGCCGGGATGAGGAGAACGACGCAGAGGAAGTCGGCAAAGTCGCCGCAGTCGGCGTCCGGACTCCGCATGAGGATTAAGGTGTGGACCGAGGAGTCCGTGGACGGATCCGGGGACGATCAAGGCAGGAAGTCGATCAAACCGGATGTCAGTAGACGCAGGGGTCCTATCCCGGGGAGGAGGGCGGCACATCCGTTCAGGACGACATGGAGGAGGCTGGCGGTGCCGCGGGAACCCGTCCAGCCTCGCGTCGAAGCCAGAAAGCCCGCGGCGGACGTGCGCCGGAGGGTCAACATGGAGAGCAACAAGATCGACCTGCGGAAATGGGCGGACATCCTGGCCAAGGTCCGCGATAAAACCGGTCAGAGCGGCATCACGGCGGCGAACACGGTCCGACAGACGCAAACGTCGGAGAAGAGTCTATCCGGTCTTTCCGATAAAGAGTCGTTTATCGGAAAGACCGCGATATTGGAGGGGAACATGGAGGGTTCCGGAGAGGGCGAGGCAATGCAGGAGGAGAAGAAGGAGGTCCTCCACATAACCCCTACAACAAGAACTACAACAACACCGACCCTGACACACATCACAAGCACTACGGACTACAAACCCAGCACGCAGAGCGTGACCGAGAGCAGACGCACAACCCACGTGACCTCAGACACGCGCACACCGCCATCCACGCGACCCCCGACCCCCGACCCCCGCAGAACACACAGCCCCCAGGCGGCGGCGGTGGGGACGGGGTCTGGTAACACACAGTTAACGCACACACAGAGCACACAAGTGACTCCGAGCGACACACAGGGCACACACGTGACCCTGAGCGACACACGTGACCCTGAGCGACACACAGGGCACACACGTGACCCTGAGCGACACACAGGGCACACACGTGACCCTGAGAGACACACAGAGCACACACGTGACCCTGAGCGACACACGGAGCACACACGTGACCCCGAGCGCGCCGGTCACACACCAGAGCTCGTGCCGTGCAGCACACGACTCAAAGCCCCCAAGGCTCGGCGCAAATCCCCCGAGAGGAGAACCGCCCCCCGCCCCCCGCCCCCTCGCTAACCCCGACCTGCAGACCCGCATCCCCCCCCCCCAGCACCACATCTGGACCACAGAGCCGTCTCACTCTCTGGCAGACGAACACAAACAGAGCCAGCAGCCGCGGCGGTGTAACCCACGGCGACTCGTCCCGGGGGCGCGCGGGCAACGAGACCGACACAGACGCAGACGTCGGGATAGTCACGACACGAGACGCAACACAACCGCCGCGAGAGGGGGGAGGGAGGCCCAGAGGGGCGAGGGTTGGGAGGAGGGAGGGGGGAGGGAGTGGTTGCTGCCGCCACTGAGGTAATCGGGGTCCAGCTGGAGGAATCCAGGGGGTTGGCCAGGGATTCGCCGAGCGGTTGGCCGCTCATCGGGGAGACGCCGGCGCTGGTACGAGGGAGGGGGGGAGAGAGGGAGGGGGGAGAGAAGGAGAGAGAGATGGGGGGAGGGAGGGAGGAGAGGGGGGATGGAGGGGGAGAGAGTCTCTCACTATCTCTGTTGTATTCAGGGAATGGGTTAACCTAGCGATTCTTAGTGCTTGGCACTTGGTTCTAACATCCTTACTGTACCGACAGAGATATATTGTTGTTTCTTTCTTCTTTGACTTATTGTAGGTGTCTGCTAAATGCCTTTAATGTAAAATGTAAATGTCGCAGCAAAGTTCAGAAGCGCAGGAATGAGAAGACATTAAAGGTCCCATGGCATGCTACTTTATGGATGCTTTTATATAGGTGTTAGTGGGCCCTTAATACAGTATTTGAAGACGTTCAAGAAATTCAGCCTTGTTGCAGAATTACAGCCACCACGAGCCAGTCCCACAATGAGCTCTCCACAACCGTGACGTTTTTAGAGGCGGGTCCAGGAGGAGGGTGGGGGTGTGGCCCTGAGCGGCTTGGGGCCACGGTACCATGCGCTCTGTTTACAGTGGCTGTATCGTAATGGTGAGGCGCACACAGCCTTTGGCCGTGTTCTGTAAATATTCTAGAACACTCCGGGTGCTCCGGCGGCAGTCCTGGAGCTCTATATCTCAATTATATCATATTATACAAAGATATCTATATCATATAATATATATTATCATGGCCAAAAGCTGTGTGCGCCTCCAGAAGATTTTATGAATCTTAATAAATAAAATAAATAGTAATAGTGTATCGAAATAGTATTTGTGAGAGGACGACCGCAAACAGAGCCCACAACGAACGAACGACGAACACAAAATTAAATTATTATATAATATAATAATTTATAATTTCTGATTAATATATTATTATTCTTAAGGCGCTTATTGAAGCATTATTTACTAATAAAACACAAAATCATCGGCTGAACAAACGAGAACATTCAGTTGGATCCACCGAGTTGTTTATTGCAATTATGCTTCATTAACAAATACAACAGAAAAATAGTCCCTTACATGTACACAATAAACAGGAGGACTAAAACAATAGAAGCAGCAGACTTTACAAATCATCAACAGGTGTGCACATATCTTTAATAACTGAACATGTTCTGCGGACGCTTGGTTCCCATCAGAACACGAAAAATCAAGATTCAGTCTTAAGCCATTTACAACATGCAACATTATCCCATAGATCTCTTGGTTATTATGAATAAAATATAAAATCTGCTTTAAATCAGGTCGTGAATCAGGATTATGTGACTTTAGGGGGAATTAATGGGAGTCAATGGAGGCTGAGGGAGGAACGTCCTACCTGAAGTACTGTCAATAGGCGATAGGGGGTGCTAATGTCCCTTTACAGAAAAATAGTCCCTTACATGTACACAAAAAACACAAGGGCTAAAACAATAGAAGCAGCAATATATGCTGTATATATGTGTGTCTGTATGTCTGTTTGTGTGTGGGTGTGTGTCTATGTGTGTTTGTGTGTATGCGTATGTGTATGTTTGTGTGTGTGTGTGTGCGGTCCTCCTCCCCACCGCCTTTTTTCTTTTTCAACCACAGAGGGCAGAGACTACTGAGGACCCCCCCTACCGCTGAGGGATCACAGAGACGCTGCCCCCCCCCACCATAACCCCACCCCCGGGAGGAGGTCCTCCTGGGTGAAGGAGGACCAGAAGGTGTGGAGGTGTGTCAGTGTGTCTGAGGACCCTCCTCCACCTGGGGACACTCTGTAGAAGGACAGAGAGCCAGCAGGCCGGTCCAGATACACTCCTACTCTGGTGGAGCCAGCGGGGAGGAGAGGGAGGGCTGTTCTCCTACCGTTGTACTCGGCAGAGTAACGACCATCATAACAATGAAGACACCAGGACTTGTTGTTCAGTCCAAGCCCGCTGTCAGGACTCCATCCTCTCCTTGTGATTCCTCTGTATGTCACTCCTATCTCAACAGGTCCTTCCCACTCTACCTCCCAGTAACAGCGGCCAGTCAGAGCCTCTCTACCCAACACCTGGGGCTGGGAGTCAAATCTCTCTGGGTGATCCGGATACAACTGGTCCTCTCTAACCAGCGTCACCTTCCTGTTGTCCTCAGACAGAGAGAGGAGTCTGTTGGCCGTGTTGGGGTCCAGGGTGAGTTCACAGGCATCTGAGGGAGAACCAGACATGATGAGCTGCTGAACCGCTCTTCATCCTCATCATCATCATCATCATCATCATCATCATCATCACTGGTACTGTTCTCCTGCGCTCTTCTTCTCTTTATTCTCTTACAGACTCTTTTTGTGATCACTCTCTCTTCTTCAAACATTAACATAGAAAGACAAAAAAAACATCATATGATAGGTACTATATTGGAATCATGTGCTGTATATTTTCTAAGCAATAGGACACATTGTGTTTAAGATAATTAAAGTTAAAGTTGATTGGAAATCCCATGTGTGTGTGAGTGGCTGTCCCAATCAAAACATTGAAATGAGAACAAATGTATAAAGTGCATTTACTCCCTCAATATTTACTTTACATTAACATATCATACATCAAAATGTTTGTTATGATGAGCTTATTACACCCATGAAATACCTAAATAACATTTGTAATATCTTCCAAGATATTCCACTTTTGGATTTCTCAATACACATACATGTCACTCAACCTCCAAAGGGACACCTGTTTAAAGAACAGACTGAAGGAGCTGAGCCCACATACAGGCTGGAGATGGACTGATGAACCATAGAACTGGTTCATTTATTATAGACATGTACTCAGACATACACCTACTCACCTACACATACATATACACATCACTGGGGGCACTTGGCTAGGATTCATATCTATATCATCATACACACACAGACAGGCTGGAAATTAACTGTCAAAACTTGTATGTATGCATGTATGTTTACATGCATGTATGTATGTATATAGATATGTATGTATATATAAATACATATACATAAACGAAACAAACACTAACACTTCTTTAGAGCTGGTTTCAGCCTCCACACTCCACCGTGCTCCACACTGGGGGGGAAACAAAGTGAGAGCAGCATGTTGAAACATTCACCTTCATCATCTGCCGTCTCATCACTTTCTACACAACATGAGTGACAGCTGCATCTTCAAACCACTTCATCTAGCAGCGGCTTGAATCCTCGTAGGAGACTTTGTCCCTGAGTGGTGAGCTGTCCTCTCCATACCTGAGAGTGTCCAGTGTCCAGCGTGGATCCTCCAGTCCAGCAGAGAGCAGCGCAGCTCCAGAGTCTCCTGGGTGATTGTAGCTCAGGTCCAGCTCTCTCAGATGGGAGGGGTTGGAGCTCAGAGCTGAGGCCAGAGAAGCACAGCCTTCCTGTGTGACCAGGCAGCCAGACAAGCTACACACACACACACACACACACACACACACACACACACACACACACACACACACACACACACTTTATTATATTTATTCTGGTTGAGAGCAGTTCATACTAAAGTAACCACATTTATAAAGCGTATTCATTCCATTTGGAGGACAAGGAGAACAGGAAGAGGAAGTGGGGAGATGACATCATCACAGACATCAGAACTTCCTTCACTTGGATGTGCAACTCTAACCAAACACACTTGGATGTGTGTTTGGTTAGAGTCAGGAGAAGTCCGCTGTGTTTGGTACGCTGAGACCGTTTCTTCACAGGTTCTAACATTGTGTAGAACCAGGGAGAGTTTTGTCAGCAGGCAAAAGAGCAACAGAAATGCATCAAACATGAGCAGCATTACACCAAACTAATGTGAAGTTAATAAAGACCATCTTTAATGTTCAATATGATTCACTTTACCACGGCCAGTGATTTTCTATGGTGAGGTGTGCATTATATTCAGATCACAGCACGGCTAAAGCCTCGTCCCCATGTCTACGCTAATGACAACTCCTCAGTTCACATCAACTGACCAGAGTTACAAAACATATAACACATAACATACTAGTAGTTAACAGGTCAAGCCCTAACCCTCACATCAGCAGGCCAGACTTACATAACCTATAACAAACATAACATACTAGTAGTTAACAGGTCAACCCCTTATGGAAGAAATTAAAGATTACATTTTTATGGCAAACTATGATTATTAATAGGTCTATATATCTAATAGTAGAAAGCGTCTAAAACACCTCCGAGGCTTGACACAGCGCCAGAGAGTCTGGGGTCAAGGCATGCTGACCTCAACCTGGTGTTTTAGATTAGTTGTTGTTGCTTAAAGGAATTTACGACTGACCGGTCGTGGGTGGACATCTCATATGGGAAACAGCTTAGTTTGTGAGTTAGAATTAGTTAGTTGAAGTGATAGAACTCGGTTATTTTCAACCACACCCTAACCCTCACATCAGCGGGGTAGAGTTACATAACATATAACATGCATACCGTTTTGTATGTTCTTTTCAATAATGGTCCAACTAGTCATTGACCATCCCTTACATATTAAACAACCCCAAGACCCAGTTTGAAGAGGCTGAAAACTGACCTGAGAGTTTCCAGTGTACAGTGTGGACTCCCCAGTCCAGCAGAGAGCAGCTTCACTCCTGAATCCTGCAGATCATTGGTACTCAGGTCCAGCTCTCTCAGACTAGAGGAGTTGGAGCTGAGAACTGAGGCCAGAGCTTCACAGCATCTCTCTGACAGATCACAGCCCTTCAGCCTTCACACAAAATAAAGAGAACAGGTTAGGAACTGTGACTAAAATTACATACATCTTCAACTTATTACATAATGAAGAAATTGTGGTTATTAAATATTGGATCTAAAATGTATAACTATATGAAAGTTGTCGTAAAGGGGTGGCAGTAGCTCAGGAGGTAGAGCGGGTTGCCTGGTAACCTGAAGGTTGCTGGTTCAATCCCCGGTTCCTCCTAGCTGAGTGTTGAGGTGTGTGTGTGTGTGTGTGTGTGTGTGTGTGTGTGTGTGTGTGTGTGTGTGTGTGTGTGTGTGTGTGTGTGTGTGTGTGTGTGTGTGTGTGTGTGTGTGTCTCAATAGTTAGAAAAGCGCTATATAAATGCAGTCCATTTGCTTTGCAGTGTTTGAAAATCGTTCTGCATATTAGTATTACTTTTTGTTGCAGTATTATGCATATTATGTATTGTATTGTAATACATGTTGTTAATTCATCTAAAGCAATGTTTTGTATATAATTAGAAGTTTTATTCCAATATTATGCATATTGTGTTTTGAGGAGAATAAATATCATAGCAATCAGGAAAACACTTTGCAAGCACGAGAACTAAGACATTATTTGTGCGCTTGGGGGTGTCAGTTGCGTGCTGCTTCACTTTACGTGTGCACTTTTATGGATGTAAATCTGCTAAATGTCTTTTGATATTGAACCTTGTGGTGTATCTGTTTAACCATTGGGTAAAACTGACCTGAGAGTTTCCAGTGTACAGTGTGGACTCCCCAGTCCAGCAGAGAGCAGCTTCACTCCTGAATCCTGCAGATCATTGGTACTCAGGTCCAGCTCTCTCAGACTAGAGGAGTTGGAGCTGAGAACTGAGGCCAGAGCTTCACAGCATCTCTCTGACAGATCACAGCCCTTCAGCCTTCACACAAAATAAAGAGAACAGGTTAGGAACTGTGATTAAAATAACTTACATCTTCAACTTATTACATAATGAAGAAATTGTGGTTACTGAAATATGGTGTAAAATGTAGAACAATAAGATAGTTGTTTTGCAGCGTTTGAAAAGTCGTTTTGTATATTAATATTACTTTTTGTTGCAGTATTATGTATATTATGTATTGTAATGTTATCAATTAATCTAAAGCGATGTTTTGCATATAATTAGAAGTTTTATTCCATCATTATGTATAGTGTGCTGTGAGGAGAATAGACATCACAGCGTTCAGGAAAACACTTTGCGAGCACGAGAACTAAAGGTACGGCCACACTGAACGCGTTGCGCGCGTAGGATTAGGCCTAACCTGCCACTTCATCATTGTGTGTCACAAAAATTGTTCAACGCGCCTTACGCGCCTACGGAGCTAGATAAGCCCGCCCAAAACGTATTTTCCCCCGCTCCTTTTCTTTTGCTCCACAAACATGGCTTAGATCACCACCATCGCTGCGCTATATTTGTTGTAAGGGTTCGAGGAGAGCAGGAAACCCAAACGCCGTCGTGTTTGGGTGCATGACATCCTCCGTAGGCGCTCACAGCTGGGTGAGTTTCACCACCTCCTCCAGGAACTCCGCCTGGATGACGGCCGGTTCCAGCTGTATTTTGGGTTGACTGGGGCCATGTTCGATGACCTGCTTGCTCGGGTTGGTGCCAGGATCTCCAGTCAGGACACCAACTACAGGCGCTCCATATCAGCTGCAGAGCGCCTGTCCTCCGTCGCTCTGCCGGTGACGTCGGTTCAAGCTCAACGCTAATTGGCTATCGCGGCTAAGCTTCACGCGTAGAAGCATAAAAAGTTCCATTTTTTGAACTCTGCGCATAGGTGTGTTGGGCACGTAGGTGCGTTGGGCGGGTTATTTAGGTGCGTAAAATGCGTCTAACGCGCCTAAAGCGCTACTTTAGCGGGTGTAACGCATCTACTCCCTAAACCAATGGTTCCCAATGCAACAATGCACATTTTCTACGCCTTTGACGAGCATGAAGCGTTCAGTGTGGCCATACCTTTAGACAGCATTTGTGCGCTTGGGGGTGTCAGTTTCGTGCTGCTTCACTTTACGTGCACACTTTTATGGATGTTAATCTGTTAAATGTCTTCTGATATTGCACCTTGTGGTGTATCTGTTTAACCATTGGGTAAAACTGACCTGAGGGTTTCCAGTGTACAGTGTGGACTCCCCAGTCCAGCAGAGAGCAGCTTCACTCCTGAATCCTGCAGATCATTGGTACTCAGGTCCAGCTCTCTCAGACTAGAGGAGTTGGAGCTGAGAACTGAGGCCAGAGCTTCACAGCATCTCTCTGACAGATCACAGCCCTTCAGCCTTCACACAAAACAAAGAGAACATGTTAGGAACTGTGATTAAAATAACTTACATCGTAAACTTATTACATATTGAAGAAATTGTGGTTATTCAATATTGGGTGTAAAATGTATAACTATATGAAATTTGTTGTGAAGAGGCGGCAGTAGCTCAGGAGGGAATAGCGGGTTGGCTGGTAACCTGGAGGTTGCTGGTTCAATCCCCGCTCCTCCTAGCTGAGTGTTGAGGTGTGCTTGAGCAAGGTGTGTGTGTGTGTGTGTGTGTGTGTGTGTGTGTGTGTGTGTGTGTGTGTGTGTGTGTGTGTGTGTGTGTGTGTGTGTGTGTGTGTGTGTGTGGCAATATTGTGAAGCGCTTTGGGTGGCTAATGGTTAGAAAAGCACTATATATTTGCAGTGTTTGGAAATTATTTTTTGTCTATTAATATTACTTTTTGTTGCAGTATTATGTATATTATGTATTGTATTGTAATACATGTTATTAGTTCATCTAAAGCAATGTTTTGTGTATAATTGGAAGTTTTATTCCAATATTATGTTTATTGTGTTTTGAGGAGAATAAATATCATAGCGATAAGGAAAACACTTTGCGAGCACGAGAACTAAGACAGCATTTGGGATGTCAGTTGCTTGCTGCTTCACTTTATGTGTGCACTTTTATGGATGTAAATCTGTTAAATCCCTTCTGATATTGCACCTTGTGGTGTAACTGTTTGACCATTGGGTAAAACTGACCTGAGAGTTTCCAGTGTACAGTGTGGACTCCCCAGTCCAGCAGAGAGCAGCTTCACTCCTGAATCCTGCAGATCATTGGTACTCAGGTCCAGCTCTCTCAGACTAGAGGAGTTGGAGCTGAGAACTGAGGCCAGAGCTTCACAGCATCTCTCTGACAGATCACAGCCCTTCAGCCTTCACACAAAATAAAGAGAACAGGTTAGGAACTGTAATTAAAATAACTTACATCTTCAACTTATTACATAATGAAGAAATTGTGGTTATTCAAATTGGATGTAAAATGTATAACAATAAGATAGTTGTTTTGCAGCGTTTGAAAAGTCGTTTTGTATATTAATATTACTTTTTGTTGCAGTATTATGTATTTCATGCATTGTAATGTTATCAGTTAATCTTAAGCGATGTTTTTTAGATAATTTGAAGTTTTGCTCCAATATTATGTATATTGTGTTGTGAGGAAAATAAACATCATAGCGATCAGGAAAACACTTTGCGAGCACGAGAACTAAAGGTACGGCCACACTGAACGCGTTACGCGAGTATGATTAGGCCTAACCCACTGCTTCATCAATGTGTGTCACAAAAATGGTTCAACGCGCCTACGATGCTAGATGAGCCCGCCCAAAACTTATTTTACCCCGCTCCTTCTCTTTTGCTCCACAAACATGGCTGAGATCACCACCATCGCTGCGCTGTATTTGTTGTGGGAGGGTTTTTGTTTTTGTCTGGATGACGGCCGGTTCCAGCGGTATTTTGGGTTGCCTGGGGCCATGTTCGATGACCTGCTATCCCGGGTTGGTGCCAGGATCTCCCGTCAGGACACCAACTACAGGCACTCCTGTAGTTGGTAAGCGTCACGCGTAGGAGTGTAAAAAGTAAAATTTTTTGAACTCTGCACGTATGTAGGTGCGTTGGGCACGTTATTTAGGTGTGTAAAATGCGTCTAACGCGCCTAACGCGCTGCTTTAGCACGTGTAACCCATCTACGTGCCCAAATCAAAGGTTCCCAATGCAAAAATGCGGATTTTCTACGCCTCTAACACCCGTAACGCGTTCAGTGTGGCCGTACTTTTATTGATGTAAATCTGTTAGGTGCGTTGGGCGCGTTATTGCCACGGAAATTAAGCACATAAGATGCATTTCCCCCACATAGCCACATGGGTTCAGGATCAAACACATAAGTTGTAATTACTTTACATAGCCACAAGGGGAGCAGGACCCAACATACAAGCTGCAATAACTACTCCAGCCACAGAAGGCAGCATCTTTAGACAGATGAGGAGGGCGGAGCCAACACATAGGCCACGCCTACTTGATACAAACGCAGAGCGGGAGCCAGAAGAGGTCAGAAACCAATGGCAGACACGTTGGTAGCTCCGTGCCTAGAAGATAGGTCGCTCCACGCGTGTGTTGAATACAATTCCCCTCCTTTTGCTTCATAGTTACCATACCGAAATACTTTAACAAATAAAGTGAGTTAAAAGCAATCCAGTTTAGACTACTTTCTTCAAGAACACGGCATTATTTAGGTGCGTAAAACACGTCTAACACGCCTAACGCGCTGCTTTAGCGCGTGTAACGCATCTACGCGCCTAAACCAATGGTTCCCTATGCAAAAATGCAGATTTTCTACGCCTCTAACGCGCTTAACACGTTCAGTGTGGCCGTACCTTTAGACAGCATTTGTGCGCTTGGGTGTGTCAGTTGCGTGCTGCTTCACTTTACGTGCACACTTTTATGGTTGTAAATCTGTTAAATGTCTTCTGATATTGAACCTTGTGGTGTAACTGTTTGACCATTGGGTAAAACGGACCTGAGAGTTTCCAGTGTACAGTGTGGACTCCCAAGTCCAGCAGAGAGCAGCTTCACTCCTGAATCCTGCAGATCATTGGTACTCAGGTCCAGCTCTCTCAGACTAGAGGAGTTGGATCTGAGAACTGAGGCCAGAGCTTCACAGCATCTCTCCGACAGATGGCAGATATTCAGCCTGCACACACAATAAACACCATATGTTAGGAAGTGTCATTAAAATTACCTATATCTTTTACTTTAAACTTAATGAAGGACGTGTGTATCAACCAATAACGTTATAACAGCCAAGAACTTCATAGTTTAAATTTAATAAAGCTAATAACGTAATAATTTAAATGTAATAAAGCCAATAACGTAATAACTTGCCAACAATGTAATAAAATTGTTGAGCCAATAACGTAATAACTTTTTGCCAATAATGTAATAACTTATTACGTTATTGGCTGCTTGTATTAAATAAATACTTTGAAAATGTAATAACTGAGCCAATAACGTAATAAATGAGGTATCACTGTATTTTATTTTCAATTTCTGGAGAGAAGCTGTCACACTTGACAGTTAGAATTTGGATTTATATGCAACTATTAGGGTTCCGTTATTGAACTCCGTGCATCCAACTCCGTGACCACGCAGACAATTCAACGGAGTCGTGAGCTTTTCGAAGCTCTACTATAGCGGAACCTTAGAGTTACATATAAATCCAAATTCACTCTTTGCTCCTGTAAGGCATCCTCTGGAGGGGGGTATGAGGTTGGAGGGGTAACTGTAAGGTCAGATATTTAAGCGTGTGACGCAAGATACAATAACAAGGCTAAGTGTGACTGTTTCTCTCCAGAAATTGAAAATAAAATACAGTGATACCTCATTTATTACGTTATTGGCTCAGTTATTACATTTTCAAAGTATTTATTTAATACAAGCAGCCATTAACGTAATAAGTTATTACATTATTGGCAAAAAGTTATTACGTTATTGGCTCAACAATTTTGTGATAACTCAGTGATAACTCATATATTACATTATTGGCTCAGTTATTATATTTTCAAGGTTTTTTTTTTATACAAGGCAAATAACGTAATAACCAGCCAATAATGTAACAAGTTATTACATTATTGTTTCAACAACTTTATCACACTATTAGCAAGTTATTATGTTATTGGCTTCATTACATTGAAATTATTACGTTATTGGCAGTTATTACGTTATTGGCCGTTATTGCTTGCTACAACGTGTGAAAAGCTGTAATAAAATATGTTTTATTAATTGAACTACATTTGATCCTTAAATGTTCATTTAATAATCTGTGTAACTTTTACTTTTAACATAATTAAGTTATTGTCTTCATCTTTATTAGAAAAGTTGGTTAGTTGGTTTATTGTAATACATGTTATTAGTGAACCTACAGATATGTTTTGTTAGTTATATCTTATATATTCTACTATCAGGTGTATTGTGTTGTGTATTGTGTGTGTCATACATCATTATGAGTAAACCTACAGAGATCTCTTGGAGGCTTTGATCACTGGCAGCAGCCTCAGAAAACCCTCCTCTGAAGCTTTGTATTTCTTTAGGTCAAACATGTCCAGCTCCTCTTCTGATGTCAGTAAGATGAAGACCAGAGCTGACCACTGAGCAGGAGAGACATGTGTTTTGAAGAGACTTCCTGATGTCAGGGACTGTTGGATCTCCTCCACTAGAGAACGGTCGTTCAGCTCGTTCAGACAGTGGAACAGATTAATGCCTCTCTCTGGAGAGAGATTACCACCTAACTTATCCTTGATGTAAGACACTGTTCCCTTGTTTGTCTGTGAGCTACTTATTGTCTGTCCAAGCAGACCTCGTAGGATAATCTGATTGGTCTCCAGAGAGAGGCCCAGAAGGAAGCGGATGAACAAGTCCAGGTGTCCGTTCTCACTCTGTAAGGCCTTGTCCACAGCACTCTGGTAGAGGAGGAGTTCATCTTCCCTGGAGGTTGGTGGTTCTTCTGAGAGCAGATTGACACCATTATGGATGAAGGACCAAAACACATAAAGGGCAGCCAGAAACTCCTGGATGCTCAGATGGACAAAGCAGAACACCTTGTCCTGGTACAGCCCACACTCCTCTTTAAAGATCTGGGTGAACACTCCTGAGTACACTGAGGCTGCTCTGATATTGATGTCACACTCTGCCATATCTGCCTCGTAGAAGATCAGGTTGCCTTTCTCCAGCTGGTTAAAAGCCAGTTTTCCCAGAGAAACAATGATCTCCCTGCTCTGTGAAGTCCAGCGTGTATCTGTTTCAGCAAACGAATGATACTTCCTGTCCCCCTGTATGGACTGAACCCTCAGGAAGTGGCTGTACATCTGAGTCACGGTCTTGGGCGTCTCTTCTCCTATCTGGGATGTTTTGAAAAAGTCCTCCAGGACTGTAGCAGTGATCCAACAGAATACTGGGATGTGACACATGATGTGGAGGCTTTGTGATTTCTTGACGTGGGAGATGATTGTCCTGGCCAGCGTCTCATCTTTGAATCTCTTCCTGAAGTACTCCTCCTTCTGTTGGTCGGTGAACCCTCTGACCTCTGTCACCATGTCAACACAATGAGCAGGGATCTGATTGGCTGCCGCAGGGCGTGTGGTTATCCAGATGCGAGCAGAGGGAAGCAGGTGGCCCCTGATGAGGTTTGTCAGCAGCATGTCCACCGAGGTGGACTTTGTGACATCATTCCATATCTTGTTGTTCTGGAAGTCCAGAGGAAGTCGACACTCATCCAGTCCATCCAAGATGAAGACAACTTGGAACCCGTCGTATCTGCAGATTCCTGCTTCTTTGGTCTCAATAAAGAAGTGATGAAGAAGTTCCACCAAGCTAAAGTGTTCCCCTTTCAGTAAATTCAGCTCTCTGAAAGTGAGGAGAAATGTGAAGTGTATGTCCTGGTTGGCTTTTTCTTCAGCCCAGTCTAGACTAAACTTGTGTGTTAAGATGGTTTTACCAATACCGGCCACTCCAGTTGTCATTATTGTCCTGATTGGTTTATCTTTTTCCAGGTTAAAGATGTCTTCACATTTGATCGGTGTTTCCTCCTTGACTGGTTTCCTGGAAGCAGTTTCAATCAGTCTGACCTCATGTTCCTTGTTGACCTCTCCACTGCCTCTCTCTGTGATGAAGATCTCTGTGTAGAACTCATTCAGAGGTGTTGAATGACCTGCTTTAGCGATTCCCTCAAACACACACCTGAACTTCTTCTTCAAATGATACTTGATTTTATGTTGGCACTCAACAGCAGCAGGTCCTAAATGAGAAAAAAACAGACATCAGTTAGCGAATGTTGGCATCAGTCAATATTTCCTGTAGAATTATCAATTTCATGATATTTAGTGGCTTCATACCTTGGTCAGAAAAGCTGGTTGTGACAATGACTGCATGTTACAGATTCAAAATGCTCAGGACCTTTCGGTTTTTCCATAGCAATATGATTGGACTAATGATAATAACAATGATAGTGAAATGGTGTAAAATGAAATGCTGATATGACAAGATAGTGTTGCATCTCTTCCACTGAGTTATTCTGCTGTTGATCTGCAGCTTATGTTTAATATTAATAATAATAATAATTACATTGAATAACATTTTATTTCAAGGCCCCTTTCATGACACCCAAGGTCGCCTTACAATTCATAAAACAACAAACATCAAAAAAGGCAAGAGCTGCATCGCCAACATCACGATCAAAACAAGACATGAGACCCAGGTAGGAGGGGGTAAGAACAGTGAGGAAACCCAGGTAGGAGGGGGTAAGAACAGTGAGGAGACCCAGGTAGGAGGGGGTAAGAACAGTGAGGAGACCCAGGTAGGAGGGGGTAAGAACAGTGAGGAGTCCCAGGTAGGAGGGGGTAAGAACAGCAGTGAGGAGACCCAGGTAGAAGGGGGTAAGAACAGTGAGGAGACCCAGGTAGGAGGGGGTAAGAACAGTGAGGAGACCCAGGTAGGAGGGGGTAAGAACAGCAGCACAACGGGGATACGAGGGGAACCCATGGAAGGGGGTCATTACAGCGAGCAGGCCAGTGGGAACACATGTGTTTTGAGGAGAGTTTGAATGTTTTCAGGGTGTCTCTTTCAGTACAGCTCAGAGCCCTAGCACCCACGGTGCTGAGAGCCCTAGCACCCACGGTGCTGAGGCGGGAGGTCGGGACGGTGAAGACCAGCTGAGGATGACGAAGGGAGCGGCAGGGCCTGTCCTCCTGGAGGAGGTCGGGGAGATAAGTGGGGGCCACGTTGTGGAGGGCTTTGTCGGTGAGCAGAAGGGTTTTAAGGTCAATCCGGTGTTGGACACTGAGCCAGTGTAGTTGGACGAGAATGGGGTTGATGTGGTCGGGGGATTTGGTGCTGGTAATGATGATGTTTAACATTCTTTAACCTGAGACCCCCACCATTACCCTACATATCCGGATCAAACCATTTAACCTGATACCCCACAACAACCCTACATACTGGATCAAACCATTTAACCCCAAAGAGGAAAGATTTTCTCCACATAGAAGTATGAAATGTATAAGTCTCACACTATGTCATTTAGTCTGAAGAGAACAAATAATCTCCAGCTACTCATCAAAATGTGTATTTCTTATCTGTTTTCAAGATAAGAGTCTCTTACCGCCCCCCAGTGTGTCGACCAGTTCCTCCTGGTTCATCTCCATCAGGCAGAGCTTTGTGATGTCCACCACTCCCTCTATGGCGCGCCTCCTCTGCTCCTCCTTCTTACCATCCTCCTCCTCCTCCTCCACTCTCTGACCCTCTGAGCATTGTGGGTAATCTGAGAAGAGATCCCTCCAGAGCTTCTTCAGCTCCTTGTCTAGAAAAGCGTGTGCGTTCTCCTCAGCCCTCTTGAACAGAACAAACATCAAGGAGAACTTTACTCTGAACTAACTGAGACATCAGAAGCATCTGTCCTGGATTCACGTCCCGCTGGACAAGAGATGCTTTCTAATGTCCATGGAGAGCTGAAGTCAAACGTCTTGGTGGACATTTACACACCTTGATCAGCTCTGTTTGATGCTGCTGTAGAGACTGAGCGCTGGTAACCTTTGACCTCTTCTGGTGTCTGTGGGGAACACACACACACACACACACACACACACACACACACACACACACACAATTATATTTCGCCAGACTTGTAGACGTCAGTATCAGTAGAGTCTGATAACAACCAACTGGTTCGTTTTCCTCGTGTGTTTAAAACCCCTACCTCTTCTTTCTGGAGGGGCATCCATCTTTAAAGTCCAATGGTGTACCCATAGAGCAGTCACTCTTCATGGAGACACAGCTGGGTCCAGGGGAGTCTGCTCTCTGCTGCTGCTCCGGGCTTCAACACACACACACACACACACACACACACACACACACACACACACACACACACACAGCTTTAACTCAGACTAATGATGGAGTCATGATGTATCACTGCTGAGCTCTGAGATGGACAACAGTCACAGACAGAGAGATCCTCTTCTTACCTCTTAGCTTTGCTCCTGCGGCCATGTTCCCCAGACAGAGTGGTCTTAGAGGCAGGCCCCCCCTCCTCTCTCTCCTCATCCATAGTAGACTGGAGACCTGGACACAAACACAACTCCATACTGTTTCTACTGCCATTCGGCGTTGGTTTACTCTCTGCTTTTATATGAGCTGTGTATTCCGCTCACAGGAGGCCGTTGTCTCTGTTAACTTTGGACAAGACGCAGATTCATACACCTTCTCAATCCCAGACGTTTCTCATATACTCTTTAATAATGTATCATCATTCAACACAGAAGGTCTCAAAACGCTACAAAATGTGTGATAAGGTCAAGTTCACCGTGTGGATATCATACCAACTGCTCCCTGTGCTGGTTAAACCGCTCTGAAGGCAGGACCATACATGGACTTCCTCATGTGGTGACATCACAACCAGATCTGTGAGGCAGGCCCACAGAGAACAGGACCCGGTAAGAGAAGACGTTTAAACACCTTCACAAAGCAAGATGGCCGTCTTCCTGTCTAAATAATGTTATCATAATACTGCACCACAAATATAACAGCTGTACATTCTGTCCTAAGTAAAAATGGAAAATGCCATCTCTCGTTCGGTTGTATAGAACGGTTGCCAGGACAACGTGACGTTTTCTAAACATCCCCGTCCCTCAGCAGTCTTGTTAAAGTAGCCTCAGGGTGTGTAACAAACATTACCATGGACATTAGAAATTATTGTTCTAAACCAACATCCAGTGATACTGTAGCAGCAGCCCCTGCCAATGACCTGTCAAATGTTTCAGCTCAGTGAGATCACCTTGATGTGCTGGTGCTAGTGCTAACTAGCCTGCCTCGGCTAGCTAGGCTGCTATGATAATTACTCCTTTCACACGAAATAGATTAGCAGCGTTGCTTAAAATGTCAGAAATCCGTTTTTCTGATGGCGATTCTGTCTCAGGCAATATTGTACAGTGTTGTGTGTTACCAAATGTTACCTTAAATTAAATGTTGAGGTCCACTGAATATCATGAAGAGGTAAAAAATATCTATGTCCGACATGTCGGTTATTTTAAACTCAAACTTTATTAATGATTTAGATAAGAAATGTACAGATATCACGTTGCTGCATTCGCTGTTTGACCAGCAGCCAACATGTTACCGATGTTACCGATGCGTGGCTGGTGCTAGACCGTCTTGTTGACTTTCAGCTTGCGTCCATATCCACGTTCATTGAACTTTGACCCCTTTTTAAATGAGTTCTACCAGAGTGATAGATGTGGACAAACCTCTAAAACAATGTAGTACTTATTTGTGTGCATATGTATAATACTTCAGTGCATTTTCATTATTATTTTAAATTAAAATAAAATTGATAATGATAATGCACTGATATTTCAGTCAGTGAGTAGGCCTAATGATGTTGTTAATCTAGATGGATTCATGTAAAAAAATATATATTTATTTTGACCTACTTTTAGCCCTAGTTGTATTAATTATATTATCTGATATTATATTATATATTTAAATTAGATTGTATCATATCATATTATATAGTCCAAATTGTTATGAGTCTACTTTGTTACACAGATGAGTCAGGTGAAATCAGGGAAGAGGCAGAAGAGACGTCACAGCAAGGGACAGCCAGTGGAATTGCTAGGTGTTTGATCCCAGAAGGAGACCAAAACAGGGCAGTGGAAGAACAGGCCGAGCTAGGGCCAGCAGGAGGAATGGCAGGGTGTGACCTAGGATCTCCAGAAAGTGGTCCGAAGCAGGTGCGCCTGTCACAATATCCCTTCAGCCAGTTTGGATCTCAGAAAAGAGCTTTCAACAAAAATTGGTTTGAGCAATTCAAATGGTTTGAGTATTCTGCGGAGGGCAATTCTGCATTCTGCTTTTCCTGCCGTGTATTCGGAAAGCAGAATACACGCATTAATAAAGATTCACTCAGTGGATCTGGTTTTTCCAACTGGAAAAGGGCTTTGGATACATTCCGGGAGCATGAAAAGAGAACCTTCCATGTCTCAACCATGTCCTGCTGGCATTGCTTCAAAACCACAAAGAGCAAAGGAGATGTGATAACCCAGCTTCATGCTACAAATGCAGCTGAAATTTTAGAAAGAAGAGAATACCTTCGGCGAATTGCAGCCATCACCACCTTCCTTGGCAAACAACGAATTCCATTTAGAGACCATGATGAGCAAGAGTCTAGCCTTAATCAAGGCAACTTCTTGGAATGCTTCAAGTTCCTTTACGAATTCAATCTTTTTTTACAAAATTACACTCAGTTTAGCTGCCACCTATCTTTCTCATTTTCCCAAAATGAGGTGATCACAAGTGTTTCAAGAGAGGTTACAGGGAACATAGTGAAGCAGATCAAGGCGGCAGGAATGTACTCTGTAATGGCAGAGGAGGCCAGAGACGGACACACTGAGCAGCTTGCTGTGTGGGCGTTTCGTGACCAAAGAGGGCCAAGTCACAGAAGGTTTTCTTGGGCTATGGAAACTGAAGGGATTTGATGCCAAGTCCATTACAGATGCAATTGAGGAACTGCTGCAGTCACACACGTTGGGAGGTCTGCTGTGTGTTGCCCAAGCTTATGACGGTGCATCCGTCATGAGTGGAGAAGTGGGGGGTGTGCAGGCCCGCTTCAGGGAGCTACACCCTGAAGCAGTATATGTGCACTGCTATGCACACCAATTGAATCTTGTTTTGTGCTATACATGCAAAGCAGTACCAGCGGCTTCCAAGAATTTTAAGCTGTTGGAAAATCTGTACACCACTTTCAGTACTTCCCAAGTGAACCACGACAAGTTCCTAGAAGTACAGAAAGAACTTGGATTAACACCATCTGAACTGGTGCAGCTCTCCACCACACGATGGGCATGCAAGCTGAGGTCTATCAAAGCTGTGCTGAGAAACCTTCCTGCCATCCTGTCCTGCCTCAGCTCAACGAAGACCTCCATGAACAAGGGGATCCTATCAAACCTCTGCAGGCCAAAGACGATGTACATGCTGCTCATGTTTTCCAAACTCCTTGGAATAACGGAAGGATTACACAGGTATCTTCAGGGGGAAAGTGTGGACTTGGGCAAAGCTGCCCAGTACAAAATGGCAGTACATCAGACTTTGAAACGGCTCCGCACAGATGATAGTGCTGAGGAGATGTTCAGAAGATCCATGGTCTTATGTGAGGAACATCATATTCAGCTTCCAGCTGGTCCCAGACAAAAGCAAAAACGCTTTGGTGATTTTGTGGTGGAGTCAGCCTGTGGATCAACCTCAAGCATGACCAGCTCAGATGATTTCAAATGTCAGCTTTTTTATCCATGCCTGGACAGGATGTTGGAGGAGCTCACCTGTCGGTTTTCAAGTGTGGGAGAAGAGATTATGTCCGGTATTCAAGCCTGCAACCCAACATCTGAGGTCTTTCTCTCTGAAGATTTCCTCAAAAACCTTGCCCTCCATTACAAGATTGAGCTGAGGTCAGAAGAAGTTCTGGTGGGTACAACATTAATTAGGAGAAAGATGGAAACCCAGACCATCCCTGACACTGCTAGTGTCTTCCAAATGCTGGATGCTGACATGTTTCCCACTCTCAGAGCTGTAGTTCAAGCTGCTTTGACTATTCCAGTAGGCAGCTGTAGCTGTGAGCGTTCCTTCGGTGCCTTGCGGCGCTTTCACACTTGGCTTAGGAGCACTATGGGCCAAGAAAGGCTCAACGACCTGGCCGTTATGATGATTGAAAGAGAAAACGTGTCCGTCATAAGCAGGGATAGCGTAATTGACAGGTTTGCTAATCTCAAACCACGCAGGTATAGCCTTATGTTGCCACCACAACTAGGATAATCACTGGGGTAGGGGTAGACAATAGTTGGAATGGAGTGTGAAGAAGAAATTAAATGAGAAGTGTAAGAATCCATAGAAGAACAGACATATAAGAGAAAAAGAAATGGGGTCGGAATAAAGATGAATCATTTTTAGACTTGATTCCTTCAGTTAAAACATTTTGGCTCAGCTTTAATACAGTTAATTGAATCAGTCTCTCACCATAATTCATTCAATATTTTATTCATTCATTCAGTCATTCAATTTGTTCTCATTTACAATAAAGAGATGTACCAACTAAGGAATGAGAATCTTGTTTCACAATACTTTGCATTTGTAATATGTTTTCTTTCCATTAATAAAGTTGCCTTATAGGAGAAACCTTTCAGTCTCTTCCTTTTTTAAATAAAAAATAAAAATGGCATTTAACATGACAAGGCACTTTGAATCTACTGAAAGTTAGTCTCAAATTATAATTCTCAATTTTCCCATTGTAGTTTACATAAAAATCTCTAGAAGTCAATAGTTAAGTGGTTATTGTATCTTTCCATTAAATAGTATTGTCTTGAGCAGGCCCTGCAACTGAAAATGTAGGCTATGAATTAGAAGAGATTTAGGATTTGCCAATGTCCAGCAGGTCACCCTAAAATGGACTAGAATGCAGGAAATCGCATTTTAGAAATTCAATTTTTTCTGGGGGAGGACTCCCAAACCCCCCTCTGGGCTAAGCCCCCGATGTACACAAAGTCTGACTCCGCCTCTGGACTCCATGCTGGAAGGTTCTGGGTTCGATCCCCAAAGCCCACAGTCTAACATGTATCATTCTACAGAGCAGAAATCTTAAAAATGTTCAGCCTACTAATAAGATTAAAAGTTATTCATATTTATGATCTATCACAGATAATAGTGTACTACAGTATCTTCTTCCTACAGTGATAAAGTCAGCCAAACCAAACCATCCGACTCTTAACAAGGAAATGGTGAACCAACCAGTTGGACCAGCTCCCCTCCCAGTTCATACTCCTCCCAGACTAACCTCTTATAGGCGGCTGATCCATGACCTCATTCAGTGATGAATAGTAATCACTGTTTTAAATATGAAGAATGGACAGAGAGCTCTGAGCTCTGTCCACTCTGAGTACAGAATACTCAGTGGACAGAGTACTCAGAGTGCACAGAGTACTCAGAGTTCACACACACACACACAAGAAAAAAATTCACAAATGGTCTACTCTTCTGCAGTCTGTGATTCATTCAACTCCAGCGGTAGTAAATTGGATCATTTTGCTAGGTCCGTTTTGAAACCCTCGAAAAGGTGCACTGCAGCACCACCTGCTGGTGAGAGGATGTCAGTGGGATTGGCTGAGCTGAAGAACACTAACCAGTTGTCACCAGTGACTTCTGTGTTGAGGCGGTCGCGGCAGTGTTAATTCACCTTGAAGGTCATGTCCCTCTCATACGAGTGATGCTCTCAGATATAGAGTAGGCCTATACTACTGCAGAATGATGCAGGCCCACAGAGAACAACACCCAGTACAAGATGACGTTTAAACACCTTCACTAACCAAGATGGCTATCTTCCTGTTGAAATAATGTAATAATAATACCGCACTACACTAACAACTGTCCATTCTATCCTCAGTACCTTTAAAGGTAACACAGGACTTTTGACTAAGAACTAATACTGAATCTGACAGTCATTATTAACCTCAACCTGACGCTTGAGTCAAGGCTGAAAGTTTCTGGGTTCGATCCCCAAAGCCCACTGTCTAACACATAGCATTCTACAGAGCAGGAATCTTCAAAATTATTCAATAGTAATTTTGACAAATAGCAATGCATCCATACATTGACTAATGTTTTTAACCATGTGGTTTACAGGAAACTAACTATCAACCTATTGATAAGACTAAAAGTTATTCATATTTATGATCTATCATGGATCAGAGTGGACTACAGTACCTTAGTCGTCTTCCTGCTGTGATGAAGTGAGCCACAACAAACCGTCTGACTCATATCAAGGAAATGATGTCCAACCAGTTGGACCAGTTCCCCTCCCAGTTCATACTCCTCCCAGACTCTGCTTTAATATGAGCTGCGTTTTTCCGCTCACAGGGGGCTGTTGTGTCTGTTAACTTTGGACAAGAGGCAGGGTGGTCTTTCCTGGACGCAGATTCATAGACCCTCTCATCGAGTACAAGACCCAGTACGAGATGACGTTTAAATGTCTCCACTAACCAAGATTCCTGTCCGAATAATGTTATCATAATACCGGACTGCAAATATAACAACAGTTCATTCTGTCCCAAGTACCTTTAAAGTCACCCAAGGCCGCAAGAAGGCACAAGAAGAAAAAGTAATTCTTAACTTCAACCTGACAGCTGACTCCATAGCTGCATCTTATAGAGCAGGAATCTTAAAAATGATCAACCTACTGATTCAAAGTAATTCATATTTATGATCTATCACGGATAATAGTGGACTACAGTATCTTAGTCTTCTTCCTGATGGACCAGTTCCCCTCCCAGTTCAAACTCCTCCCAGACCAACCCTGAATAGGCGGCTGATCCATGACCTCACTCAGTGATAAATTATAATCAGCTTAATGAAGCATGGACAGAGAGCTCTGAGCTCTGTCCACTCTGAGTACAGAATACTCAGAGTGGACAGAGTACTCAGCGTACACAGTACTCAGAGTACACAGAGTACTCAGAGTGAACACACACACAGACACCCACACGGATGCCACCGTGGCATCCGTGTGGGTGTCACCGTGGTCACCGTGGCTCTCGTACCTCTGGAATCTCCCGACACCATTACAGGTCTTACTTCACTGGACGCCATTGTATTGGCAGTTTAGGTGTCATGAGGCTGGTGACGGTGTTGTCTCTTCACCCTGCTCCACCTAGGGAACACAACACAATGATAACCTCACTTTAGTACACAATACAACACAACGATGATCTCACTTTAGTACACAATAGAACACAACCATGATCTCACTTTAGTACACAATACAATGATGATCTCACTTTAGTACACAATACAACACAATGATGATCTCACTTTAGTACACAATACAACACAATGATGATCTCACTTTAGTACACAATACAACACAATGATGATCTCACTTTAGTACACAACACAATGATGATCTCACTTTAGTACACAATACAATGATGATCTCATTTTAGTACACAATACAACACAATGATGATCTCACTTTAGTACACAACACAATGATGATCTCACTTTAGTAGACAATACAATGATGATCTCACTTTAGTACACAACACAATGATGATCTCACTTTAGTACACAACACAATGATGATCTCACTTTAGTACACAACACAATGATGATCTCACTTTAGTACACAATACAATGATGATCTCATTTTAGTACACAAAACAACACAATGATGATCTCACTTTAGTACACAACACAATGATGATCTCACTTTAGTAGACAATACAATGATGATCTCACTTTAGTACACAACACAATGATGATCTCACTTTAGTACACAACACAATGATGATCTCACTTTAGTACACAACACAATGATGATCTCACTTTAGTACACAATACAATGATGATCTCATTTTAGTACACAAAACAACACAATGATGATCTCACTTTAGTACACAACACAATGATGATCTCACTTTAGTAGACAATACAATGATGATCTCACTTTAGTACACAATACAATGATGATCTCATTTTAGTACACAATACAACACAATGATGATCTCACTTTAGTACACAACACAATGATGATCTCACTTTAGTACACAATACAATGATGATCTCATTTTAGTACACAATACAACACAATGATGATCTCACTTTAGTACACAACACAATGATGATCTCACTTTAGTACACAACACAATGATGATCTCACTTTAGTACACAACACAATGATGATCTCACTTTAGTGCACAATACAACACAATGCTGATCTCACTTTAGTACACAACACAATGATGATCTCACTTTAGTGCACAATACAACACAATGCTGATCTCACTTTAGTACACAACACAATGATGATCTCACTTTATTACATAACACAATGATGATCTCACTTTAGTACACAACACGATGATGATCTCACTTTAGTACACTCTTTTGACGTCAGGAGACAAGATGGAGGCCGGTGTTGTGGCAGTTTGTACAGTTGGTGTTGTGGTGCTCCTGGTCTCTGGCGGGAACCCAGGCTGCAGCTACTGGGGCTTTCCACAGCCAACACTCAGCACACCATGTGACCCAGGCAGCCAATCAGGTCACCCAGGCTGACTGTCTCCAAACCAGTCAGATCAGTCCTGGGCCAGCAGCCATCTTGGTTCTACACTCTAGCTGGGTGGGGAACTGAATAAGGATTCATACATTCTATTATTTGATATGCAGAAAGATTATATCTCTGTTTTCTTGATGTTAAACAATACATATTATGGTGTTTTCCCACAAGTAAACAAAGTATTTGACTTCCAGAAAACATGTTTTTGAAGCTCTTTGCCTGAAATAGCTTTTAGGAAAAAACAATTCTCCTATTAGTATTCCTCTCTGTTTCAGTCCCTTCAGAATGCACTGTTTCTGGTGTCTGTAGCTTTAATGCAAATGAGCTGCTGCCCATTGACCAATGAGCTGTCAGACTGAACCACCGCATGGAGGAGAAGGGATTGTTGACGTTTGCGGACTCCTGGAGCTCTATATCTATATAATATAATATAATAATAATATTATACATGGGTATTTATATAATATTATATCTAATATCAAGGCCAAAAGCTATGTGCACCTCGGATGATATTATGAATCATAAAGACTGCGTCTGACGTCTCTGGTACTTCCACAACAAGTTAAGACTCGTAGTGGGGGATATCTCGGCCATGGTTGAGAAGAATTCGGGGAAAGGAACTTTGGCCTTGACTCTCTGAAGTCCATGAACCGCGACATGGAGGAGAAAGGGATTGTCAGCCAAGCTCACACACACATACACACACACACACACCTATACACACACACAGATCTGACTGGGGATAGGAGAGGTTAATTCACTTGAGGTGGCATAACCTGTTTAAAAACAGGTTATGTTTTTAAACTGCTTATTCTCTTGACAGAAGGACTATCTAGACTAGGCTACTTATAAATATTTGTGAATATTTTTACTTTTATTTAATTTATTTTACCCAAAAATTATATTCAGGGATAATTAAATAAAATCCGGGGCTTTAGCCCCGAATAAAACAGCATGGTGACGCCCCTGGGTTCAGGGTCTGTGTTTAGGATGTCTGGGTTTAGGTTCTGGGTTCAGGGCCTTATCGACCAGGTTAACACGCGTCCTGCCATCCTCTGACCTCCAGGAAACGCACCAAGTTCCAGGTGGTTATTATTTAACTCACTCGTTCCCTCAATACATTCATGATCCAAAATGTGACGGCAGCTGACCTCAGATCTGGTGAATTGGGCTTTTATTTCTTTCACTTCATACGGTTTGACCAATCCGGTTGCTGGAGGCAGAGTTATTTGCAGAAACTAGACCAGCACATGAACATTTTAAAATGTAAATACACGCACACATTCCTGTACAATTAATTGAGGTGTATGACAGCTCCCTCTGCTGGACAGTTTGGACAACAGTCTCACACCAAACTACATTTTCCGTTTGAACCAACGTAGCTATAGTACATTGACAGTGTTGAGAAGGATACTTTTAAAATGTATCCAGTTACAGAATACAGAATACATGCCGAAAAATGTAATATGCAACGTGTTCCTTATCATCACTCAATCTGAGTCTTGCATTCTGAATACTTGGATTACTTCCACATTGAATTGCATTGTATAATGGTAGGAATGCGGCATCAAATCCTGCTGACTAAACAGGCCTATTCTGGTGTGTTCTTCTGTTCAAACTGGCCGAATGTGTCCCTGAAAGTGCACTATTTTATATAATTTGCTGTAGTGGAACAAAGACTATAAGGGTATGTTCATGCAAAAGATATTTGCTATTACATCTAACATTTTTTTCACTGAACTAAGTGCATAGGTGTTGCCTATAAAATCGCCTTAATATAGAGAGAGAGAGAGAGGAGAGAGAGGAGAGAGAGAGAGAGAGAATCGTTCAATCATTGGACAAAAAGGTCTAGGGCGGTAGTGGACCGGTCGAACTCCTTCTGCCTCATCCTGGTGCTGAATGTGTTAAATGCATCCGCATTTTTATGTGTTTTTTCCAGCATACGTTTTATGTGGGTGTCTGTCCAAATTCCCAGACGGTCCGACAATTTGCTGCTAGTCTTGGAGTTACCTGTTACGTCCAAAGATGCATGTACTTTGTAGAACTGGATCGGACCGAGGTGCGTTCGCTTTCACATCTCAAGCGAACCGTACCAGGGTTCGTTTGGAGGCGAACCGAGACCAGCTGTTCAGGGAGGTCTCGGTCGGCTGATTTGGTTCACATCAAAGTGAGGTGGTTGCATTCAGACCAACGCACCGAACCAAGGGACCAAACTCGTTTAGTGCGCACTAAATGCTGTTGGTGTGAAAGCACGAAAAAACTGCTGAAACGGAAGTATCGTCATGTTAGCCATTGATTTCAATGTAACTGTATACTAAATAGCAACTATTAAAATTGTAACTAACGGAATACAGTTAGCTATAATTTGTATTCTGAATACGTAACGCCGGTACATGTATTCCGTTACTCCCCAACACTGTACATTGATGTGAGACCGGGTTGGTGGTTTGAACATGTTGTAGCAGAGAATAGCCCGCGGGGGCAGTATGTACATTGTTAAATACATTAATAGGCTTGAATTTAGTAGAAATATGGATGTTTTATATTTTTACAAAATGGATTGTGAACATTGCTGAATAACAATTATCATGTATATTAAATGTATTGCAGGAGTTTAGCTTAACATTAACCAAGTTAAAAGACAATTAATGAACCGCACCAAACATGCAGAAGTCAATGTAGGATTTTTATATACAGTATAATCAAAAACACTTGACAGAAGTTTAATACACACTTTTGTAAAGGAAAGCAGAGGAAAACATTTTCCCAAATTAATCATTTCAAAATGTCCCCACCATTCAGAAAGCAACTGAAGAGGTTTGTGTAAAAGCAGTCCTTCCTGACCAGCTCTGTCCCTCACTCTAAACCCTGACTCTCAACCCTAACGCTGAACCCTCTGAGGGCAGGAAGACGCTCCTTCAGTGTAAAGGTTCAAGAAGAGACTCCTTCAGAGTAAAGGTTCAAACAATGGAGAAGGAAGAAGAAGGGGAAGGAGTAGAGAGTAGTGAAGTAGTGAGGTTAGTGACAGACGTGAGGGTAAGGCGTGTGGAAGCACACGGGTACATGTGGGGTCAAGAAGATCACTCCCACTGGAGGTCATTGATCCATCAGCCTCAGACCGCTGAGCTCAGCAGGTCTTCTGGAGGATGAGGCTCAGGTGAACTGAGGAGACGGGACCAGCAGGATGTCAGGATCAGGTGGGGTTCAGCTCAGGTGAGTCTGCCCCCGACCAAACCGGATCATGTGGGGTTCAGCTCAGGTGAGTCTGCCCCCGACCAAACAGCATCAGGTGAGGTTCAGCTCAGGTGTGTCTGCCCGGACCAAACAAGGACATGGATTAGGTTCAATATTCAAAAGATGCAACATTATCTGAACCAAAGAGACATCATTAAGGAGGAGGCAGGCTTTAGGGCGCCTTGAGAATTGAACCCCCAACCCCCTACCTAGTCTACCATGTCCAGATAATGCAAACTTACGAGGAATCCTTGATGGTAGAGTCCTGGTCGTCCTCAGGATTTGCCTTCCAGATGTATGGCTTCTCCGTCAGTCCTCCAGATTCCTGGTCTGGTTACAAACATAATTGGTCTCTAATGTAAGGTCACAAACACAGTAGTAGTTGGGCTCTAAAGCCGCGTAATAAATTAGCAGCTGTAGTTTGTGTGGTAACCAAGCTCAGTAGTATGCCTTAACTTGTACTGGACAAAGTAATCCTGCGTTACATCAAGTCCTCTGTTTACTTTATGCAAACTTATGAGGATCCTTGTTGGTCGATTCCTAGTCGTCCTCCAGCGTCTCAGCTCCTCCACCAGCTCTCCTCAGACAGAGGCCTGGTCTGGAACAAACAGCAGAAGTCTTGCTTCAATGTGTGGTAAAACAGATGTAGTTGTCTGGCATATTAACCAACGCCGGTAGTTTGTGGTAGCAGTATTCTACGAGAAGTGGCAGTGAGTGTGATGATCACTTCAGAGTCAGGCTCCATCTACCCCACGACAGACATCAGCTCCTCCACCAGCCTCCATCATGGCCTCCATCAGCTCCTCCACCAGGGAGGGCCTTCAGCACGGCTCCTCCATCAGCTCCTCCACCTAGCAGGGCCTCCATCAGCTCCTCCACCAGCCTCCATCAGCTCCTCCACCAGGCAGGGCCTCCATCAGCTCCTCCACCAGCCTCCGTCATGGCCTCCACCAGCTCCTCCACCAGGCAGGGCCTTCAGCAGGGCTCCTCCATCAGCTCCTTCAGCCATGGATTCCTGGTCTGGTTACAAACACCGTTGGTCCCAGCAGTAAATCACCTGGGGACGCAACACACCCCACCTCCTCCATCTTAATCTCTTAAATAAGACAATGTCTACAGATTGACGCGTTCAGCAATTCATCCACTACGGTCGTAGCAGCACTAGTAACAATAATGGTTCATATGACTCCTACATAACCCCGGTATGAATTAACTCAAATCACAGCTTGGCACAGATTTAAAGTCATAAGATGATCAAAACCAGACCTAAACTACCAAGGACTTCAGTGTTTCAGATGAGCATGGTGATGGTTACCCTCTGGTCCGGTGCTGCAGGCCCCTGGTCTCCAGCCTCAGTCTCCGGTCCATCCTGGCACCACAAGCCTCCGGTCCCCAGCCTCTCAGCCTCGCCTCTCAGCTACAGCAGCAGGTTTATATCAGCATTTGCCCAACAATAAACTTATTTGACTCTTCCGAAACCGAGTTATACAATTAATTTAACTATTTAATAACTCAAGGCTAGAAAAGACTGGAGAGACCAGACATGAGCATCCCATTTTGGGAATGAAGACAGAGCAGTCCAAAAGTTTAAAGAAGGGGTTCAGCCCATGCATTGAAACTGACCTGAGAAGACTCTACTCACACCCCAGAGCACTGACCTGTTCTGGAGGACTTCTGACAGGAGGTGGAGGTCTGGCTCTGGGTGAGGAGGTGGAGGTCTGGCTCTGGGTGAGGAGGTGGAGGTCTGGCTCTGGGTGAGGAGGTGGAGGTCTGGCTCTGGGTGAGGAGGTGGAGGTCTGGCTCTGGGTGAGGAGGTGGAGGTCTGGCTCTGGGTGAGGAGGTGGAGGTCTGGCTCTGGGTGAGGAGGTGGAGGTCTGGCTCTGGGTGAGGAGGTGGAGGTCTGGCTCTGGGTGAGGTGGAGGTCTGGCTCTGGGTGAGGAGGTGGAGGTCTGGCTCTGGGTGAGGAGGTGGAGGTCTGGCTCTGGGTGAGGAGGTGGAGGTCTGGCTCTGGGTGAGGAGGTGGAGGTCTGGCTCTGGGTGAGGAGGTGGAGGTCTGGCTCTGGGTGAGGAGGTGGAGGTCTGGCTCTGGGTAAAGAGGTGGAGGTCTGGCTCTGGGTGAGGAGGCAGACACCTCGGGACAAAGTACATGTTACCTTTTTGACCTTGTACAGTTCTAGAGTGTCTTCTACTGTAACATGTGGGAAAGACGGCCATTATTTTAGCTTTGATATTATCTGGTTGGTAACTCAGCACCAAAGTCATTGTTTGAAGTCATTCTATTGGGTAGGGTTTAACTTCTGTGGCAATTAATGACAGATATTTAGAACGTACAAAAGCTGAAGTGAAAGAACACTAAGTAGAATCGATATTAAGTCAAATATACTCAGCCAGCCATATTCAGGTGCAGGGTTCCGTTGAAGAAATGCCAAATCGTCTTCCACCTTGAAATGATTTTCAGCCTTCAATGATGGTCAGAAATGCAAGCAGAACGCTGTTTTGTACGCAGCGAGTCCCGTCAACGTGGTTAAAAGTACGGCGCAACCATCGGAAATTATCAACATATTGTACGATGTACGTGTCAGTATGTATTTAATATCAAATTTAAGTTGTTTAAGATAAGGGGCAACAATTCCCAATGGAAACCGACTGAAATATAGTTTCCATTGGCAACGGCTCGAGGTTACGCAAATAAAATCCAGAACGTTCGGCCAGATACCCAGATTCACGTCCAACTAACTGCCACGTGGGTTCTTATGGTTGTCAAGACTACAACGTTCTATGCTAACCATTGAGGCTAAATCAAGTGACCGCACTCAGAACCTTCCACGGCGGGAAGCACAAGCCATCCGACTGGAATCCGAACATTCCGGCCAGAACCAACCAAAGAAAAAAAACAGAACCAGCGCCTCACCTTGAGCTGAACAGAGGAAGATCCTGAAGTCCAGCGATGGTCTTCATTAAAACACAGCCAACAGACTTACCTTGATGTGATCTGTTTGTTGCTGTTGGTCATTACTACTATTCAGTGTACCTTTACATTATTATGCACCCAGTGTGTACAAGTTATATCACTCAAAACCGTATGAAGAACTACCATGTACTTCCCACAACAACTTTTAACCTCAAATCCTTGCCTAAAAACAATGGAATCATTCAATACAAAACCGTGTCTACATTTTAGAATAAACAATCATCTAGATTATTCAGGGGAGAAACTATAGAGAGCAAATCTAAATGTTGAGCTCACAGAGAGCCGACCATAGCCCTGCAACGTCACCCTGACCGCCTCATCACCAACAGCAAATCATGCCAGCCAGCCAACACATGTACAGGTCCAGTGAGAAGTGGACATTTGAGCGAAAGGACTGCCCATAACATGAAGACCAATTCCTGAACTATCCAACCATCTTCATGGATTAAAGATTTACAGATTGACATGCCATTGTGTTCTAATCACCTTTGTCTGCTCCCTCGTTATTTATAAAACTCTACATCTCCATTGTCAGTGTTGCATCCTACTCATGAGGGTGTGGTCTGAGTGAGCAGAGATGCATGCTGGGATACAGTGCTGTCTGAAGTCTTCAGTTCTATAGACACGCCCCTCAGGAGAAACCAAGTGTATGAGAATCTGTCGTGACATCAGTTACATGAGCTGGAATATCCTTCAAGATGGCACCAGGATTCTCAGAGGAGAAAGGCCAAGAGAAAGATGTGAGGGTTCTTCCTCTCAGCCAGTGGAACACAACGGTCATCAGAGTACCATGGAACACTTTGAAATGTTCTCCTCCATACACCGTGAAGCCCCGGTGAAGGTTTCTTTACCTCCTCATCTGAAGAATAAAACTTCAGCTTGAAGAGTGCACTACTTGGAGTTCCCACATTGGTTCTGATTTAAGGGAACCAATCGTTCAGCTAGTCCTGTACGAAACAAACAGTTCAGCCTGAGAAGACGTGCAACTGAGAGCCAGACAAGATCCACAGGGCTCTCCATCAATCCAGCCAGGTAGGAAGAGCCGCCTCACTACAGGTCTGAAGGTCATCTTGAATATCCATTGAGGTCCCTTTCCAACTTCAGACTCCTTGTGGAATGCCTTTAGGTGTCCATCCTCCATTGATCCTGATTGGTGTAGTCCTAGTTTGAAGTCACTGATCTGAACACGCCGCCCACATCCTTTTACACTTGATTTGGATCCTCTCCTTCCTGCCCAGTGTGTTGGATATCGCTCCGGAGCGTCGCTCCGGGCTCTTCATGTCTACTGGAGGCCTCAAGCAAACGTGTGGCCGTCCATCAGGTATGATTTAGTTGACCATTCCAATATCCCAAGCCAACCACATAGACCCCCGTATGAACATTATCACTGTCAAAGCAAGCAGGACGCACACACGTAGAACCCAGGACACACATAGAACCGCATGGAGACACACGAGTAGAACCCAGGACACACATAGAACCGCATGGAGACACACGAGTAGAACCCAGGACACACACATAGAACCGCATGGAGACACACGAGTAGAACCCAGGACACACACATAGAACCGCATGGAGACACACGAGTAGAACCCAGGACACACACATAGAACCGCATGGAGACACACGAGTAGAACCCAGGACACACACATAGAACCGCATGCCAGGTGTGAGTGGGACACACACACACACACACACACACACACAAACCCTAGTGATGCTCAAATATCATCCATCACATGTCAAACCCACACACTGAGCAATAAAAGGCCAAACACTCATGCAGGGTAAAAACCTCATGCCGAATAACATTCCATCATCCACCCCAGCTCTCCTGCCAGTACACCCAGAACAGAACAATCATTGTCTCCAGAGACGTAAATTATGTACAACATTCTTCAGTGGCGTCCCACATTGGTGATGGATTATGCTTGGTGTCTCCAAAATGTGTCCCAGGTTGATTCAACGTCTCTGAAGTCATGTCTTTGTAGTCCAGTGGTTTCCTGAATGAGGGGCCTTCACAGATGCAAACGGTGCAGCTTCAGTCAGCCTGAGGACAGGAAGGAGGTCATCTGTTCAGAAGACCACCCAGTGGAGGGGGGTGGCTCTTGAGGAGCAGGATCCTTCTTGGAATGGCCCCGAATAAGACCTTCTTGGAAATTAAACTGTTCCTGAGGAGTCACGATGCCTGGAGGGGACTGTTGAATGTGTTCCATGGTTCTCTGTGTCAGACTGAAGTTGTGTTTTAGTCGTTGAGATGAGGAGCCCCCTCATCTCCACCTGGTGTTTCTCCTTCTGAATCCCTGTCACCATCTTAAAGAACATTCTAGTTCATGGAACTGACGCCACGACAGTTTCTCAAACACTCGGTTTCCCCTGAGGGGGCGTGTCTACAGACCTGTAGACTTCAGACAGCTCTGTATCCCAGTATGCACCTCTGCTCACTCAGACCACACCCTCATCAGTAAACCAACACTCATATGATGAAGATGCAGAGCTCAGGAGAGTATCTGGAAAGAAGACTGAAGACATCAGAACCAAAACCATTACCTCGGCTTACAACAATAACTTAGTACCTGTAACCATTTTAACAAACCATTACAACCAACATAAACCAAACGCCTAAGTAACCCATGATCCAAATAAACATCCTTACTCCTCAGATCAACCTTCAGCTAAAGGGTTAACTCACCAGGATGCCAAAAAAAACCAATGTGCCCAAGAGTAATAAGAAACGAATGACTTACAGTTCGCAGTCCATCTTCATGTTTAAGTTGGGATACTCACAGAACTGCAGGTAAATATCCATGATAGACCTTTGAAGGAACGAACAGTTTACTCATTATTGTCCCCAAACTTGGCCACTGTCCCACAGTTCAACATCTACCATCTCCATTAAATCAGATAAATTAATGACAGTATAAAGTCAGGGCTTTTGGGATAATCCAACATTTAAATAATGATTAAGATAATTAAATAATCCATCTTTTTAATATAAGTTATACAAATTATTTGACTGTCATTAGTCAAGAGTGATTTTCCTCTTACTTTAACAAGTTTGAATGTATAGTCTCTAAAATGTTACTTTCAGGTAGAATCATTATTTAAATTTGAAATGAGAGTTAAACCACCACAATCCCCGATTTCCTTCACACATTATCAGTGATTTATAATCAACATACAACAACGCAGTTGTGCTTTGCTACACATTTCTACTCACATCAGGTCCAGATGAGATGCTCCTCTTTACTTCAAAAAGTGTTTAACCTGTGAAACAGGAAGAGATGACAAATAAGTCACAACAAAGCTCAACAGAACATTACACACACATTCTGGTTTCTGGGAACACAACAACATACCGCGTTTGGGAGACGCTACACTGCCAAACAGTGGAGGACACCAACGTACTGTCCGGTTCCCTTTTAAGTGAAACGCACCAGATGCAACCAATTAACCAATTAAGAAAACCACTTGCCGCGTGAGCTGCGGCAGGTGAGCTAATTAGTAAAACTCAACGCAGGTTTGGCGCCCTCTGGTCACCTTGGTAACAGTGATAGTCTATTCCAGCTCTGTATTCGATCTTAAATTACCTCCCTCATTTTAATTAAAGGCATGAGTCTGATGTGACTGATTTAGATTCATACTTCAAAACGAAGAAAGTCTTCATTCAATTCACCTTACTGTGTGTGTGTGTGTGTGTGTGCGTGTGTGTGTGTGTGTGTGTGTTACTACTGTTTGATGTCAAGTTGGTGAAAAGGAAGTCACGTGTGATCTTAAGTCCCTGTGTGTGTAGTGAGCAAATGTGGACAGCAGAGGGCGATGTTTCCACACGAGAACATCTGCTCTCTGCAAGCTCTGGGAGCAGGGACGCGGGAAGTCAGTCCGAGGGGGAGTGCTGAGAGAGGGTCTATAAAATGACGTCATAATAAATGCTGCGCAACATCCATTACTGGTGTGTAAAGACTAACTCTGCCAATTAGCCACTGTTATTCACAAACGTTAGCAAGTAAACAATGTGGAAATTAGAGTCAACTCGGCTGATACTGTGCTGAATTTCACACACTAACAACATGCCGATAAACTGTTGCGGTCCGGGATTATACACAGCGTTATAACAAGGATTCAGGAGGTTATTTCTAAAGGTTTACAAAGGAAAGTGACAATATAAGAAAGCCTTCATTTTCATCCAGAGTTACGAGTTGTCTGATATGAGGAAAGTGACGGTTTCTCCGTCAAGTGAACCGTCCGTCATTGCTCTTTTTTTGCCAACCAGTCTGTCCAAAACAGTCAGCGCAGTCATATGCTCCTTACCTACTGCTTGTGACATAAGCGCATTAATTGGGGTCTTTTTCAATGCCGCCAGCTTGCTTATGGCTTCTGTATGGAAATGACATTTTTCATGCTTCCGAAACTTTTCACCTGCCTTTTGCCAAACCCTCCTTTAATGAAGTTGCCAGCATTAATTATCCCGTCTGCCCTGACAAGCTTTTTCTCTATTGCAGAGCAGCACACGAAGCATAACGCGTGTCGGTTTCCCTCACGTAGTGTAGCCACGTCCACCGGCCAAACCAACCAACCTTAAATGACCGGCTAAAGTTCTCAAATGCCGATCGCCTGACTGGGAAGTGAAACTCCTTTGGCCGGCAGGGCTCTTCACCAACAGAATAACTAGTTGTTGTGACTGCCGGCAGTTGCACGTTAGCCAAAGCCAAGATATTAGGATCGACCGGAGGGGGGTTAGCGTCATTGTGGCCGGCGCAGTCGATATTAGGCTCGACCGGAGGGCGCGGGCTAGCAATAGCCCCATTGTTGCCAGCGCCGTCTTGCAGCAATAGCGTCTGTGAACATGAACTCTCTTCCTCAGGGGCGCTGGGGAGACAGCGGGCTGCTGACAGGGAATCGGATGACCGGCTGGTGTTTTGATGAAGTCTTGCTTTCTTCGGGCAAAAAAAATCTGATATACATCTTTTCTGCGACATGTTGCTCTTGTAACAAGCTTGACTTTTTGAATTTTCCCGCCGCGCATAGCATTGTTCTGCGTTGTGCGTCATAGCCTACATCATCCTACACAGACAATGTTCTAAATAAAATGAAATGATAACATGATAAATATCATAAAAAGGGTGGATGTCAATAATTTAATGAAAATTCATGTATGATAAAATTATACAAAAAAAAAAAGTGTTGATTTGTTCAGAAAGCTTTCTCACTTGCAGTTACAGCCAGGGGCCGCCAGGGGGGGGGGGGCTGCAGCACCCTAAGCACCCCCACTTCCCACGACCCTGTCTACCAGATACCGTCTCCATAGCAACCGTAACTTGGCAGCATCCTCAACGGCCCTTTGAGGAGTGGGAAGGAAGCCTTCATCAAAGAGACCAGAGAGACTCATTCACTGGTTAAACTGGAGTCATCGCACACCACCACACACGTTAACACACACACACACACACACACACACACACATGTCACATGGGGCTCCAGGTGGGAGGTCAGAGGTCAGAACATGTCCTTCCTGTATCTGTGGATCAGCTCTGAGACGTCCTCCTTACACACCATCACCCAGCCGTCCGCCTTCATGTGGTGTTTTTATCTTTTTATTCCTTTTAGTATTCTTTGGTAAGCTCTTACCTGGGGTGTTTTAAGTAGGGCATGTGAACCAGCTCCCAGGAGACTTCCAGAACACAGCAGAACCACAGAAAAACTCTTCCCTGTTGGTTGGAGAAGCCAATCACGGGCCCCCACTGAGCCCCAGCAGGCCTCAGGAAAAGGGCCCCCGGACTATCACCACCTGGGGGACACAAACGGAGGCAGAGACTCACCAATCCATACTAAGGACCCTCCACTCACCACCCCCCATTGCTGGGGAGCAGCCCACTTCTACCCCCCTGGTTTAACCTGTTTTTATCACCAGATCCACTGTTCTCTTCTGCTTTGATTCATCGGATTGTTTTTATCCCTTTTTATTTTGCTCTTGGCTTTCTATTCTTGTTGGTCACTGTGTTGCACCAGGGATCTAGAAATGAGCCCCGTTCCCACTCTAGTGGAGACACGGACACACACACACACACACACACACACACACACACAAAAACACACACACACACACACACACACACACACACACACACAAAAACACACACACGAACACACACACACACACAGACACACACAGACACACACACACACACACACACACATACACACACACACACATACACACACATACACACACACACGCACACACATACACACACACCTGAGCAGAGTCCATTAAACCTGCCCCCCCCCCATACCTTCCACAGGGTGGAGCAGAACACGGACGACTGGCTGAAGCAGAACCTGCTTATTCTGCAACAGCCCTCCGCTCACTTTAACCCCCTCCTTAATATATTAATTAATATATACACCTTCACACACACATTAACACACATCGGCTCAGCCACAATATTTTAATTAATATATACACCTCCATACACACACATTAACACACATCGGCTCAGCCACAATATTTTAATTAATATATACACCTCCACACACACACATTAACACACATCGGCTCAGCCACAATATATTAATTAATATATACACCTCCACTCACACACATTAACACACATCGGCTCAGCCACATAGTTACCCTGGTCTCCCCCTCAATAGAATTACATCTCAGTCCACCCCCCACTCACTCTGTTCCTCCCCCTCCTGTAGATTCCACCAAGCAGCGGCCCCCACCACAGACCCGGACTGGTACAGGTACAGCGGAGAGACTCAATGAGGTGCCTGAACAGAACACCATGATGATGGGTCAAAGCAAAGGGAAATGTCCCACAAAGCAATCCCAATCTGAAGCCACCTCTAACAACACCAAGTCTCCTCCGCTGTCCGTCCAGTCCACGAGCACACCCTCACAGCGCACTGTGCAGCTTAGACTCCACCACGCCCTTAATTCGGCCACGTTAAGTCCCCTCACCATCACTCCCGAGCGCCGACGGCCGAGTGTAACCACCGACCCGAAGCCTCGACCGAACAAGACGATATTCAAAATGACCAGGCACGATCCTACAGGGCATAAAGTTAGGGATTGGACTATTTGATCCAT
Organism: Pollachius pollachius; assembly: GCF_949987615.1. Lineage (NCBI taxonomy): Eukaryota > Metazoa > Chordata > Actinopteri > Gadiformes > Gadidae > Pollachius > Pollachius pollachius. Next base: position 679,683 of record NC_136944.1, read on the forward strand.
CAATCCCATACTGATCATCGGTTACTGAAACTTGAGTCGGGCTCAAGTTTGCCTCCGCACACACACACAGACGCCCACATTGACAGTTATCCCGGTGCCAAATACCAACACATCACACAGATCTTAGATGAAAATCCTCCCAATTCACACACCAAGATTGTGGAGGTCGCTCTGGGCATCAACCATAGGGACAACCTGGTGGACTCGACGACGGACAAACCCGCAGGCCACCCTCTATGTCCCCATCATTCATTTGTCACATCGTTTAGCTGCACCACATCAGACCCTATTAACACGACTTAATGCATTCATCACTACATAATACAACTCACCTTTTGAAATACACCACTCTGAATTCCACACAACTCACGACCACATACATTGGACAGCAGACACCACATCACACATACTACAACATCGGCTGACTCAGTTAGACTTCGGGCGGGGTCTCCGTCCCAACAGGGACCGCCCGTCCCCAGGAATCTAATATTCTAAACCTATCCACCGTCTTCCATCTGTCAGGAACGGAGACTCAGCTGCTGCAGAGGGGCCTTAGTTTCATCCCCACCCCCCGTCCACCATTACAACCGGTCACTTAAATGATTAGAACCCTTCCATGGCCGGGCGCGGCCCGCCCCTGCCCTAACCTTAACCCCGCCTCCCCCTGCCCTAACCTTAACCCCTGGTCACCCACTCCGTCTCACCTTAACCCCTCGTCACCCACTCCGTCTCACCTTAACCCCTCGTCACCCACTCCGTCTCACCTTAACCCCTGGTCACCCACTCCGTCTCACCTTAACCCCTCGTCACCCACTCCGTCTCACCTTAACACCTCGTCACCCACTCCGTCTCACCTTAACCCCTCGTCACCCACTCCGTCTCACCTTAACCCCTCGTCACCCACTCCGTGTCACCTTAACCCCTCGTCACCCACTCCGTGTCACCTTAACCCCTCGTCACCCACTCCGTCTCACCTTAACCCCTCGTCACCCACTCCGTCTCACCTTAACCCCTGGTCACCCACTCCGTCTCACCTTAACCCCTGGTCACCCACTCCGTCTCACCTTAACCCCTGGTCACCCACTCCGTCTCACCTTAACCCCTCGTCACCCACTCCGTCTCACCTTAACCCCTCGTCACCCACTCCGTCTCACCTTAACCCCTCGTCACCCACTCCGTCTCACCTTATCCCCTCGTCACCCACTCCGTCTCACCTTAACCCCTCGTCACCCACTCCGTCTCACCTTAACCCCTCGTCACCCACTCCGTCTCACCTTAACCCCTCGTCACCCACTCCGTCTCACCTTAACCCCTCGTCACCCACTCCGTCTCACCTTAACCCCTCGTCACCCACTCCGTCTCACCTTAACCCGCCTGGGGCCTCCACTGCGGACCCCCACCACCTCCCTAACCCTAACCAGCTTCCCTCCTCTACGCCTCACCTTAACCGGCTCCCCTCCCACACTGGAGGGGCCGACGTAGGGTCCGCCCCCGTCCACAGGCCTGCTGAGGGGGGCCCCCACTAGGAGGGCCTGGATCCATGAGTCAGGTGGTCTTCCCCAACAGGTTCCCTGAGGGGACCCCTGACATCAGGAGCGGAGATGATCGGGGGGGGGGCAGCCACACACACACATCATACCCCTCATCAGCACATTGACACCAAACATTACACACACTCCAAACTGAAACACGCATTCACACGCACACAACACAACAATCCCACACTCCAGAATTTTAGAATATTACAGATATTAGAAGCCCCCCTCTCCACACCAAAGCCACTTTCAGCAGCTGGCGGTCTTCAGGAACCAGCACGCCTCCACCTCCAGCCCTGTTCCGCAAAAACTCACCATGCAGGACAAAAACATCATCTACGCCATCACATGCTCCGAATGCCACATCATTTATGTCGGCGAAACAAAGCCCAGGATACTCACCAGACTTAAACAGCAGTTATATACTATACACATAGGCACACTCAACACTCAAACGGTCCAACACTTCCAAACACACCCCATCACCTCACTATCCATCACCGGGCTGGAGATGAAGGCGTGCTGGTGGGACAGACAGAGGAAGGCGGCGGAGCATAGGTGGATAGCCAAGCTTAGGACCCTTCCCCCCTTGGGCCTGAACATCAGGGAGTAGGGGCCGCGCTGGGACGCTGCTGGGGGCGCTGGGGGGTCCTGGGACTCCTCCTTGGGGGTTCCCTGCATGGCGTCGGGTCCACTGTGTGTTTTAATATGTTGCATGTTTTTATCTTTACTGTGTGCTTCCTGTGCATCATTATTTAACTGAGGCCTTCCACCTCTTTCACTCCCCCATTTATTACAATGGAGGCTTCTTTTATGTGAAAGGATGGTATGAATGTGTGAATGGTTTTTGAATGTGTGAATGAGCACTTATTTTTCCCTGTGTGTTTTAAATACTTCTTGCATGCTTTTACCATGTTTTTATAGATATGTATATTTGTAAATTGTTACATTAAAGGGGTTCCTGTATTTTTCACCCATGAATTCCTCAGATTGCAGTGTGTGTAACGTGAGCGTTTGGCTGAACCCAAGTGCACAGACGGGCGAAGAGCGTGGAACAGTGTCAATCGTTTATTCGGATTCAGGATCGGCAGGCAGGATAGTCAGACAGGCGGGGATCAGGAGCAGGCAGGATAGTCAGACAGGCGAGGATCAGGAACAGGCAGGATAGTCAGACAGGGGAGGATCAGAGAGCAGGCAGGATAGGTGGTAGGTCAGGATTCGAATCGCGGGAAAGCACTGTGAAACACAAGAGACAATCTGGCAGGGAATGTTTGGGAGGAAAGGACTGATATAGGGGAAACACAGGTGAAGGTGGTTGGGTTAATTGGGAGTGATCAGGGTGGCAGGCAGGTGAATGGGAAAACCAGGGGCGGATCATGACAGTGTGCTCCTTTTTATTCCTATATTTTGTATTCATGTGCAAGATTTACTATTTATGAGAGAATGTGTATGGATGAGTCTGTATGCGTGGATAAATGTGTTTGTGTGTGTCTCTCTCTCTACACATATGTTTATATATGTGTATATAAATATATATATATATATATTTTTTTTTATTTATATGCATGTTTGTGCGGTCTTCAGATCCCGCCCGTGTGTGTGTATTTGTGTGTGTGTCTGTGCGTGTTTGTGTGTGTATGTGTGTGTGTGTGTGTGTGTGTGTGTGTGTGTGTGTGTACTGTACCACATGAAGGCGGACGGCTGGGTGAAGGTGTATAAGGAGGACGTCTCAGAGCTGATCCACAGATACAGGAAGGACATGTTCTGACCTCTGACCTCCCACCTAGAGCCCCATGTGACCCGGCCAGAGGACGGGCTCTGACCTCTGACCTCCCACCTGGAGCCCCATGTGACCCGGCCAGAGGACGGGCTCTGACCTCTGACCTCCCCCCTGGAGCCCCATGTGACCCGGCCAGAGGACGGCCCTGACCTCTGACCTCCCACCTGTAGCCCCATGTGACCCGGCCAGAGGACGGGCCCTGACCTCTCACCTGGAGCCCCATGTGACCAGGCCAGAGGACGGGCCCTGACCTCTGACCTCCCACCTGGAGCCCCATTTGACCCGGCCAGAGGAAGGGCTCTGACCTCTGACCTCCGACCTGGAGCCCCATGTGACCCGGCCAGAGGACGGGCTCTGACCTCTGACCTCCGACCTGGAGCCCCATGTGACCCGGCCAGAGGACGGGCTCTGACATCTGACCTCCGACCTGGAGCCCCAAGTGACCCGGCCAGAGGACGGGCTCTGACCTCTGACCTCCCACCTGGAGCCCCATGTGACCCGGCCAGAGGACGGCCCTGACCTCTGACCTCCCACCTGGAGCCCCATTTGACCCGGCCAGAGGACGGGCCCTGACCTCTGATCTCCCACCTGGAGCCCCATGTGACCCGGCCAGAGGACGGGCTCTGACCTCTGACCTCCCCCCTGGAGCCCCATGTGACCCGGCCAGAGGACGGGCTCCTGATCAACTCTCATCATCACATCACTCATGATCACCGAGCGTCGTGTCCAGGAATGTTTTAATAAAGCGCTGAGAGAAGAACGCTGGGACTCCTGTGAGCTCATTACACCAAACATACCCAACGCCTTTAGTTTCAGGACGTTTTCATCTACAAGCTTCAGTTAAAACCCCTAAACAGCGTCGCTCTGGTACATTGGAACTCCCCTGAAAAGGTGATGAGTGATTAGTGACTTTTCCTTTGTTTTTCCTGACCTTCCAAGCCCTCTAAGACAGACTTCCAGTGGTGGCGTCAGATAAAACATGAAGTCTTGGATAAAGTGAAGAGAAGATTCAGTGAAGCCTGTTAAATGTGCATCCGAAAAGTTTATACACACAATTTCAATGTGTTTGAATCACACATTATAGCCAAGCTTGTGTTGTTAGTGTAGGATCAATAGGTCGATTAGTGAAGCTCCAGATTGACAGATTGAGGGAGACGGGGGGGGGGAGACGGGGGGGAGAGAGAGACGGGGCGGGAGGGAGACAGGGGGGGAGAGGGAGACGGGGGGAGAGGGAGACGGGGGGGAGGGAGACGGGGGGGGAGAGGGAGACGGGGGGGAGAGGGAGACGGGGGGGAGAGGGAGACGGGGGGGAGAGGGAGACGGGGGGGAGGGAGACGGGGGGGAGGGAGACGGGGGGGAGAGGGAGAGGGGGGGGAGGAGAGGGAGACGGGGGGGAGAGGGAGACGGGGGGGAGAGGGAGACGGGGGGGAGGGAGAGGGGGGGAGAGGGAGACGGGGGGGAGAGGGAGACGGGGGAGAGGGAGACGGGGGGAGGGAGAGGGAGACGGGGGGAGAGGGAGACGGGGGGGGGAGAGGGAGACGGGGGGAGGCAGACGGGGGGAGAGGGAGACGGGGGGGAGAGGGAGACGGGGGGAAAGGGAGACGGGGGTGAGGGAGACAGGGAGAGGGAGAGGGAGACGGGGGGGAGAGGGAGACGGGGGGGAGGGAGACGGGGGGGGAGAGGGAGACGGGGGGGAGAGGGAGACGGGGGGGAGAGGGAAACGGGGGGAGAGGGAGACAGGGGGGGGAGAGGGAGACGGGGAGGAGAGGGAGACGGGGGGGAGGGAGACGGGGGGGGAGGGAGACGGGGGGGAGGGAGACGGGGGGGGAGAGGGAGACGGGGGGAGAGGGAGACGGGGGGGAGAGGGAGACGGGGGGAGAGGGAGACAGGGGGGGGAGAGGGAGACGGGGGGGGAGAGGGAGACGGGGGGGAGGGAGACGGGGGGGAGGGAGACGGGGGGAGGGAGACGGGGGGGAGAGGGAGACGGGGGGGAGAGGGAGACG
>NC_136944.1:690000-742500 GCF_949987615.1 Pollachius pollachius
AGTCTGCGGACCCTTTTTGTTCAGCTCAGCCTCCAGATGATCCAGGTCTACGCTCTTCTCACAGATCCAATGGTGCAGTGTGTAACACGGTTCTTCAGACCAGCCGTCCTCCCCTGCCACGACACAGTCTCTTGCTCCGCCGTCATCGCGTGGTTTACCGTGTCTCCAACTGAGAACCACGAGGAGGAGACAGAGGAGGTCACTCTGTCACTCTCAGAGAAGAGATGCTGCTGAATAGTTTTCAGCCTTACATTGAGGTCATGGGGGTACCATCCACCCACTTGAAGGTCCCCTCTGTCTCTCCATCACTCAGTCCAATCCAGGAAGGACCCATCAATCTGCTGACAAACACCTGTTTCCAAAGGAAATAGCATCTGTTGTCATGACTACAAAGTACACACACACACACACACCAGACACACACACACACACACACAATCTCTCTCTCTCTCTCTCTCTCTCTCTCTCTCTTACTTATTCACTCACACAAATAATATGTCTCTCCAACACACACACACACACACACACACACACACACACACACACACACACACACACACACACACACACACACACACACAGTTCTTCTCTGCTGTTGATGACCACCAGGTCTGCCTTCCTTTGCAGACAGTCTTCTCTACTGGCCCTCCAGCCCTTCTTAGTAGAGAAATAAGGTAGAAACTCTTGTCGTAAAGCATCCAGCCCTGAAGTGTAAATTCATCTGTTGAATGTAAAAGAAAATCCTGAACAAACAGAGAACTGCTTATCTTACGATCTTCGTTACGGACACACAACCCTGAGACCTGACCTTAACAGACCACATAGAAGCATGACCTTAATAGACGACAATAGAAACCTGACCTTAGTAGACCACAATATGAATCACAAAAGCAGAGGGTGTTGAAATTAATGTTAATGACGCGATTGATTTAATAACTTGGATAAAACCCTCACCGAGTTCACCCAGTAAGTGCTCTCTCCCCTCCCTCCAGGGTGACGGTGAGTCTAGGACAGGACAGAGGAATACAGAAGAATTGAGCTCTAAAACAGAAGCAAGCATCCTTTGCCGCCAACGGAGCTTCATGCCAATTCATTGTCACCCACGGCCGATAACCACCAGGTTGAACGCTGATTGGCTGTTACGTTACGTCCCTCAGTCGCCACGCTATTGAACGCTGATTGGCTGTTACGTTTCGTCCCTCAGTGGCCACGCTGTTGAACGCTGATTGGCTGTTACGTTACGTCACTCAGTGGCCACGCTATTGAACGCTGATTGGCTGTCATCACCCGAATGTGACAAATGACAAATGCAGTTGATTGCTTGTTTAAACAGGGTGAGAAAACAGGGAGTGGAAGGACGGGACCATATAATGTTCAGCTAACTGTTGGGTTACAGGGGTAATTGTTTAATGGAAAGTGTAGTATACTATGCATGCAAATCAATCACTCAATAGCTTTTACTGTTATTCAGGGCTCAAAGTGCATTGATACTTAAATACTACTAAATGCACGGCAACTACTATTGGTTAGTTGAAAATAATAAGAACAAACAGCTGAAAATTGTGTTCAAGTAACAACAGCTAAGGCAGCAACCTGCCTAACTATAGTGAACTAAAGCACGGGCTTGTGTGGGGGGGGGGGGGTGTGAGGGCAAGATTGCAGATTGTACATTGGCTACCTGACGTGGGAGATGTTTTTTTTTGTTAACAGAAGAATGCGTCATTGAGATTAAACATCTCTTCAAGTGATCTGGCCAAGACAGGCAGCAGTAGCCTACAGTCACACATAGCCTACACATGAAACATGAGAACAACAAAACAACTGAAACAGTCGGCAGGGGGCAGGGGGGATTTCTATATCGCAAGACATTTCGGGAGGCTCAAGGAGGTGGATAATGTTTAAAGAAAAATAACGTTTTGCAAAAAAGTGTCTATGATAGACATAAGGCTCAGGTGGGAGAGTGTGTCGACGGCGGGGCGGTTATCTCAATCTTGCCGTTGTCTTGAAACGTCTGCATCAGCGCGCCCGTGTGTGCAGTGTGTGTCCCTGTGCGTGTGTGTTCGTGCACGTGTGTGTGGATTGTGTGTGCGTGTGTGTATGCGGTGTTTATATGTGTGCGTGCGGTGTATGTGTGCTAACCCTATTATTATCACTGAATCTAACAAAAACAATATGTATCATTATCATTGCTGTTATTACAGTCATTAATATGATTATACTGTATTGTAATTCTATTCAGGATGATATGATTTAGACTCACTGAAGCGCAGGGAGATGAGGAGAATACTCAGCAGTCCGATGCTCACAATGACAATGATGTGAAACCATAGAGCTGTTCAGGAGTAGGACACACACACACACACACACACACACACACACACACACACACACACACGGTCACTTTGGCTAAAAAAGTTTTCTAAAGATAAATCTTAAATGTATTTGGAGGAAAACATACTTTTTTGGATCATTGTTTTGGACTGGATTATTTATTTTAAGTTCTCTCTAAAGGACCACCTACCAAATCTTCTCTTCCTGGTCTCCTCCCGGTCCAAAGACGTGTCCTCAGGTTCCTCAGAGAGTCCAGGGTCCGGTTCAGAGATGGTGACCATTGTTGCTCCCTGACGTCTTCCACGGCTTCTGAACTTACCCTTCTTCTTTGCTCTATCAGCTGGAAAAACAACGTCACTTGTTTTCATTCTGACCAATTATCAGCTTGCAATCTGATACCATCAGTGTAAGGAAATGTTTTTCTTCTACTAAACACAGACTCACAGACTCACTCAAGCACACACACACGGACACACAGAGTAATGTACACACAGATAAATTCATACTGCGTGGCTGTCATTCACAGTCCAGACTCCCTACGGTCTGCAGAATCCCTCCCCGTCTTGAAGAAACACCTGAAGACCTCTACTGAGAACACCTCAGTAAGTGATGACGGGTACTGTGGCTCTCGTGTTTAGAACACACTTAAGCAGAGCAAGTACAGGTCTCTAGCATACATGTTATTATTCCCTCATTATTGACATACACGCACACATCGTTTACAGTAATACACACAGAAATACATACGTATACACACAGTAATCGAGGGGGGACAACATGTGGCCTGCGTGTCACCACGGTCTTTCACATCGGCCCACGCAGAAAATATGAGGACATGTATTGTGGGATAATTTGAGATATGTTTATATTAATGACAAACTTTATAGAATTATGTTAAATTCATAAGTACACCTGATATCACTTCAGTTAAATGAGCAGCCTTTATTAAAACACAAAATTGTTGATTAAATAAACCATTGTCACTCTAATGTCACGCTGCACTACCATCAATACTAAGTAATGAAAAAAACTAAACTTGTGTTCTGCTCCCTAAAGTTCCTCTGCACTCTGTTCCACGTATATAACGAACATATATCATGAAACACACAACTACTTAAGATGCCTATCAATAGTTTGTAACTCATGGGCGTAACCACAAGTCAAGTAAGGCTAATGCGAGCTTTTTGTCTCGATCACACACATGTCGTTATTTAGGAGAATAAATCTGTCTATACAGTTGCTGGTTCATCAGGTCGGCCCATTTGGCTAAAAACATTTTCTAAAAGTACATTTTAAATGTATGCAACACGAAAAAAACGCGTTTTTTTAACTGGATTATCTATTTTAAATCCTCTCAAAAGGGCACCTACCAAATCTTCTCTTCCTGCTCTCCTCCCGGTCCAAAGGTGTGTCCTCAGGTTCCTCAGAGATTCCAGGGTCCGGTTCAGAGATGGTAACCATGGTTCCTCCCTGACAGCTTCCAATACGTCTGCTCTCAGGAGTCAGCTCTGCTATATCAGCTGGAAAAACCACGTCACATGTTTTAATTCTGACCAATCATCAGCCTGCAATCATCAGTGTCAGGAAGTGACAGTGTTTTTCTTCTACTCTTATCAGATGTCTTCAGTTGACACACAGACTCACGGACGCATGCAAACACAAACACACACACACAAGATTATTTTTTATTGAATATAAAGACACAACATACATAGGTATAATATAGCAGATAGCGTAGTGGACATGTCTTGGAGTCCACTACCGATTTGTATTCATATTTTAATACAACTTAACTCACCACATTATGGGAACAGCAGAATATCTGTGTTTCGCTGACGTTGTCTGTGTGTGTGTGTGTGTGTGTGTGTGTGTGTGTGTGTGTGTGTGTGTGTGTGTGTGTGTGTGTGTTTGAGAGACATATTGTGCGTGTGATTAAGTGAGTGAGTGAGTGAGGGAGAGAGAGAGCGAGAGAGATATTGTGTGAGTGAGTGAGTGAGTGAGTGAGTGAGTGAGTGAGTGAATGAGTGAGTGAGTGAGTAAGTGTGAGATAGAGAGAGAGAGAGAGAGAGAGACAGACATTGTGTGTGTGATTGAGTGAGTGAGTGAGTGAGTAAGTAAATTGGCATGCTATTTGTCCCTTAGCAGAGACTACACCGTAGCAGAATACCTGACCACCGTGACCGACCCAAAACTGAGGAAATCCTTGACCAGATACAGACTCAGCGAACACAGCCTTGCCATCGAGAAGGGATGCCACAGCCAGACCTGACTCCCAAGAGAAGACAGACTGTGCTCCCACTGCACACACAACCAACTAGAGACAGAACTGCACTTCCTCAGGAATGCACACTTCCCACGGATTACAAAGGCATGCAAGGACTTCAAAGACACTCCAGATGCTCACAAACTGCCATACCTGTTGGGAGAAATACAACAATGTACGAACGCAGCAGCAAGATTCGTCACCTGTTGTGATGAGAGAAGGACCTCAAACTCCCCATAGACTCATCCCCCTGGACTCACTCTGAACAAAATAATTGCACTAATCCTCCATAATGTAAATACTGTGTATTTAGAGTGTATCTTTAATTTATCTGTTTATACGAGATACTGTAATTTTATTAATTTTATAATATCGCACATTTTACTTTTTAAAGTACTTTTATAGTATAACATTTGATATGTAGAGATATTTTGTATTGAACGGTTTATACTTATTATGTTATCATAATGTACATCTTACCTTTATACTTTTTATTTTATAACGCTGTTTATTTTATTGTTCACCTGCTTTGGCAATGCAAATGTATATTTCTCATGCTAATAAAGCTTTTTTGAATTGAATTGAATTGAATTGAGAGAGAGAGAGAGAGAGAGAGAGAGAGAGAGAGAGAGAGACTGTGTGTGTGAGTGAGCGTGTGAGTGAGTGAGTGAGTGAGTGGATTTAAACAGTTATTGCTCAGAGGTGGTGTGATTGAGAGAAGGGATATGGCTGTTTTATTGATGTGGTTAACATGGTGTGAATTATTGCAACTGTTTGTTCGTCTGAATTCTGCATTCTCCGTCCGCAAACAACATGAACAATTATTACTATTGTAAAATGACGACTTTTTACTCGGAAAAGTGACTTTAGTGCCTGGACGAGTGAAACGTAAATGTACCTATCCCAGGAACAATGCCTCATGAAAAAAGTTTATGTTGACACACACACACACACACACACACACACACACACACACACACACACACACACACACACACACACACACACACACACCTTTGCTGTTCTGCAAGCTGTGATGGACACTTGCAGACTAACACTATTCTCAATTCAATCCATACAAATTTTATCTAAAGTAAAATATTTACAAGCCAGGGCAACATGTTTGTGGCTGTATGGCTCTGTTGGGGGAAACTGGAATAGATCTCACCGATCTTCATTTCGTCCCTTGCACCGCTGCGTCTCCAGATACGTAGAGATACAGGACGCTACACCCTGAGTCTTGTTATCTGTGGTCTGTGTGTGTGTGTGTGTGTGTGTGTGTGTGTGTGTGTGTGTGTGTGTGTGTGTGTGTGTCTGTGTGTTTTTTTCCATGTCATCATAATGATTATTGAGTGTATTTATATTCTCAGCCGGGGCAACATGTCTGTATTTGGCGGGATGGCTCTGTGGGGGAAACTCCCCGGCCGTCCGAGCAGCCTTGAAACACCACATCCCCATCAGGTCAAACAGTTTAGAACGCCCTGGACCAGAGATCTGAAGGGCTTCGCAGGCCGCTTCTTAAAGGACGCCCACTGACCCTAGCCCCCCAAAGGGCAGGGAAAGCCCCCCTAATATCAGGGACCCTGGAGAAGGAACCCTGAAGAGGGATCCCTCTCCAGGGATGGTAGGAGTGCAATAGGAGCCAGAATAATGTGTAGACGGAATGGTAGCATTACAACTGCTATCTGACAGATATCCTCTATCCATCGCTATCTCTTGTCTTTATAGTCCAACACTTAAAAGCGGTTGCTTTAGTTATTTCATCATTTTGTTTATATGTACTTTCTTTTTTTTTAAGCACAGAGAGAGAGAGAGAGAGAGAGATTCACACACACACACACAGACAACCAGCATTTCAAGGTCCTGGAGTGGCCTAGCCAGTCTCCAGATCTCAACCCCATAGAAAATCTTTGGAGGGAGTTGAAAGTCCGTGTTGCCCAGCGAAGGCCCAAAAACATCACTGCTCTAGAGGAGATCTGCATGGAGGAATGGGCCAAAATACCAGCAGCAGTGTGTGAAAACCTTGTAAAGACTTACAGAAAACGTTTGACCTCTGTCATTGCCAACAAAGGGCATGTAACAAAGTATTGAGATGACCTTTTGTTATTGACCAAATACTTATTTTCCACCATAATTTGCAAATAAATTCTTAAAAAATCAGACAATGTGATTTTCTGGATTTTTTTTTTCATTTTGTCTCTCATAGCTGAGGTTTACCTATGATGAAAATTACAGGCCTCTCTCGTCTTTTTAAGTGGGAGAACTTGCACAATTGGTGGCTGACTAAATACTTTTTTGCCCCACTGTATATACACCTCCACACACACTCATTAACACACATCGGCTCAGCCGCAATATATTAATTAATATATACACCTCCACACACACATTAACACACATCGGCTCAGCCACAATATATTAATTAATATAAACACCTCCACTCACACTCATTAACACACATCGGCTCAGCCACATAGTTACCCTGGTCTCCCCCTCAATAGAATTAGATCTCAGTCCACCCCCCACTCACTCTGTTCCTCCCCCTCCTGTAGATTCCACCAAGCAGCGGCCCCCACCACAGACCCGGACTGGTACAGGTACAGCGGAGAGACTCAACGAGGTGGCTGAACAGAACACCATGATGATGGGTCAAAGCAAAGGGAAATGTCCCACAAAGCAATCCCAATCTGAAGCCACCTCTAATGACACCAAGTCTCCTCCGCTGTCCGTCCAGTCCACGAGCACACCCTCACAGCGCACTGTGCAGCTTAGACTCCACCACGCCCTTAATTCGGCCACGTTAAGTCCCCTCACCATCACTCCCGAGCGCCGACGGCCGAGTGTAACCACCGACCCGAAGCCTCAACCGAACAAGACGATATTCAAAATGACCAGACACCTTTGGGTGTCAAGGCACCTTTCATGACACCCAAGGTCCCCTTGCAATTCATGAAAACAATCTAGGGTCAAAAACAGCAGGAGAACTCGTGCTCCTAGCACCCACGGTGCTGAGAGCCCTAGCACCCATGGTGCTGAGAGCCCTAGCACCCATGGTGCTGAGAGCCCTAGCACCCACGGTGCTGAGGCAGGAGGTTGGGACGGTGAAGACCAGCTGAGGATGACGAAGGGAGCGGCAGGGCCTGTCCTCCTGGAGGAGGTCGGGGAGATAAGTGGGGGCCACGTTGTGGAGGGCTTTGTCGGTGAGCAGAAGGGTTTTAAGGTCAATCCGGTGTTGGACACTGAGCCAGTGTAGTTGGACGAGAATGGGGGTGGCGTGGTTGGGTGATTTGGTGCTGGTAATGATGACATTTAACATTCTTTAACCTGAGACCCCCACCATTACCCTACATATCCGGATCAAACCATTTAACCTGATGCCCCACAACAACCCCACATACTGGATCAAACCATTTAACCCCAAAGAGGAAATATTGTCTCCACATGGAAGTGTGAAATGTATAAGTCTCACACTATGTAATTTAGTCTGAAGAGAACAAATAATAATCTCCTACTGCTCATCAAAATGTGTATTTCTTCTCTGTTTTCAAGATAAGAGCCTCTTACCGCCCCACAGTGTGTCGGCCAGTTCCTCCTGGTTCATCTCCATCAGGCAGAGCTTTGTGATGTCCACCACTCCCTCTATGGCGCGCCTCCTCTGCTCCTCCTTCTTACCATCCACCTCCTCCTCCTCCCTCTGACCCTCTGAGCATTGTGGGTAATCTGAGAAGAGATCCCTCCAGAGCTTCTTCAGCTCCTTGTCTAGAAAAGCGTGTGCGTTCTCCTCAGCCCTCTGGAACAGAACAAACATCAAGGAGAACTTTACTCTGAACTAACTGAGACATCAGAAGCATCTGTCCTGGATCCACGTCCCGCTGGACAAGAGATGCTTTCTAATGTCCATGGAGAGCTGAAGTCAAACGTCTTGGTGGACATTTACACACCTTGATCAGCTCTGTTTGATGCTGCTGTAGAGACTGAGAGCTGGTAACCTTTGACCTCTTCTGGTGTCTGTGGGGAACACGCACACACACACACACACACACACACACACACATACACACACACAAACACACACACACACACACACACAAACACACACACACACACACACACACAATTATATTTCCCCAGACTTGTAGACATCAGTATCAGTAGAGTCTGATAACAACCAACTGGTCCGTTTTCCTCGTCTGTTTGAAAGTCCTACCTCTTCTTTCTGGAGGGGCGTCCATCTGTAAAGTTCAATGGTAAACGCATAGAGTGGTCACTCTTCATGGAGACACAGCTGGGTCCAGGGGAGTCTGCTCTCTCCTTCTTGGCTCTTTTAGAAAAACAAAAAACAGGATTTATGGACTTTTGGTAGAAGTTGTGTCTTTATGATCTCTGATAAATCCTTACCTCCTCTCAATAGACTGGTTTCGATCTTTAGAGTTATCAGGATGTTCCATAGCGGGGGCACTCTCAAAGGAGTCACAGCTGGAGCTGGATCCAGGGGAGTCTGCTCTCTGCTGCTGCTCTGGGCTTCAACACACACACACACACACACACACACACACACACACACACACACACACACACACACACACACACACACACACAGCTTTTACTCAGACTAATGATGGAGTCATGATGCATCACTGCTGATCTCTGAGATGGACAACAGTCGCAGACAGAGAGATCCTCTTCTTACCTCTTAGCTTTGCTCCGGCGGCCATGTTCCCCAGACAGAGTGGTTTTAGAGGTAGAACCCCCCTCCTCTCTCTCCTCACCCATAGAAGACTGGAGACCTGGACACAAACACAACTCATCCATCACTTCATTTGCCTTCTGAACTTTAGCTGTTTATTGAGAGAGAAGATCATTGTGACTGCGTCACACTAAAGCGTTATGGACGTCATAGACCATCAATATGAACCCCACAACATAACCACACTGCCCTCACTACAATACAGATGTGTACAGCAGATGACAGGTGAAGAATTAAACACCTTGGAGACTGTAACTGTGCTTAACTTACAACACAAAAAAGATATGCAATAGACTTAAAAGGATGCATTGCGGTACAATTAAAAGTAAAGAACGTTAGAATAATTTCTCCACTGGAACAAAGTCTGAATTCTGTCACTTTACTGAACCACAGATCCCATATAAATCAACTGGTGAAGCTCAACACATCAATAGTCAATCCGCACAAATATTGAACTTTTTTAAACATCAGCACATTGAAAGGACTTCTGTCAGGTCCTTCTTTTAATTCGGAGTAGCATCAAGACAAACGAATCACTTTAATATTGAAGCAGTGAAACATGAACTAACGTTGTATTCTCTACAGTAAACTCTGTCTTTAATTGATAAGCGATACACGGAGACATATACATAGGCGTCGATTACTCCGGGGACGCCGGGGACGCGTCCCCACCAGTTTTCGGTAAGATTCATTTTGTCCCCCCCAGAAAATAAATAAATAAATAAATAATAAAAAATAATAAAATAAATAAATAAAATAAAAAAAAATTAAAAATTAAAAATTAAGTTAATAGCGCGGCGAGACAGATGCCAACCAATCCACAAAAAGTATCCGGATACGGCACACAGCCGTCAACAATTTGCAACAACTAACATTTGGATGAGTAGTTCTAGAATGGGGGAGGGGTGGGTGGTACGGTGGGCGGCTCCTTCTCTCTGCAATCTGAACCTGACTGCTTGCTTCGCATTTCCATGGACAATCTGCTGCGGTTGCAGCCTGCATTTGAGGAGAGGAGGTCCGGAGGAGGTAACGTAACGTATTTAGATTTATTCATGATGACAATCTGTACAACTCCTTTGACGTAGTTTGACTACTAGCTTCTAGAAGCCAAGTAGGCCTAGCTGCCACAGTCAAGTTGGATCTGCCGGCTGTTAGCGATAGCATTAGATAATTGTATCATCTTAGATGCAGTTAGAGTTTAGATAAGGTAACATTAATGCTACACTACCCTCAGCCAGTCTTCCCATGTGGTAACATTTTATTTTACCAAAGTTAAGCTTATCTAAGCTTGTTATTGATGAGCTAGTGTAACACAATTCCAAGTATGTAGGCCTAGTGGTTATGTTTCTGACACTGATGCAATCCATTTTATTATCCTTCTCCAGACCAGACCTGCTGCAAGTGCCTTTGCAAGGACTGAAAAAAGGTGGTTGCATATGCATTACGTTGTGAAAATACCGAAGTAAGAACTGTGACCAGACATGGATGTGGGTTCAGCATTTTTTTTTTTAATTGATTGGCAAAATAAACAGAAAAGCTTTTTGATTGCACAGAAATTCTAGCAGAACATAAAGGGTGTGTGTGTGTGTGTGTGTGTGTGTGTGTGTGTGTGTGTGTGTGTGTGTGTGTGTGTGTGTTACACAATATATACAATAATAACCCAGAAAAACTGCTGGGCAACTACTAAATACAATTTATTGCAAGAAGAACCCTGAAAAACTGTTTTTCTTTGTGCAAATTCTTGAAGAACACAAAACTGGGGTGTGTGTGCAAATTATGCCACGCTGGACAACTACTAAATACAAACAAACGTAAGCCTATTGTATATTCTGTGTTTTAAAATGCCCCAAACAAATGTGCACGCCTCTCCGATGTGGCAATGAAGGCAGTGGCTATTTTCTGTCTTGTTATTTTCTCTAGCTTCTCCTTGTGGACATGGCAGACAGACACACTGTTGAGTTGTGACTGCAACATCGTGGAGCGGAGCCAATTCTTCAAACGAAGCAGGGCACTGAAGCTTCGCTCCGCTTCGCAAGAAGAGCCTCCACTTGGGTAAACAGCCGCCTAACTTCTGGTACCATGGTCTTCAAGACATTAGTGACTTCTTGACTAGAATTGAACTTGTCATTTGCCTTCAGCATAGTTAGTTGCACTTGCAGCAGCTGTGCATCCAATTCTGGGTAAAGCTCTACTACCTCGCTAATTTTCCCCGACACTAGGTGTTGCTCCAACATGGCCAAACGACCAAGGCCCTCTTGGTTGAACCTCTCATCCAGCTGCATGCTTGCTGTATCGATGGCAGAGAAAAATTGCACCCTGAAAGAGTCCTCTGCCGAAGATGGGGTGTGGCTGTTTGCAGGCCCACCATATCGGTTAGGTGGTTTCCGTACTTGTGGAAGATTTATTGGCTGCAGATCAAGAGATGTGGTGAGTTCTACAGCTCTTGAGTAAAGCCTCATAAATTTCTCGCTTGTTCTCTGTGCCACAAACGCTTTTCTTGTGCAATCAACAGCCTCTAACATCCCGCCAATTGTTACTGCCCTCCCTTGCAAGCTCTTATTAAGACCTTCAAGCTGCAGGAGAATATCCTGCCCAAGGATAAGGCCAAGTACCGTGTTGCCTTTATGCAGATGGTCAAGATGGCCACTTGCTCGAGGAGCTGTGACCCCTTTCGAGGAAGCCAACTCCTCCAATGCAGCCAAGATCACCTCGTATTGGGTGAGGACCGACTTGATCGCTGGCGTTCGCACAGTCCATCTGGTAGCACACAATGGCTTAATTGTGGTGAATGAACCATTTTCAGATATGGCTATCTGTTTAAAGATTGTTTTGAATTTCCCAGACTGGCCAAACAAACATCCCAGGTCATGGATCCACTGGAGGTCATCTCGCACAACTGGTGTGGATGAGCAGGCTGCTTGCGTGACCAGATTCACACAGTGAGGACCACAGTGGACAAAAGTGGCAAGCGGCTGTTCTCTGCGGACCAAAGCTTGCATCCCAGATAGGTGCCCTGACATGTTTGCTGCTCCATCATAGGTTTGGCCACGAAGACCCGAGAGTGGAAGATTGAGACGGAGCAGCACATCGGAGGCAATTTTCCAAAGATGCTCGCCAGTTGTGGAAGAGGCCTCGTACAACCCTACAAACTCCTCCCTTGGTTCCAGATCTTGGTCCACATAGTGGAGGCAGATGGAGATCTGCTCTGTTCCACTGACGTCCTGTGTGCCGTCCATTATGAGGGAATACTGCAGCACAGGTAAGGAAAAAATCTCTGCGGCTATCCCCCTAATTATAAAATGACCTATAATGCTCAGTAACTCATTTTGTATTTCAGGGCTTGTGTAGGGATGCTCTCTCTTCAGCCAGCTTGCAAGGTTGGGGTCATCCTCCGCCTTATCTCGGAGATAATTTTGGAAGTTTCCATCCATATTGGCATGGCCTCTAAGAGCCAAGCCCTGTTTGGAGAGGTACCTTACCGCACCTACAATTTGTAAAAGAGCTAACCTGGCTGCCTCTTGAGCCCTTGCTGAAGGGCGGCACAGTTTAATTCTTATGGAATCCTTTGTGTGCGCCTGTGTGTTGAGGGCAATTAAATGTGCCTTGCTGTTTTGGTGTGTGCTGAATGATTCCCTACTTTTTTTCCAGTTTCGGAACCCTACAGAGATGAATGTTTTTTCTGCGATTTTGGCCAATGTCGACTTCTGGTTTGCAAAAGCAGTCATACAGGGGAAACACAAAACACCCTTAACTTGCTGGCTGTAGTGCAGCCAAGGAATGATTTATACCAAATATCTTGGAATGTAGGAGTCCTATTCAGCAGAGTTTGTGGCTCAATTTCTCTTGCACTGGGCTGGTACGGGCCATCCAATGGGTGTTCAAGGCAGATCCCCTCAGTTTGAGTAGCTGGCTGCTCCTGAAATGTAATTAATTTATTGGATGTGAGTAAGTGTAAATCGTTCAGTGTGTAAATAGTTGTTAATAGTTGTATTTTTGTGGAGTAGTCCAGTAGGATTGAGGACTGCATATTTGGCAAACAGAATGCATATTTCAGTATTGAATTGTTTTAAGATCATTGTTGCTGCCTGTCTGTATGTTTATTTGAATACGATCAGGTCTTTTTCAAGACATTTGAGGGCCTCACCTCGTCATGCTCATCTGCCTGTTCCTGCAATTATTGGTTTGTCTCAGATGGGCCGGGGTCCTGTTCCTGACACAGACCATGTAAAAATTGAATGTTACTTGTTTCAATGTATTGAATCATACTTTAATGTCACAGGGTGAAATATTGTCGTTCATGTAGTGTTGTTTTAATGGAAATCTGTCAATTAACACACAGGTTTGTTTTTCTAGGGTGACTGAGTACTGTGAGCAGCCAATAACGGGAAAATGTCCTTGTGACGAGTCCATCCAGGCAAGTCACAATGCTAATTTATATTTTAAGCCATGCTCTTGGCCTGTTAACATGCTCAAAATGTCATTACAAGCACTGCTCTAAAAAATATTATTTTTTTCTTCAGTTACATGTTGACCTCACCTCTCCATTGTCATCATCCACAATTTCCTGGCATTCACTAAGTACTGATTGACTTAGATCCTCTCCCTGATAAAATGTTAACAAAGACAGAAGATTGTTGATAACTTCATTGATTTAGCTCTGTCTTATTTATTTATTTTAAAATGCAGTGTTTCCTCCTTTTAGGAACTTGTTTCTGCCAACTCACCTCTTCATTGCCATGATCTACCAGTTCCTGCCTTTCATTAAGCTCTGATGCACTTTGTTCCTGTTCCTTATGAATAAAAAAAAAGATTGTTAACTCAATTGATTATGCCCTCTATTTTATGTGATTTATGTGGTGTGCAAACAAAAGTCTTGTAACCTTTATTGTAATGATACGACTACTATGACGGTATGTTGGTTGTGGTATATATGTTATCAGTATTGTAATTGGTTTTTGACAAAATATTGGTTTGAAGTGTGCGGTTGCCTGGTACCATGGTTGTTACTTGGTACAAATAATATGGATGATTTACGACCATCTAGTGGGGAGTCTGCAAACTGCTAACAAAACGTCATCGAAGTGAAAATAAAATAAATCATCCGTACTGTTATAAATTCAAAATTAATTTAAATAGGAAAGCTAAACGTTAAAGCACAAAGGGCAAAACACTCCGGTAGCACTAGGCATGCTAGCCAACAGTGTGTCGCGCTGGTAGAGGCTAGCTAGCTAAAAAAACTCAAGAATGACATTTCTAGAATAATATTAATTTAGCTGAGCTCATAAGACACTAGCACACTAACTGTGCATGTCAGCTTCAACTGCTTAGCTTTAAAAAAAAAGCTCTGATGTCCTGTCCACTCCTTTTTGACATTATGCTGTATAATTAACTATGTAGGATGAGAGAATGTCGGGCTCTGGTTGTATCGCTATCTCGTCTTTTTTCAGTCGTGACTAGATGCCCCCTCTGCAGCACCGTAGTTGTGGATTCTTTTTGTATGAGGCGCCAGCCTGGCTTGGACAATGAATGAGATATTAATACCAATACTCTATGGCTGGTATGCAATGATGAGGCATCAGACCGTCAATTAATTTTAGCCTGAATACATAGGAAAAAAACACCAGACCGTTAGTACCACGGATGGACAGTATCAGAGCGAAAACCTGTTGAACTAAATGGATGTGGTTAGGCAGCAGGCATGCAGGCAACCCCGCGGGATACATCTGCAGACCACTGGCACATTAATAAAGGTAAGATGCGATATTTATTGCTTAAGATTTGCTGGTACTTTGGCAAGATCATTTTTTGCCCTCATGTGGTCAGCTGTTTTAACTTGAAATAGTACTACTAGCCATAGCCTCCAAGTAGCTTAACTTAAATTATCCAGTGTTTGCGTTCTTACGATGTTGGGTATAGAATAGTGGATATTACGATAGTGGAGTCGGTGGAGTCAGTCTCTTGTTGACTCAAAGTGACTTTTGGTCATTCGCTTTGCTTGAATTCTGGAATAATTGTGTCTGTGTGGTTGGGGGGGGGGGGGGGGAGTGCATGGGTTTCGGTCAGAATGCCCTGTAGATTGGATGGATGTGTGTTGTGAATTGAGAACAGCCAGCTCATGATGTGATATATAGCGTTCAGCCAGGGCCGCTGACAGGTTTGGCTGGGCCCGGGACAAAATTCTCTCAAAAAAAAAAAAACACACACACCTCTACTTTCTCAGTCCCTACCTTACCCTTAAATGACGGAAATTCAAAAAAATACTCTTTACTCAACAAACAATTTATTTGAACATTTTAACATTAACTTTGTGTGCAACTATTTAGGTGCGAAATGCCATGCGCCGGACTTTTGTGGTGTTAAAGTCATCAATGAGGTCATTGAAGTCCAGCTTCTTTGCAAGCTTGTGCTCTATGGAAAGCATTGCCAGCCCGTTGAGCCTCTCCTGTGACATCTTTGAGCGCAAGTAGTTTTTTATTAGCCTCAATTTGCTGAAGGCTCGCTCACCTCCAGCCACAGTCACTGGCATGGACAGGAAGATCCTGAGCAAAATGCAGAGTTCCCCATAAATGCTCTGAAGCCCCATTTCGTATATGGCATTCAAAAGATCCAGGGATCCAAGATTTTCTTTGAATGTTGCACTGTATATTTTTTTAATGTGCAGGATTTGGTCTTGAATGGACTCCGTCAGGTCACTCTTGTACTTTTCAGTGAGATTTTTGCAGGCTTCCTTGATGCTGTCCTCCGGCATCTCCCTGAACTTCCAGAGGACACAGAACTCACTGCAGATCTGCTGCATGGACTGAAATCTTGTTTCTAAGTGGGACATTATACTGTCCCGAAAGAGGTCCTCTGGGCTTTGCACCTCTGTCTCTGTCTGTTGCTCATCAAAAAAGTGTTTCCTCTTTCGAGTCTTCACTTCAATCTTGGCACTGATGCCCATGTCAGTGGCAACAGCAGTTGCCTCTTTCAAAAAATTGTTCCAAGAGGAACGCAATAATGCAATCTCCCCCTCCAACTCTTTAATATTAGCTGCTTGGACATCCAATGAGATTGTTGAGGACTGACTTATAATGTTCCTGTCCTCGATACATTGTAGCACCTTTGTCCAAAATGTGAGGAGCAAGACAGCATTAAAGGATTGAAAGTAGGTTTTCAGCCCATGTGCCTCAGCTTTTGTGTCATTGCTCAGGTTTCCTGTTGAAATGAGTGTGTCAAGTGCCTGTATCACGCTTGGCAAATGTTTTGCCACTGGGCGCACAGCTTCAATCCGAGCACTCCATCGCGTGTCTGATAAGAGGTGAAGACAACATCCCAAAACTTTTTTGAGGATTCCCCACCGTTGAGGACTTCCACTGAACAGTTTGTACAGCTGATTTACAAAGCCAAAGAAAATATCAACTTCTGGGCAAGCTCTGGCAGCATGGACACCAACCAAGTTTAAGGTGTGAGATGCACATGGGGAGAATCTGGCCAAGGGGTTCTTATCTAGTATGCGCGCTTGCACCCCTTTCACCTTTCCAGCCATGTTTGCACCATTGTCATAGCACTGACCCCTACAATCAGCTAGGTCTATTCCATGCTGGTCAAGTGCTTCCTCCATCATGTTGGCTATTTCCTCTCCTGTTTTTTTGGAAAAATCTTTGAACTGAAGGAAACGCTCCTTAATTTCCCATGCATTTTCAGTGGAGGTTTGACTGACATACCTCAGTAACAATACATTTTGCTCCACATTAGAGATGTCTGGGGTTGCATCACACATAATTGAACAAAATGAGGTCTCTTGCCTTTCCTTCAAAATAGCCTTCAGGACACGTTGTGCACAAAGTTCAATGAACTCGTTTTGGCTGTCAGGTGAGAGGTAATGTGCTTGCAGCCTTTTGCCCTGTAGCCGCTGCTGTCTGATGTTTTCCACATGACCCTTTAGGACAGCGTCATACCTCGATAATAGCTCAATTAAGCCCATGAAATTACCATTATCTGGTTCATCAATTTTGTTTGAGCTGCCCCTGAATGGCATATTTCTGCAGGCCAAGTACAGGGTCACATCCAGCAGTCGCTTCAGTAGTGCTTTGTTTTTTTCAATTTCTGTGTCCAGCAATTTCTGTTGTTCACTATCAATTCCAGCTGTATGTAAGACAGAATGTTGCAGGTTTTTCCATTTCCAATAGCAATGTTTGTGTGCCACATTTCTTTCATGTTCTGGGAATCTTTCATATAATTTTTTGTATTGGACTTTGGAAATCTGTATCCCATTTGTAGAATTTAGTGCACTTGTTGACCTTTTCTCTACTTCATGAGAGAAAAGTAAACATGGAAGGCAAAATAAGGCTTTCTTCGTCCTGCTATAGAGAATCCAGTCCCTATCGTTTTTTTCCCGTCTATTGTGAGAGGAAGAATATGTTAAATAGTGGGGAAATGCCCTGCCTTCTGCATCTGCTGGCAACTCATTTGCCATCTCTGAAAATGGGATTCTTTTCGCCATTGCACGCACAACGGTTACTCTGTCAGCATCTTCCATTTTTGCTGGCCATAATGCAGGGTCATGGTAATCAGGGGAATGAGCCCCTCCTCCTTCGCTGTGACTTTGTCTCTCACTGGTAACCTCTGACTCTTCCTCTACTCTGGGGGATGGATCCACTCCTCCTGAATCACTGTGTCTTTCTCTCTCTCTCCCTTCACTCTCCTCCCCTTCTCTCTCACTGGTAGCCTGTTCTTCCTCTATCTCACTGGTAGCCTGTTCTTCCTCTCTCTCATCCTGTTTGGTAGCCTGTTCTTCTTCTCTCTCATCCTCTCTAGCCTCTCCTATAAAGGTGAACATATTTCGATAAAAAGGGCTATATCTAAATTAACACGGGTCAGAATGAACCATTTAAAAAAGAACAAATTGAAAACCCCTTAATTTGACGATTTAAACACAGAAAAAAATAGGTAAGGTTTTTTAGCTAAGGTTTTTCAGCTAAGGTAGCTAAGGTTTTTTTTTTTGTTCCCAAAATTGTCAAACGCCGAAACACAACCACAGAATTCCCTTGTGCAGCTCCCAAACACATGACGTCGGGATGACAAGCCCATTTATTACGGATAAACCAAAAGGATTATTTACAACTTTAATTGGATAGGCTATGGATATGGACTGAGTGAAGTTATGGCTTTCAGAATCATACCACAATAAAACTCACGCTATTGTATTCACTTAGAGCTCATTAACTGCACATTTCATCGACCATTTTTCACTTGACCAAGGGGAATCATGTCAAGGGTACTTTTATTTATCGCCAGACCCGCGTTTATGTCCGCTGAACATCCAGAGAATGTTTGGGGAACAAGGCGGAGCCATTCATCTGGCGAGTTTCAAGTTAACGGCAATCAGAAACTAAGTTACAGGCTACCCCAAAACGTCACGTTTATAACCCATTTGTTACATCCAACTCTATCTAAATGGCAATTTCACATGTTGCCATGCCACTGGCTTATTTTAAACCATGAGCCGCGTTACACTGGCTGTAATTCAGCTGACTGGGAATGATTCTCAAATCAATTCAGCCTGATTGGAGTGCGCAGCGCGTGCCTGCCTGAAACATTTGATTTGGACATGGGCCTATTTGCGGGGTAATGTGCATATTCTAAGATTCAATTAGATATAGGCGTATGAAACACAGTGTAATAAAGCCTTTGTGGTTATCAAATTATTCAATGCCCCCTGTCTGTCTGATATTGATCTCCGTGTGACTTGCTCATGTGGTGCTGCGCTGATATGTTTGACACGCCGCCTGTGCCTGTGTTACTTGACGACGGGGCTGGAAAAAGTTGGCCGTGTCTTACCTGGCTGTGCTGCACAGCTGCCTTTACTGGTACCTGCAGCATCACCTGAGTCTTTTCTGAAATATTTATAAAGAGATCCCCTCAGGCTTTCGGCTTCTTCCCCTCTTTTTCGCCTTTCTTTTTTTTTCAGGGCTCCTGACTTGTGCATGTTGAATCAACTCGCGCACTGACCACTAATGGAATGATGTCGTCTTTTTTCTTCTCCAAAGACCAAACCATTTTGGCATAGGGGTGATAGGGGGTTATTGGCCGTTTTTTCAAGGGCAATGAAGGCAAACAATCTAGGAGTCATTAATTGAATGCAAATAAAGCACTTTTCTTCTCTAAATCAACACATTTTGAAGTATACATACAATAATTAATCCCAACTTCATGGGGGTCCAGTTATGGGCACCCCCCATTCCAGGGCCAGTCCAGGGCCCGGGACAACGTACCCGTTTGTCCCCCCCTGTCGGCGGGCCTGCGTTCAGCTATTATTATTTTTAGCTTTTTCAATCTATTTGTAGTGCTATGTGTAGCTACGTTTGCCCCTTCTGAACTTAAACACGTAGGTAATAAGCTCCTCTTTGTTTATGTTGGTATAGCTCATGCCATGTCACGTCAACATTGAGTGCATCATGGAGCAGAACATAGTGGGTCATCATGTCCAATGCTTTTTGAAAACACTTTCTTCATAAAACGTGTCAGACATTTTTTTGTATAAATTTTATATTAGTAAGCTACATGGGTATCCCGTCTTTCAGAACCTTTCATGACCTGAGCTAAAGAAAAATAAGGTGCATCCTCAATGTACCCAGCACTTCTGAAAAAGCACTCCAGATTGCGTCTCTGTCCCCACCACATTTCAAACCAAACTGACGCCAATGGACATATACAAATATGAGATCAATATTATATACCAGTCACGTAAAGACAATATTAACGGTAGTAAGCTGGTTGTTCATTATCATATACATAACCTAAAGACAATATAAACGCTAGTAAACTGGTTGATTATTATATACCAGTAACCTAAAGACAATATAAACGCTAGTAAACTGGTTGATTATTATATATCAGTAACCTAAAGACAATATAAATGCTAGTAAACTGGTTGATTATTATACACCAGTAACCTAAAGACAATATAAACGCTAGTAAAATGGTTGATTATTATATACCAGTAACCTAAAGACAATATAAACGCTTGTAAACTGTCAGCCTACCTTACCTTATCGTATCTACTCCGGGATTATATTGCGTCCATACGGTATAAAGTTGTAAAAGTATAAATGTATGGGAAGAAACGGAGGTTAAAGTGCTCATAAAACAAGTTAATCAGGTGAAAGAGAGTGAAAGTAAGGCTCCTCGCTGCAGCAGGCTGTTCTGAGGAAGTGATCTGAACGGTTTGACTCGCAGTGGAAAAAACCCAGAGGAGCCTCCCCTCTCAGCGCTGGTCACGGGTTTAGAGAGAGAGAGAGAGAGAGAAAGAGAGAGAGAGAGAGAGAGAGAGACATTAAGAGCTATACAAATTGAGAGACACAAAGACGCAGAAAGAGACAGAGAGAGAGAGACAGTGAAACAGCGAGAGAGTGAGACAGCAAGAGAGTGAGACAGCAAGAGAGTGAGACAGTGAGTGAGTAGGAGGAAGCAGAAGAGATCTAGTTTTCTCTCTGTGAGGAACAAGCTGTGAGGGTCTGGTCTGAGGAGGGGGTCTGGTCTGGGGGGTCTGGTCTGAGGAGGGGGTCTGGTCTGGGGGGTCTGGTCTGAGGAGGGGGTCTGGTCTGGGGGGTCTGGTCTGAGGAGGGGGTCTGGTCTGGGGGGTCTGGTCTGAGGAGGGGGTCTGGTCTGGGGGGTCTGGTCTGAGGAGAGGGTCTGGTCTGAGGAGAGGGTCTGGTCTGGGGGGTCTGGTCTGAGGAGAGGGTCTGGTCTGAGGAGAGGGTCTGGTCTGGGGGGTCTGGTCTGAGGAGAGGAGAGGGTCTGGGGGTTCTGGTCTGGGGGGTCTGGTCCGGGGGGTCTGGTCTGAGGAGAGGGTCTGGTCTGGGGGGTCTGGTCTGGGGGGTCTGGTCTGGGGGGTCTGGTCTGGGGGGTCTGTCTCAGGAGCCACCATGAGGTCCAGCACATGGCTCCTCCCCCTGCTCCTTCTCAGCTCTTCAACCAGCGGTAGGTTGACCCTCCACACTGGTTCTGCTCTCTGCTGGTTCTGCTCTCTGCTGGTTCTGCTCTGTGCTGGTTCTGCTCTCTGCTGGTTCTGCTCTCTGCTGGTTCTGCTCTCTGCTGGTTCTGCTCTCAGCTGGTTCTGCTCTGTGCTGGTTCTGCTCTCTGCTGGTTCTCCTCTCTGCTGGTTCTGCTCTCTGCTGGTTCTGCTCTCTGCTGGTTCTGCTCTCAGCTGGTTCTGCTCTCTGCTGGTTCTGCTCTCAGCTGGTTCTGCTCTGTGCTGGTTCTGCTCTCTGCTGGTTCTGCTCTCTGCTGGTTCTGCTCTCCGCTGGTTCTGCTCTCAGCTGGTTCTGCTCTCTGCTGGTTCTGCTCGGTTTCATTCTTTGAGTGGAATCACGTTCAGGCTCATTCTATCATCTGAATTCTGTCCAGTTGATTTCTGTCACGTTTAATCCATTCATATTAATTCTGTTCAGTTTAATTCACTTTGTGTAATTATTTTGGTTGAATTTGATTCTGTTTAATTCTTTCTGTTTAATTTTGTGTTGATTAATCCAGTTCTGTTAAATTAATTTCAGTTCAATCGTTTCAGTTCACTTGTTTCAGTTCAGTGTTTCAGTTTCATGCCGTTACTCCTCTGCCGTGCATTGCCTTTGCGGTTGCTTTGTAATGATCATTTAATGTATGAATCTGTGAAATGGTGCAGCCATGAAATTCACAATAGACACCATTAGTGTTCATTGTTATTCATTAAGCATGCATACTGTAACGAGTATACTGTTCCATCAGGCGCCGGCGGCCTGGGGAGCCCCTCCGTGTGCTAGCTAATGACATTGAAACTCTAGCCAGGAGGGCTTATGCCCACATGCCCCCGGAAATACAGACGGAGCTTGCCAGGGACCAGTTTGTCCAAGCCATAACCCCCAGGGAGCTGCACATTCAGACCCAGCTCACCCATCCCCGCTCCATACAAGAGGCTCTGGAACTGGCTCTGGAGAGGGAGATTGTGGGGGGCGGGACCATGGGAGGCAGCCCTGAGGAGAGTGGTCCTACAGTGAGAACCGCTGCATGCACTGATGCAGCCGAAGTAAAGCCTGCATGGGTGGCTGAAATTACCAAATTAATTCGGGCTGTCTCCATGCATTCGCCGCAAAGTGCCACACAACCTCGCCATTGCCCCCTGGTCTGCTGGGGATGCGGACAACCTGACCATCTCCTCAGACAGTGCTCCAAGCATTCCAAAGACCAGGGAAACGGCCCGGGGCCCGTATAGATGGGACAGTATGGACCCCGGGCACCGTGTCCTGTGCTGTTGCCGCAAAGGATTGAGGGGCCCAACAGCACAGATGGGGGAGAGGGGCTCCACTCCCCCCTGAAGCAGACGATAACACAGAATCCACGATGGTGGTGGGTTGGACTCATTCTGGGAATTTCTGCCATGTTCCCGTCACCATACACGGGGCCCCACATACAGCCCTTGTGGACACGGGCTCCACAGCAACACTGATGAGGCCAGATGTAGTTCCGGCGGGGACACAGTTGGAGCAGACTACAGTGCAGCTGAGGAAAGCAACTGGTAAGTTGGCCCCTATGCTTGGTAAGGGGAGGGTGACGTTAAATGTGGGAGGTCTGTCAGTGGATTTCACTGTATGGGTGGCGCAGGTGCAGGACCCCTGCATACTGGGGCTGGACTTTTTGAGGGCTGCGCGCTGTCTGCTGGACCTGGGGAAGAACACATTGACATTTCCCGGGGGCCCCAGTGTTAAGTTGATACCACCCACCCAGTCCCCAAAGCCACACCCCCTGGTCAGGACAGCCATGGAGACACACTGCCATGACACAAAAACCCCAGTAGAGAGAAATACCCCCCCTGTAAGCAGCTTCCTGCCACTAGTGCCCCATGCCCCCAGCAACGGTCAGCCCCCCTCTGCACATGCCGAATCATCTTCCCCAGCCCAGTCAACTACGGTGGGGGAAACGGACAGGTTGTCGGCGGTGAGAGGGATATGGAGACAGAACTGTGGCCAATTGGAGCAATGGCAGCAGGAGGAGCTGTGGAAGGTGTTATCTGACTTTATGGACATTTTTGCACTAACAGACAATGAAGTGGGCCTGACACACCTGGTTCAGCACGAAATAGACACTGGGGATGCATGGCCGATCAAGACGCGTCCCCGGCGTCTCCCCATGGGTCACCGTGAGGCTGCAGACAGAGCGGTTGAAGAGATGCAAAGAGATGGCATTATTGAACCGTCGGACAGCCCCTGGGCCTCGGGAGTGGTGATGGTGTCGAAAAAGAGGAGCATCCATTACCCAGGATCAATGAGTCATTGGACTTGGTGTCTGGCTCTTCCTGGTTCTCTTCACTAGACCTGCGAAGTGGATACTGGCAGGTGCCCCTCAGCCCTGAAGCAAGACCAAAGACTGACTTCTGTACGGACAGGGGGTTGTGGCAGTTCCGGGTCCTCAGTTTTGGCCTGTGCAACGCCCCAGCCACCTTCGAGAGACTCATGGACAGGGTGCTGGCTGGCATCCCCCGTCAGAGATGTCTGGTGTATTTGGACGACATCCTGGCCCATGGGAGCTCCTTCCAAACGGCCCTGGAATCGCTGAGGCTGGTGCTGCAGAGAGTGGCGGCGGCAGGCCTAAAATTACACCCGAATAAGTGCCGCTTCATGAGGAAGGAGGTGGAGTTTTTGGGTCACAGACTGGGGGGAGAAGGCATCAGCACACTGGAGGAGAAAGTGCATGCAGTGAGAGACTGGCCGACACCAACTGACCAACGACAGCTTCCTCGGCCTGGCCTCATATTACAGAAAGTTTGTACGAGGTTTCTCCTGCATAGCTGCCCCCCTGCACCACCTGCTGCAGAAGGACAGGGACTTCACCTGGACGCCACAGTGCCAACAAGCCTTCAACTCCCTCCAGAAGGCACTGACTGAGGCCCCCACGCGGCCACGGAGACAGGGACGTCGGCCGGCCCGTTTCAGAGACTTTGTGTAGTCCCTCGGGATGAGGGACTTTGTTGGGGGGAGCTTTGTAGCGAGCTGGGTTAATTTGGTTCGGTTATTATGCGTTCAGCAGCAATACAAATGTTCTCATGTGTTGGGTTATGCACTAATGTTATTAGTGGGGGTTAATAAGGGATTGTCTCGCGAGAAGGGGGGGGGGGGGGCAACGTGAGGGAGGGTCCGGAAGCGGCGGGTTGTGGTAGTGAGACCTGTGTTACGTTTGGATGTACGAGTGGTCACGGCCAACAGTGATCGGAGACAAACTTTGGATTTACTAAATAAAGAGCAGGATTGCAAGCCGGACATCGACTGTTTATTCGACGCTGCACCACGTGAGGTGGATGTTACAATACTGTACATACTACTTTTGTGTGTGGTTTCCTGTTCCACCCACACCACATCCTGTGTGAGGATGTGATACCTACCACGGCCGTGTGAGCGCCTGCACGCAAGCAACACCTCGTCTTCACCAGACAGCTGAGGACGCCATCTTAGGACGCAACCAACAGAGACACTCAGAAGAAGACCTTCAACTACCTAACCACCTCTAAATAAAGAGACACACACACACACACACATACACATACACCGAACTGTTGAAAGGGGAAGTACTTGAGGAAGCAAGAGAGAGAGAGAGAGAGAGAGAGAGAGAGAGAGAGAGAGAGAGAGAGAGAGAGAGAGAGAGAGAGAGAACAGCAGAAGTAGAGAAGGAGGGGGATAGGGAGAACACAGACAGCAGCAGGGTCAGTGAACTAGTATATTCTGCATTTCTGGTGAGTCAGTTATAGATTGTGATTGAATATAGATATATCCCAGCCATTTTGAGCCACAAGCAAGTTGAAATGCGACATTGTGACTTCCATTCACATCCGATCCAGTTAAACGTTGAGTACTACTGTAATTAGTTTCCACTGCAGTGACCCCCAGTGACCACCAGATGTCCCCAGAACACGATATAAACCGTTCGGATGTTGACACTCAGGGTTCTTTAGGCTGGAAGTGCGCCACATGTCCTGGACCGATCCAGAGGGGTTTTTCATCAACCAAGCTAAAGGCAAAGCCGGTCTTATTTCGCTTAGCCTTGCTACTTCCAGCTAGAGTTGCGTTCCATGAACCTGACTTAAGTGAATCTCCGCTAAGCAACCATGGCAATTTATCAAACCAAACTAACCTGCTCGGTACCAGGCCAACTGTCAGACTTTCTTGAGCGGCGTTTCAGAGAAGTCCATCTGTCGGAAACAAGTGCATCATCAGAAGGTTCCGCCAAGCCTTGTCCTCACGATTTTGTCATAAATGTACATGTATGAAGTGCAAACAGCGTATATTTTCACTAAGGGTCTAAGATTAAATGATGCAAATAAAATAATTTAATGAATTGCTATCTATTGTTATCGTGGATATTTTCTCAACACATTTTTATAGAATTCTATGTATTCTATCGAAATTATCAACCAGCAGTAGTGTGAGTGTCACGCCGCGTCCTGCTACGCGGTCCAACACCGCCACCTAGCGATTACTTGACGCTAGTGGCCCTTCTCCCGGCACACCAGGCTGCAATCTGTAATCACCATTCCCTACTTCAGCCAGGGATTTCCCCTCAGCCGGCGCCAGTTCGTCGTTACGTCTACACAGTCAGTATCGGTCCTACCAGCATTATTGAATCCCTGCTTCGTAGCCTGCCCCTGTGGTAACCACCTCTCCTCTCTCGTAGCTCCCCACCTGACACCGGACCCCTGCCTGCCTGACTACCCGCTTACCGTCTCGTCCTCGCCTGCCTGACTGCCTACCCGCTATCGGACCCCTGCCTGCCTGACTACCTGCCTGTCGTCGAACCCCTCTCTGCCTGACTGCCTGCCCGTTACCGGACCCCTGCCTGCCTGACTACCCGCCTGTCGTCAAACCCTCTTCTGCCTGACTGTCTGCCCGTTACCGGACCCCTGCCTGCTTGACTACTTGCCTGCCTGTCAATAAATCCCGTTCCACTTACCCCGTCTCTGCCTCCCTGTGTCCAGCATTTGGGTCCCCACGTCCTGTTCCCCTTAACAGTACGAACTGGCCATCATGGACCCAGCGGACACAGAGGCATTCCGCCAGGTGCTCTCCCATCAGGGGACACTCCTGGGGCAGCATGAGCAGATCCTGCAGGAGATCACCTCCAACCTCCGTGAGTTGACCGTCTCGGTACACTCCCAGCGCCCCTTCTTTCCGGAACCCCCATTCCATGCCACTGGTCCATCGGCTTCCTCCCGGGAGCCGTTTATCCCAGCCCCCGAACGCTACGAAGGGGACCTGGGTTCCTGTCGGTCCTTCCTTCTTCAGTGCTCTCTGGTTTTCGAGCTACAGCCCCAGACCTACCCCACGAGAAGTCACGGATCGCCAATCTGATCGGCTCCTTGCGAGGTGAGGCCCTCGCCTGGGCGACAGCCGTGTGGGAACGTGGTTCCGCGGTGTGCTCAGACTATTTCGCCTTCACCGAGGAGATGCGCAAGGTGTTCAATCACCCAGTCCGGGGCAAAGAGGCCTCTCAGTGTCTTCTGCGTCTTCGCCAGGGATCCCGCGGCGTCGCCTCCTTCGCGATTGAGTTCCGCACCCTTGCGGCCGAGAGCGGCTGGAACAAGGAAGCTCTGCAGGGGGTTTTCCTAAATGCCCTCGCCGATGACGTCAAGGACCAGCTGACTTCTCGGGAGGAATCCACAAACCTAGATCAGTTGATCGCTCTCTCCATTCGCTTGGACAATCGCTCCACCCCTTCACGAGCAGGGACTCTCCCCCGAACCCATGCAAATTGGTCGCATGCATCTCTCCCCCGAGGAGAGGGAACGCCGTATGCGCTCCGGTTCCTGCCTCTACTGCGGTCTTCCGGGCCATCTCCGGGCAACCTTTCCCTCGCTTTCGGGAAAAGAACGGGCTTGCCAGTTACCCGAGGGATCCTGGAGAGCCGCTCCCGTAACCCCTCGGTCTCCCATCCCCTCCTGGAAGCTGTCCTCCTGTGGCAGGATCAAACCCTCCCGATCTCTATCCTCCTGGAAACCTGAGCTGATGAGAGTTTTATTGATCAGGAGTTGGTTCTTCGTTTGAACATCAACACTGTTCCACTTGACCCCCCAATCGAGACCCTGGCGCTAGACGGGAGGACACTCACGCGGGTGGAGCACCGTACCGTTCCGGTCAACCTACTCGTCTCAGGTAATCACCACGAGTACATCTCGCTTCTGGTAATTTCCAGCCCCTTCTCCCCGGTCGTTCTGGGTTACCCCTGGCTTAAAACACACAACCCCCAGATCGATTGGGGTACAGGCTGTGTAACGACCTGGGATCATCCGGCCATCCTCTTCACCGGTAGGAGCGGGGTTCTTCTTTGTGGGGAAGAAGGATGGCTCGTTCCGTCCCTGCATCGACTACCGTGGTTTGAACAACATCAAGGTGAAGAACAAGTACCCCTTGCCCCTCATTAGTTCCGCCTTCGTCCCCCTCCACGGAGCCACGGTCTTCACCAAGCTTGACCTGCGTAACGCATACCACTTGGTCTGTATCCGGGAGGGAGACGAGTGGAAGACAAGGCATTCAACACCCCTTTGGGCCACTTTGAGTACCTGGTCATGCCCTTCGGTCTCACCAACGCCCCCGCTGTCTTCCAGTCCCTGGTCAATGATGTCCTCCGGGACATGTTGAATCGCTCCGTGTTCGTATACATTGACGACATCCTGATCTTCTCGAGATCCGTGGAGGAGCACGGGGTTCATGTTCGGCAGGTTCTTCAGCGATTACTGGAGAACCGACTTTATGTTAAGGCGGAGAAGTGCGAGTTCTACGTGCCATCCGTCTCCTTCCTGGGCTACATAATCGGTCAGGGCCAGATTTATATTTACATTTACATTTAGGGCATTTAGCAGACGCTTTTATCCAAAGCGACTTACAATAAGTGCATTTGTTACAATAAGTACATTTGTCATAAGAAGTGAAACAACATATCGCTGTCGGTACAGTAAAGACGTTCATAGAAACAAGTGCAAGTATTACAATCGCTAGGCTAACCCATTCCCCGTGTAAAGCAGCGATAGCAGCTACTGTAGATGCTACACAATGAAGCACCTTGAATAAGTGCAATGTACAAGTGCCAGGACGTACAAGATTCAATGGTGGCTGTGCATTGGTTTCTATGCAGAGTCGAGATGATCTCTGAACAGGTGAGTTTTGAGTCTTTTGCGGAAGCTTGTGAGCGACTCTGCAGTCCTGACATCGGTAGGGAGCTCGTTCCACCACTGAGGTCCCAAAACAGAGAAAAGTTGTGACATTGCTGATCGACCTTTGCTTGCTCTTAGCGATGGCGGTACCAGACGTCCGGCTGAGGTAGTTGAGCGGAGGGATCGAGCTGGGGTGTGTGGCTTTACTAATGCTTGGAGGTAGGCAGGGGCAGTTCCATCGACTGCCTTGTATGCCAGTACCATCATCTTGAATCTGATGCGAGCTATTACAGGGAGCCAGTGGAGGTCTCAGAAGAGGGGGGTTACATGTGAGAACTTTGGTAGGTTGAACACGAGGCGCGCTGCTGCATTCTGGATGCGCTGCAAGGGTTTAATCGCAGAGGCAGGGAGTCCAGCCAGGAGCGAGTTGCAGTAGTCGAGACGGGAGATGACCAGTGATTGGACTAGAAGCTGAGCTGCTTCCCTTGTGAGGAAGGGCCGGATCCTGCGGATGTTGTAAAGAGCAAATCTGCAGGACCGGGCCACCACAGTGATGTTTGCGGTGCAGCACAACTGATTGTCCAACACTACACCAAGGTTTTTGGCAGTTGGAGAAGGAGATACAGTGATGTTCTCAACAGTGACCAGTAAGTCCATGTGTGGGCAATCTTTCCCTGGTATTAGGAAGAGCTCAGTCTTTTTGAGGTTAAGCCTCAGGTGATGGGCAGTTGTCCAGGTGCTGACTTCTGCCAGACATTCAGATATGCGTGTTGCAATCAGGGCTTTGTCAGATGAGGGAAAGGAGAGAAATAGCGTGTCGTCAGCATAGCAGTGATAGGAAAAGCTGTGGGATGTAATTACAGAGCCCAGCAATCTGGTGTAGAGGGAGAACAGAAGAGGCCCCAGCACCGAGCCTTGAGGGACACCTGTATCAAGCGTGTAAGCTTTGGACAAGGAGCCATTCCATGTTACCTGATAAGTGCGACTCATCAGGTAGGACGTGAACCAGGAAAGGGCAGATTCAGCTCTGCCAAGCTCGGCGAGAGTGGCGAGGAGGATCTGGTGGTTCACAGTGTCAAATGCTGCAGACAAGTCAATGAGAATGAGAACCGATGAGAGGGACGAGGCTCTGGCCGCCCGGAGGGACTCAGTCACCGCGAGGAGAGCCGTCTCAGTGGAGTGTGCTTTTTTGAAGCCTGACTGGTGAGGGTCAAGCAGGTTGCTAGATGAGAGATAGGAGGACAGTTGGTTAGCGACGGCACGTTCCAATGTTTTAGAGAGGAATGAAAGAAGAGATACCGGTCTGTAATTCTGGATGTCAGTGGTATCAAGCGTTGGTTTTTTAAGGAGAGGCTTTTTTCTGGCAGTCTTGAAAGACGTCGGAACAATGCCAGAAGTGAGGAAAGAGTTAATAAGTGCGGTTAAAAATGGCAGGATGTCGTTTGACACAGCCTGGAGGAGGGAGGAAGGGATAGTGTCAAGGGGGCAGGTGGTGGCATGGTTAGATGTTATAATTCTGTTGACCTCGTCTGAGGTGAGAGGGATGAATTGGGTAAAGACAGAGGTGGGGGTCGGGGTAGGGAGGATGGTAGCAGTGATAAAAGAGGAGCTAATGTCCTTTACTTTCTGGGTAAAGTAGGTAACAAAGTCATCAGCAGTGAGGCAGGAAGGAGGAGGAGGGGAGGGAGGGTTGAGGAGGGAAGAGAACAAGGAAAACAGTTTCCTGGGGTTTGAGGCGGAGGAGGTAATTTTGGTCCGGTAGAAGGCAGATTTGGCTGTTGACACAGTGGAGGTGAAACCTGAGAGAAGAAGGAGATAGTGAGATAGATCATTAGGACAGTCTGATTTCTTGCATTTCCTCTCAGCTGCCCGCAACTCTGCTCTATGGGTCCGCAGAGATTCAGACAGCCAAGGAGGGGGGGGGTGAAGATCGTGCCGGTCTGGAGTGGAAGGGACAGAGGGAGTCCAAAGAGGAGGAGAGGGAGGATAGCAGGGTGTCAGAGGAATCCTCTGGATAGTTGAGAGAATTGTTCAATAGAAGGTAGTGAAGACAGAACAGTTGAGGCAAACGTAGAGGGAGAGAGAGTTTTGAGGTTGCGGCGGGTGGTGACAATGTGGGGACTAGAAAGGAGGGGGGGAGTTGACTTTAAGGGGAGTGAAAAAGCAACAAAATGATGGTCAGACACGGGGAGTGGGGTAACAGAGAGAGCAGAGGTGCCACAGGACCTTGTGAATATCAGGTCAAGCTGGTTCCCTGCCCTGTGTGTGGGAGGAGAAGGGGATAGTGTTAAGTCAAAGGTGGCAAAAAAGTTGGTTAATTCAGGTGAGTACAACTTCTCTGGCAGGATGTTAAAGTCGCCAAGTATAACGAGTGGTGTGCCATTTTCAAGAAAGCAGCTGAGAAGGGCATCCATTTTGTCATAGAAGTCACGAAGGGGACCAGGGGGACGGTAGATTACCAAAAAGAAGAGATTAATAGGAAGGGTGACAGTGACAGCGTGGAGTTCAAATGCAGATCTGGCCAAGTGTTCTAGTGGAAGGACCTGATAGGTCCACAACGGAGAGATGAGGAGTCCAGTCCCTCCTCCTCGCCCCGAAGGTCTAGGGGTGTGTGAGAAAGAGTAAACAGTGGAAAGGGCAGCAGGAGTGACAGAGTTCTCTGGAGTGATCCAAGTCTCTGTCAGGGCCAGGAAATGGAGGGTATTGAGGGACGCGTAGGCCGAAATAGAGTCTGCCTTTTTGACCGCTGACTGGCAATTCCAGAGTCCTCCCATCACTTCAAGGTCAGTGATGGCGAGGGTGGGTAAATGGCATAGATTGGATGGGTTGCGACGCCGAGCAGAGGATCTATTGCGGCGTCGTCTATGAGTAGAGATTCTAACGATAATTGAATTACGACACATAGCTACTATACCGTGGCCTCTAAGGTCTTCCTTGAGGGACTCCCACAGAGAGACTCCCTTGGTCTTTGTTTCCCGGGTCTTGACTCCCACAGAGAGACTCCCTTGGTCTTTGTTTCCCGGGTCTTGACTCCCACAGAGAGACTCCCTTGGTCTTTGTTTCCCGGGTCTTCGTTTGCTGGGTCCTGACCCTAAAGCTGACGCTGCTAACACTTAGCCTTTAAATGCACATGGTAGCTCAGGCAGCCTTAGCTCCGCCCAGTCAATCAAGCCTATTGTTCACACCTTGTGACCGAAACTACACTCAACGACCTTACTATCAACAACAACACAGCAAAAACCAACACTGCAGGTACTAGGGTTAAAGTTAGTACAACCAATTGAAATGCAATTAGCTCTGCCCAGTCAATCAAGCCTATTGTTCACACCTTGTGACCAAAACTACACTCAACGACCTTACTATCAACAACAACACAGCAAAAACCAACACTGCAGGTACTAGGGTTAAAGTTAGTACAACCAATTGAAATGCCAAACACTATAATTCTTACTTTCAACACTCACCCCAGCTAGATATGAGACGACCTTCTTAAAGACAAAATGTAATGTTAAATCTGTAATGTAATATAAGGATGGATCCCTCCAAGGTCTCTGCGGTGGCCGAGTGGCCCTCCCCCTCAACCCGCAAGAGATTGCAGCAGTTCTTGGGATTCGCCAATTTTTACGCTTCTGACACCGGAGTGGGCGCGGTCCGCTCTCAGCGTTCTCCCTCCGACCACAAGCTCCACCCCTGTGCCTTCTTCTCCCGCCGGCTGTCCCCACCGGAGAGGAACTACGACGTCGGCAACCGCGATCTCTTGGCCGTCAAGCTCGCCTTGGAGGAGTGGCGACAATGGCTGGAGGGCGCGGACCATCCTTTCATAGTCTGGACCGACCACCGTAACCTGGCTTACATTCAGTCAGCTAAGAGATTGAATTCTCGACAGGCCAGGTGGGCCTTATTCTTTGGTAGATTTAATTTCTCCCTCACCTACTGACCCGGTTCCCAGAACGGTAAGCCCGATGCCCTGTCCCGTCTGCACTCCCCTGAGGACCCTTGTACTGAGCCCGATAACATCCTGCCTCCCACTTGTCTGATCGCCACACTTACCTGGGAGATTGAGGCCGTGATACGCCTGGCACAGAAGCAGCAGCCAGACCCCGGTTCCGGTCTGCTTCCACCCCTCCCCATTCCTAGCCAACCTTGCTCTCACATCGCCCTGGACTTCGTCGACGGTCTGCCCACGTCCGAGGGTAACACCACCATCCTCACCGTGATTGACCGTTTCTCCAAGGCCGCACACTTCATCGCGCTTCCCAAGCTCCCGTCCTCAGGGGAGACCGCGGACCTCATGGTCAGGCACGTGTTCCGCCTTCATGGCATCCCTGCAGACATCGTCTCTGACAGGGGCCCTCAGTTCACCTCGCAGGTGTGGCGCGCATTCTGCACGGTCCTAGGGGCCACACCCAGCCTCTCCTCCGGGTTCCACCCCCAGTCCAATGGACAATCGGAGCGGGTCAATCAGGAGATGGAGGCAGCACTTGTAGAGGCAGCGTGTATCTCCCACGCCAGTCCCTCCTCCTGGAGCTCTCAGCTTCCCTGGGTCGAGTATGCCCACAACACGCTGGTCAACGCCTCCTCCGGCTTATCTCCGTTCATGGCCTCACTGGGCTACCAACCACCCCTGTTCCCCGAGTTGGAGGAGGAGATCTCAGTCCCGTCAGTTCAGGCCCACATGCGCAGGTGCCGGCGCACTTGGAAGCGCACACGCGCTGCGTTGCTCCGTGCATCCTCCCGCTCCCAACTGCAGGCCAATAGGCGCCGGCTACCCGCCCCCCAGTATGCTCCCTGACAGAGGGTGTGGCTTCGGGCTAAGGACCTTCCCTTGAAGGGTACTTCGCCCAAGAGCTCCCCCCGTTTCATTGGACCTTTTGAGATTGAGACGGTTATTAACCCCTGTGCCCTTCGTCTCCGACTTCCCCCATCCCTCCACGTCTCCATCCAACCTTCCACGTCTCCCAGGTCAAGCCCGTCTCCACCAGCCCGTTGTCTCCCCCCGCTCCGCCCCCACCTCCACCCAGGGTCATCGACAACCACCCGGCGTGGACAGTCCGTCGCCTCCTTGAGGTACGACGCCGCGGCCGGGGTCACCAGTACCTCGTTGACTGGGAAGGTTACGGTCCTGAGGAGCGCTCCTGGGTTCCCCGGAGAAGTATCCTGGATGCCTCGCTCGTCCGGGACTTCCATCGAGACCATCCGTCTGGTGTTGGGCGTCCGCCGAGAGGCGTCCGTAGAGGGGGGGGTACTTAACAGTGAGTGGTCTAGCATTTGCCCTGTAGAGCGGGTGTTTCGAGTTCAAGTCCTGAGTATGTCGTTGAATTCTTGGTGTTGACTTACTTTTGTAATTTCCTTTTATATCAGATGAATAAGGCCTAGCAATTGACTTTTTAAATAATAAATATGTCTTACAATATCCCTAGGACCAAAATATAACTTGCAAAAACCCATAGTAATGTTAATATTAATGTTACTGATTGTGAAGACTTTGTCACAATGACAAAGACACTGCTGCATGGGAAATTGTCAGCCACATAAATTCTATTCATGTGAGTTTCTCGGCAGGCTGCCAAGACCACCTCTGTTGAGATAAATACTATGGTCAGTCCAGTGGTTAATTTGAGCCGGATCCTGCCAGTACAAGATCGGCACCTCTTAAGTTTGCCCTCCCTGTGTTCCAGTACTTATTTGGGCAGATCCGGTACCTCTCATAAATAAAGAAAAAAAATCATTTACAGAACAAATCCCAAGAATTTCATGTTGTTTATTAAGATTTAACGTCATTTGAAAGTGTCAGAGATCTGTTGACGGACTGAAAAGCTGCGGGCCAACAAACCACGCCCGACACTTTCACAAATTCGCTGCACCTGATGAGCAAGCAGAGAGGAAAAAACGGTTACCATGCACGACCACATGTGTGTGCGCCACGCACAAGTTAATAGAAATTATGATAAATTATATATCCCAGAGCAGGATTGTGAACGTTTACAATAGCTCATGTCAATTTACAATGTCAGCGTTGGCTGACTAACTCTTTTTAATTATGATATTAATCCTGCGCGCCTCCTCTTTGCAACGGAATTTGTTTAAGATATAAAACCATTTAATTGAACATACACACACTAAAACAGATATTTTTGTTTTTATTTAGAAACGAAAATTCATGTTTCCCGAGGTGTGCGTCTCTTTATTGAGCGGGTCTGCAGGAAGCAGGATCACACTCTGCACAACCAAGTTGGTAAAAAAGTCACGGTCACGCACAACTCCGTAATCAACGCTTTCCAAGCATCCGTGGTGATGGCGACTTTCTCCGCTAAGGACAGGATCTCACGGAGGGAGGCTGCTGCTTCGCTGTACATTTTCTCCAGCCGCAAAGTCATAGTTGGGCGACATGGCACTGTGTAATCCGCCTCGAGAAATGCGTTCAGATCACGGAAGACTACGTCACGTCTCTGGCAAAGGCTGCCGTATATAAAATAGCATGCATATGCATGTTATATTCTCAATTAAATTTACTGAGCATTCCCTATAAAGTATTTAGGTTAACTATATAAGAGACTAGGTTTAGTTTGTGTCTGACAGAGGTCGTGCCATCATGATGGTGGCCCTCCATCCTGATGCCAGTCAGCCATCACGACGGAAGATGACATCATCCATCGGCACAACACAATCGTCCATAGGCAGTGTATTTGTTTTTGCTCCATTACATCTAACCCACGTACTAAGTCACCGGATCCATCCCCCCTCTGCAGTCCGGGACCTCCCATTTTACAAATCAAGCACTGGGTCAGTCAATTTAGAATACTCAAAGAAATGGAAAAAAAATGGCATGAAAAGTTCTTTGATTTCTCCAGTAATCCTTCCTAAACTACTAATTGCGTGGGGATTGAACCCCAGACGACCGGGTGCAAGTCCAACCCGGTACCTCGAGACTAGCTCCCTATTTATGCATCCATGGTCAATATTCAATTAAAATATGCAGTCAACCGATCGGCGATTTTTTGCAAGATATCCTCCCTGTATTTATGAATGGTCACGGTGGTCCCTTTTTGAGCTATTATATGCTTGTACTTCTCATAGACCTCCACAAGCAGCTTCTGTTCCCCGCTGGAAAAGATCCCGTTCGGTCCTTTTCGGACATTTGATCCATGATTCGACATTCACGGTTCTGGGCTGGTTACATATTTTGTGAGGAAGAACACTATGCTGGGATACTGCTGGATCTCAGCACTGGTTTAGGGCCTTTCAACAATGATGCTTATGACAGAGCCTTCAGGCGGGCCCACCAGGCTATGGCAGGCGACTGACTTCATCCTCCATCACCACTCTACACTCCCTGTTAACCACCTCGGCCCCCCACCGCTCTTATACATTTATTTTGTTTTTTTGTGTTTATTTTAGCTAAAGTTACTTTTGTATTATACCTGCTTGTGCCCGTGCCATTCTCTCTCTCCTTGTGCCACTAGTTGGTATATAGGTTTGAGCACCTCCTCTAACCTAACCTTGCCAGGGCCTAGCTATTACCTATGACTTTATGCTTCATCATAAATGCATCCCCTCCGCCCGTCCCCATGATTTCTGGTTTTGATTGGTTACCTGTTGAGCCACTCCCACTCCTGGTAACTTTCCATTCCTCCTGCCCATCCTCCTCTCCCGATTGGCTCATACCCTGGAGAGCGATTTGGAGTTTACCCATTGGTTAATCAAACAGACGGAGCTGCTATCCAATTTGTTTTTAGCTTATTTTTATTTTCGCCTGCATGGCTTGGGCCTTTTTGCCTATTGTTTTAACCCTATTAAATGCTTTTTCTAACTACTCTTGAAATATCAGTTAGCTTACCTTTATTCAACCTGGTTTTTGGTGTAATAAGGGTTTGTCTAGCCCTCTACCCTGATCCAGCTTCTCCCGGTTGCTTCGACCGGTTGGTGAGTACCCCAACATCTGCGTGTTCAGCATTTAAGTGTGTAAACACTGAAGACTACAAACACACAAAGAGAGAGAGAGACACCCTCCAGCTAAATGACCCCTCTCCATCGAGGCTCCTGGAGCGGCAGCAAGCTGCTCCGGCCTTCTCTGGCAGCCCCAGCTTCAACCCTCCCAGAGCGGGGAACACTCCAACACCTAAGGTTCACAGCAAAGGAAAGAGGGACCTGAGAGACCTGACCCTTGCTACGGCCGACTCCCCCCCCCGGTCCAGCTCCAGCCCCCCTCTCTCTACACACCAGCTAAAGACATTCTAAGAGACCCTCCACCAACCTACCGGTCGGACCAGCAGCGTCCCACCTCTCCACCACACACTCAAGGAGTCTCCATTTGATCATTCATCTGTTATTATTTATTATCGACAGGCTCTGTTGTAGTGTATTTTTGTTTATTTTATCTTATTGTAGGATTTAACCTATACAGCCTATGACCCCATTTTTGTTTATTAATTATTGACAGTATCTGTTTTCAATGCAAGTTACAGTTTAACCTAATTATAGTCTATTTTACATCTCTCTTCTGTTGTGTTTTGTTCTTTTTGCCTCCTTGTCTCCTGTATGGTGCCATCCACCATACAGAGATGTTGGAGGAAGCCCTCTTCAAAGGGGCCCCTCCACTAGGGACGGCAAAGAAGGTCGCCTACTGAACAGCTTTCATAAAGCCAGCGGCTCCTAATGACACTGTACTGTCTCAGATCAAGGATAACACCATTAGCTGGATGAACAACAACCTCCACCTTCCAGGGGAGCGCTGAGATCCAAAGGGACCTCAGCATTGTCTTAGGGCCTTC
Source organism: Pollachius pollachius (assembly GCF_949987615.1). Lineage (NCBI taxonomy): Eukaryota > Metazoa > Chordata > Actinopteri > Gadiformes > Gadidae > Pollachius > Pollachius pollachius. The sequence continues at coordinate 727,263 of NC_136944.1, forward strand.
TAACAGTGAGGCTTCAGACAGAGCCCTCAGGGGGGCCCACCAGTGGTACGGCAGACGCCTCACTGCGTCTTCTATCCCCCCACTACGCTCTCTATTGAGCACCTCGCCACCGCCTGCTCCCCCGCTACTCATCGGGTAGCATGGCTTTCCCACCGCTCCCTATACGACCGCAGGTCACCCTGGCTCCTTTTAAGAACCATAACACACTAACGTTACCATCTAGGCCTTCCACCATCCCCTCTCTGTTCCCTCCCATCCCTTTCCCTTAATCCGACCCGTTACATCCCTCCTCCCTCCACAGTCACTCCTGACCTTCAACCACCACGACCTGACCGCCCTCCCCTATCACAACGCCTCCCAGTAACTAGGCCACGCCCGCCTCCTGTCATCCCAGTACGGACCACCACCATAGCGGACCCATGTCCTCCCCAGCCCACCTGTGCCTCGGTGGTGACTCTTAAGCTACCCACACCAGGCCCTCACTCTCCTCCTCCGATCACACTCTTAGGTTTTCCCACGAAAGACCCTATCCCACCAGGATTGACCCTTAGCTCACCTGACCTATCCACCTTAACAAGGGAAGGGTTTAGTGTTTTGCCATTTCAACAGGCTCCATCTTCTCCCTTCCCCTTCTCTCCCCCACAACCACCTTCTTCCTAGTCTTCTTCCTAGAAGTTTAACTTGATGTAAAAATAAATGAATTTGTTTTCCAGAGCGCCTGGCTGGGAAGTCAAACTCCTTTGGCTGGCAGGGCTCTTCACCAACAGAGTTATTTGATGGTGGCGCGGTTAAGGGATTAATCCAACATAGGATCGACCGGAGGGGGATAGCATTGCTGCAGTCGTTTTCTCCGCTACATAGCTGTTCGGAACTCCCCCCCTCAGGGGTGGTGGAGGGACAGGGGGCCGCTGGTAGGGAGTCGGCTGTCTGGCTGCTGTTTTGAAGTTTGGCTTTTTTGGGGCCAGTATTTCAAAATTCTGAAAATCGCTTCTCATGTTGCAACTTAGCTCTATCGATCTTTCGCGCATTGCGTGTGCTGCGTTGTGCATCATACGTCAGCCTACACAGACAATGTTCCTAAATGTAATAATAATGTGATAAATATAAACAGGGTGGATGTCAACAATTTAAGGATAACCATGTTGTATGTTAAAGTTTTACTCCAAAAAAAAAAGTATTGATTTGTTCAGAAAACGTTTTTCCCTTGCAGTTACAGCTCCCGCCGGGGGGGGGGGCACCATCAACCCCCCTTCCCGCGTCCCTGCCCGCATATCAAACATGATGACATATGTAAGGTTGTTAATTAGACAGGCCACCATGTGGCGCTGTTTGCCGCGATTTTAATATTGTGTCCCTTGTGCGCCACCGTAGTTCACGTGTGTGCGCCAACGTAGTTCGTGTGGGTGCCATCTTGTTTTGTGTTTGGCCCTCATGGATACAAGGTGAGCAAGTTATCTTGCACAATCTATATTTTTGGTATGGGTTTGGACCACCCATCCGTTCAGTTTGTTTGGTCAATATGTTGCATATGTTGAAATATGTTCGTTTGCCTGTTGAGTGTTATATGTGATGTGTGTGTTTTGCGTCTTATATGATCTCGTACGATGTGATTTTGTCTACTGTTTAATTTATTGTTTTTGTCTTTTATTTGGGGGAGAGTGTTTCTTAGATTATATAGTTTATGGTTATATGTATTTATCTTTACATTTTGTTGGGTCAAAGAGTTTTTTCTAATCTTGTTTTGTGTTTGGCCCTCATGGATACAAGATACAAGGCTATATTGAAGACGTTCCACTGTTGGGGAATAAATTGCCAAGCGTCTCCCACAATCCCAAACAACTGTGTCCCGTGGTCCTTCTCTACCCATCACACCAAACAACCAAACACAAAGCAGAATCCAGGGTCATAGAGAGACAGCAGGACATTTGGGTTACATCTTTGGTGCCGTGACCCGGATTGTGGTGCTCTAAGATCGCAAAGAAACTGACCGACGGCAACATCCCCCACTTTGCTAAGGTATTGAACTGTTTTGCCATTTCTGAGTGGACATCGTGTTGGACCAAGCGACTATCGCCTGTGAAGCTGTGTTGGCAGTTTACAAACCTTCTGCAATATATCCTTTAAAGGCTGTGATGAACCTTGGTTTGCTGTGTTAATTTGAGGTTTGTGATTCTGGGTGAACGTTCTGTGACTGATATTAAGCTGTTGTTGTTGGTTTATTTCATTGTTATTGCGGTAGAGCTGTGTTCTTGATTTAATTGACTTGAGGTCTATTCCTGGTTGATACTTGTGTTACGCAGTTTTTGCCTTTTCCTTTCCTTTTCAACACACTACAAACGGGATTTTGACTAACGATAACACAAATACACAAAAAAAAAAAAAAAAAAAAAAAAAAAGGAAGAATGTGGAGCGTTAATGTAGATTCCCAATTAGAGCCCGAGGGCCCCTCTGCTGTGGCACCAGGTCTCCAACATTCCCCAGTGCCTGAAACAAGCCACGACTATGGTCCTCTAACCCCCCTTTTGAGTCAGGGCGCAACAGCTGACGGGAACACAGTAAACCACGACCAATCAGTGAGGCCGAAGACGACCAACCGATCCATCAGGTTTGCAAATGCTCCACTACACTCTCACACCCAAGACCATCAGACCAGCTGGAACCCCACAGATTCAGGAGCAGGCTCACAGCCTACCCCACAACACCCAATTCTATCACCTTATACCGATCATCGTAGTACCCCAGCTCATATGTTCACATCATCAGGCTCACAGCCTACCCCAAAACCTCCAATTCTATCACCTTATACCGATCATCGTAGTACCCCAGCTCATATGTTCACATCATCAGGCTCACAGCCTACCCCAAAACCTCCAATTCTATCCCCTTATACCGATCACCGTAGTACTTCAGGTCATAGGTACACATCACCGGGCTCTGAAGCCTCAATGCAGGTACCCCCACTCTGCCTTGACAACAGCCCTGGTGCGAGACCAAGTTACCAGACCGACAGGTCAGATTACAGCCTGGCCAGTGTAACCTCTCTAGTGCCCCAGGCCGCGGTCCAGTCACCAATGCTCTCTGCCCCCCTGCCTCAATCCAGCATGTGTGATTCCACAACCATGCTGCCGCCTCAAAGCTTCTCACGCCCCGGCTTCCCGGAAATGCAAGCTGTACAGCAGCCCTCTAATCATCCAATTACCCACCCTTATCCAATCCATACTGTTCAGCCTAACTCTCTGGCCCACACCAATTATGCATATCCCACCCCAGCACCCCAAGTACCCGTGCCAAGCTTTCAACCACCCCGAGTAATGAACATTACGAGTAACCCCCATGCTGCTGGGCAGACCCTCCAACGGCCAGATTATGGACCTAACCCCCAAATGCATATGTCACAATCTACCGTTCAAATTCCACTGGATGTAACTTATGCAGCTTTTGACCACACGGCTCCTACCCATGCCCCTGCCCCAGCCTATCTACCAACATCTGCATCATACCCTCAAGCCGGCATGTATCCCAATGTCTTCCCCCAGCCCACACCGTTTCATCCATCATCCATCCCACATATGCACCCCAGTCTTTCTGAGCCACTACAAAGACCACCTAGCAGAGCTCTCACCAACCCGAGCCTTCCACCGGCTGCCTATGGTGGTTTCATGCAAACTCACCAGGTGAAAAATGTCCAAGTCTTCACTGGTAATGCAGACAGCAAGATTTGGGTAGAGGACTGGGTCCGTGACATGCAGTATCTCCTGGAGGCGGTTGAGCTCCCCATGCACCTTCGCTTCTCTACTGTTGTGCGACACCTGAGTGGTGAGGCCAGGAAGCTGGTTCTGAATCTACATCCCAATGACCAAACCCCTGAGAAAGAATTTAGGGAAATGATGGCAGAGTATGGGGACTCCCACAGCTCCATAGATCCACTAGCTGACTTCTACGAGCGTAACCAGAGGACAGGAGAGTCGCCCTGCTCTTATGCTATTGCACTGGAGGCAAAGCTGCGGGCTGTGGAAGAAAGTCAAGAAGGGGGGAGACCTTTCCCAGACCGCGATAGTAAACTCACCCGACAGTTTTTGAGAGGGCGAAAGTTTTTTACAAGACGAGCTCAGGAACCTAGCAAAAGAGACTAAAAAGTTCCAGTCGCAACATAAGGCAAAGAAAACATATGCACAGGTGCATGTTACACCAGAGGGTGGCACAAATGTGAGGACAGAAAGGACAAAGCATAACACAGAGTGGTCAGAGTTGACAGAGATGGTCAAGAGATTGGCTGCTACCCAAGAGGAGCAGATGGCCAAGCTGTCGCGCCTGGAATCAAAAATTGATGCCCCACCCACTGTTCCCCCATTAAGAGTCCAGGCACCTGCTGGCACTGCAAACCAGAACTCAAGTTTTGCATGCTACCGTGGTGGGAAGCAAGGGCATACAGCCCGTGTCTGCAGAGCGGTGCTCCCTGATCCAAGTCTATCCTGGACTTGCCCGCAACAGCCTATGACACCTGCAGAGGAGAACACACCCAATTCAGCTCAGCATTTAAATGCTTAGAGCCTGTGGTTGCAGGGGAAACCATGGGCGAGCAGCAAGACCCCCCACAGCAGAGTAAGGAAACTGTCGCTGAGGACACCCCATTAGTGGGTCCTAGGTACGAGGGGGAAGTAGAGGTCAATGGGATGAAGTGCAAAGCTCTCATGGACTCTGGCTCTCAGATAACCAGTATTACTCATGGATATTGGTGCAACCATCCAATCCTCAAGAACCGAAAGCTGCAGCCTTCTAAAATACCCATAGAGGGCGCAGCAGGTCAGATTGTGCCCTACTATGGTGTCCTGCACATTAATTTGAAAGCACTGGGAAAAGAGTTCAAGACTGTGCCTGCCTTTGTTGTCCCTGATTCTGAGTATCGCTCCTCTGTTCCTTTGCTCATGGTAACAAATGTTATCCGTGCCTCCAGGAGGCACCTTAGAGCAGCCTACGGCCAGCAGTTTCTTCATAGGGCTAAGGAAAACCACCCAGAGTGGTACACCGCTCTACTGGAGATTGACAGCACTGACTGTGGTGCAACGGATGACATGGTTGGCCCTGCTGTGTATACTGGCCGTAAGATACGGATTCCTGCAGGGAAAGAAAGAGACTTAAGGTGTGAGATAAAAGCTGGCCCACAGCGAAAGACGTATACTGCCCTGATTGAAGGCAACTCCTCCCTGCAGCTTCCCCAGAATCTCCTGGTTGCCAAAGTTTGTGCTGATGTAAAGAGAGGCTGTGCCCCTGTCAGATTGATGAACCTGTCCCAGCATGCTATTGTGATAAGGCCACATACACATCTGGCCAATGCATTCCTGGTGGACCATGTCGTGGAATTGTCAGACGACAAGCAGAGTAGCTGTCACAGCAATGGTAGTAAGGAGGCATGCCTGAGTCTGGACCAGGTAGTGGCAAATTGTAAGGTGGATGTAAGTGAAGCAGCAATCGAAAATGAACACGAGCGCTCCCTCCTTAACCAGCTAGTGGAGAGGAATGTAGGTGTTTTCTCCCAGCATCCCCTGGACTATGGCCACACAAAAACAGTGCAACATGACATACCCCTGGTTGACCCTAAGCCTTTTCGACTGCCGTACCGCAAGATTCCGCCTGCACAGTGGCAAGATGTGAGGAAACTGTTGACGGAGATGGAGGCAACAGGAGTCATCAGGCCTAGTAAGAGTCCATATGCTTCCCCAGTAGTGATTGTCACTAAGAAAGATGGGTCACTAAGGTTGTGCGTAGACTACAGGAAGCTAAACTCCTACAGCACGAGAGATGCATTCCCCTTGCCCAGAATAGAGGAGGCTCTGGAAGCTCTGGGCCAAGCAAAGTACTTCTCCACACTTGACCTCACATATGGTTACCGGCAGGTGGAGGTGGCAGAGCATGACAAGCAAAAGACAGCATTCAGCACTCCCATGGGGCTGTTTGAGGCCAACAGAATGCCCTTTGGGCTGCAGAATGCTCCGTCCACCTTCCAGAGACTCATGACCTGCTGCTTTGGGGATTTGAATTTCACCCACCTTCTGATATATCTCGATGACCTCATAATTTTCTCCAAAACTTTTGAAGAACACCTGGAGAGATTGCAGCTAGTATTCGACAGGCTTCAGGAACATGGCTTGAAGTTGAAGCCCTCCAAGTGCCATCTTGTGAGGAAAGAGGTGCAGTACTTGGGTCACTTGGTGTCTGCAGAGGGGATCAAGACAGACCCAGAGAAGATCAGCAGGGTAAAGGACTGGGAGAGGCCCACGAATCGGAAGGAAGTGCTGCAGTTCTTGGGGTTTGCTGGATATTACAGGCGGTACGTTGAAGGCTACTCAAGTATAGCTGCTCCTTTATATCGCCTCACATCCGGTGATCCCAGAAAGAAAATAAGGGGAAAGAAGAGATTGGGTCCCGAACCACTCTTTTTGTGGACTACAGAGTGTGAAAAGGCCTTTCAGTCCCTAAGACAAAAGTTGACAACTGCTCCAGTGCTGGCCTATCCAGATTACAGCCAGCCTTTTGTGCTTCAGACTGATGCATCGGGAGAGGGGCTTGGTGCGGTCTTGGCTCAATTCCAGGGTGGAACCGAGAGGGTCGTAGCCTATGCGAGCAGAGGCTTGAGCCCAGCTGAGTCAAGGTACCCTGCGCATAAACTAGAGTTTCTTGCTCTGATGTGGGCCGTGACAGGCAAGTTTTATGACCATCTATATGGGCGTCCATTCTCTGTCCAAACGGACAACAACCCACTCAAATATGTGATGTCTTCTGCAAAGCTGGATGCAACAGGCCAGCGGTGGGTGTCTCGGCTTTCTGCATTCGACTTTGACATTCAGTATCGAAGGGGACGGAGTAACGCAAATGCTGACGCCCTCTCCCGTATGTCCAACAAGGAGGTCACGCAGGTCCTACGAACCTGTCCTCAGCGGGTAGCAACCAGTGAGAATGAGCGCGTAGAGGCACAGCCCACCCAAGAACCAGGCGGCTCCCCTGGAAAGACCACCGAAGACCCTCAACCACCAAACCCTCAACGGCCAACGTCTAGTGAGCCCTATAAAGAGGTGGGGACAGAATCACTGCCTGCCATGACAAAACAGGAGATCCGTGTGGGGCAGAAGGAGGACCCTGTCATTGGCCTTGTCTTGCACTTTAAATCTTTAAACCACAAACCAAACCGCAGCGAGAGAATAAGTGGTGGTGGGCAAGTGTGCCTTCTCTTAAAAGAGTGGAGGAGTGTGGTGATAAGGGACGGTATCATGTACCGCTGCATCCAAGACGGCCGAAGGGGAGTAGTGGAGCAGTTGGTGCTGCCAGAGAAGCTACGTGCAACGGTCAAGATTGCTCTCCACGATGACTCAGGGCATCTAGGATTTGAAAGGACGTTGCAGATGATAAGAGAGAGATTCTACTGGCCAAGAATGTTCCAGGACATCAAGGCTTGGTGTGAGCAGTGTGAAAGGTGCTGTCTAAGGAAGACTCCAACTGCAGGCCTCAGGGCTCCCCTGGTCAGTATCCACAGCAGTGCCCCCATGGAGCTTGTGTGTGTGGACTTTTTGTGCCTGGAGAAGTCAAAGGGTGGCATTGAAAATGTGCTTGTGGTAACAGACCACTTTTCCCGCTATGCACAGCCCTACCCGACAAAAGACCAAAAGGCCTGCACAGTGGCTAAAGTTCTGTGGAGAAACTTCTTCTGCCGGTTTGGTTTCACCCAAAAGCTTCATGCAGACCAAGGGCGCAACTTTGAAAGTGCTATGGTTAAGGAGCTGTGCAAGTGTACTGGCATCACTAAGACCCATACAACCCCCTACCACCCCCAGGGCAATGGGGCCACTGAAAGGTTCAACCGTACCCTCATGAACATGCTGGGGACGTTGGAGCCTCACTTAAAGCCCCGCTGGCATGAGCATGTCGACGCAATGACACATGCCTATAACTGCACACAACACGATTCCACTGGGTACACACCATACTATTTGATGTTCGGTAGACATCCCAGACTCCCAGTCGACCTGGTCTTCGGGCCTTCCACACCCAATGAGCCATGTGAATACGGTGAGTATGTGCAAACTCTGCATGACAGTCTCTCACAGGCCTACGCCCAGGCTAATCAGACTTCTCGGAATGCTAAGGCACAGCAGAAAAAGCACTACGACAAAAAGACAAAGGGTCAAGACTTCAGACCAGGGGATAGAGTCCTCATCAAAGCGTGTCATGTGGAGGGCCGGCAGAAACTCGAAGATAAATGGGAGTCATGTCCATACATTGTGGTGAAGAAACAGCCCAGCACGCCTGTGTATGTGGTGCGATCAGAAGATGGCAAAAGGGAGAGAGTGCTACACCGCAACCTCCTTACACAGTGTATGTTCCTTCCAGTGGAACAGGCTGGTGAAGTGACAGGAGAGGAGGTTGAGTCGGATACAGCAGAGGATGAGGAGATGTACAACACAGAGGAAGTTGTGGAGACCGTTCTACCTTGGACAACAGATGGCCAGGTGGATGGACACACAGTAATGGAGGAAGAGGATTTGGATGATGGACAAATGGATCAAGGAGAGGAGGAAAAGACAAGTGCTAGGAGAAACCCACAGAGGACCCGACGTCCCCCGAAAAAGTTATCTTGCGAGTCACAAGTCTTGATGTCAGAGGACGGCCGGAGAAAGAGAGAAAGGGGATGGGAGTTGTGGCAAAGGGCCAAAGCAAGAAGAGCAGCAGGGCTTACGTGAAACGACGAAGCCATATCCTGAGAGGGCCCTTGGTGCACACACATTCTCAATGCAGGACACATAGTCATCACGTTTTTTGTTTGTTTTCATTGGCTGCTGTTTAACTGACTGTTCTTTGCATGGCGACCAGTGTTCCGTTTTGCTTATCCTGATGGCTGAGACGCCATCAAGTAAAGAAGGGGTAGATGTAAGGTTGTTAATTAGACAAACCACCATGTGGCGCTGTTTGCCGCGATTTTAATATTGTGTCCCTTGTGCGCCACCGTAGTTCACGTGTGTGCGCCAACGTAGTTCGTGTGGGTGCCATCTTGTTTTGTGTTTGGCCCTCATGGATACAAGATACAAGGCTATATTGAAGACGTTCCACTGTTGGGGAATAAATTGCCAAGCGTCTCCCACAATCCCAAACAACTGTGTCCCGTGGTCCTTCTCTACCCATCACACCAAACAACCAAACACAACGCAGAGTCCAGGGTCATAGAGAGACAGCAGGACATTTGGGTTACACATACAAGCAGAACGTTTGTCCGGGAGAGACGCTCGGACCTCACCGCCATTTTACTCAGGTTCACGTCCCCAAGGCCTGACATTAAGTGAATTGTCTTTTTGATCGGGATAAATAACTGCCTCAGGGAGCAAACAGCGCTCACCATCATTAAAGACACCCGATGACTTGTTAGGCCTGCATCGCCATTCCCCTCCTCACTGCATCCATCAGGCTATCCACTCGCCAACTGCTTTGCGTAAAGGCTTTCAACAACTTTGTGAGGGATAGCATGGAGGGTTTGGACTCCCGTTGCGGCCATCTTAATCAATTATCTCTACTTAAGTTTCAGACAACCCACGACAACCTCCACTGGGCTCCGGAGACGGCGAGGTCGATGCTGCGGGACTGGTTACCACAGCTGGGTTAACAGTTGGGTCGCTAAGCGCAACGTCGTCCCCTCCGGCCCCCCAGTCCAATGTCACTAACCTCTCCACCTTCCAGCCGTCCTCAATGGAGCGTGAGGTCCTCGAACGGGGCCTCGCCTTCATCCCCACACTGGCACGCCCTGACCGCGGCCTGTTGAGGCGAGACATACATACTAAAATACATAAGCCCTCTGAGAGTTGGACTATTCCACTCCTGGTCCCTCCGGGTCGTCCTATTGTTAGCGGTTGGGGTTCAGAATCCTATAGCCAAGCAGAGTTTATTGATTACTATATTAATCCTCTTTCTCACACCCACGCTCGTTACGTTAAGGACACCTACACCTTTGTCCAGAAATTAAAACATCTCACGGTCCCTGAGAACACTTTTTTCTTTTCTATTGATGTGGATTCTCTATACGACAACATTGATCCTCCTCTCGGATTGGAGGCTGTAAAGAGTGCACGTGACACTTCACCCATTCCATCTCATCCTGATGATTTAATTTTACAATTTTTCGGAATTACCCTCACCCGAAATGACTTTCTGTTTGACGACACCTTCTCTCTGCAGACGTGCGGGTGTGCCATGGGGAGAAAGTATTCCCGGTGTACGCAGACATCTACCTGGCTGACTGGGAGCAGGCAGCTGTTCTTAAATGCTCATCACGTCTCCTGGTATATTACCGTTACCTGCATGACATATTTGGACTCTGGGACAAATCTGAGGCAGAATTCAATGTCTTTAATAATATTCTTAATTCACATCCCCCGTGTATAAAATTGAAGCCCACCCTCCATCTCCAATAGGTCCCCTTCCTGGAAACGGTGGTCTTCTTCACTGATGTGGTGGAGGGACAGAAAACATTAACAACTAAAGCTTACTTTAGTTAGTTAGTTAGAGACAGACATTCTTTATTATTCAGCACCAGCTATCACCCCCGACACACTTTGAGTTCCATCATTAAATCTTAACTCATCCGCTTTGACAGAATCTGTTCCCTCCCCCATCATGTGGACGAGGCCACCAAGACCCTTTTTGATGCCCTCAAACCTTGAGACTATTCTAGACGCTTTCTCCAGACCATCAAACGCCAAGTCGCCATCCTCTTACAACCGGGTCAACCAAACCTCCCTAGAAACAATAACAACCCTATCCCTAACCCTAACCGGGTCAGCCAAACCTCCCTAGAAACAATAACAACCCTAACCCTTACCCTAACCGGGTCAAACAAACCTCCCCAGAAACAATAACAACCCTAACCCTAACCCTAACCGGGTCAGCCAAACCTCCCTAGAAACAATAACAACCCTTACCCTAACCCTAACCGGGTCAACCAAACCTCCCCAGAAACAATAACAACCCTAACCCTAACCGGGTCAGCCAAACCTCCCCAGAAACAATAACAACCCTAACCCTAACCGGGTCAGCCAAACCTCCCTAGAAACAATAACAACCTTAACCCTAACCGGGTCAGCCAAACCTCCCAAGAAACAATAGCAACCCTAACCCTAACCGGGTCAGCCAAACCTCCCTAGAAACAATAGCAGCCCTAACCCTAACCGGGTCAGCCAAACCTCCCTAGAAACAATAGCAACCCTAACCCTAACCCTAACCGGACCCCCAACCCGACCCTGGCCCTATCCCCTAATCTTGGCCCCAGCCCCCACCTTAACCCCTCCTCCCCCTGCCCTGACCTTAACCCCTCCTAACCCTAACCCCAACCTTAACCCCTCCTAACCCTAACCCTAACCTTAACCCTAACCATAACTCTCTGATCCCGCCGGCAGGGTGGTCACGTGGTTCAGGTAAGCCTGCATAGTTCCATATACATGTATTAAAGAATAACAAATCATTACGCTTGGATGAATGAAATAGTATTTTCTTTATTAAACAATGGGTGGGACAACAAGAATGTGTGTAGCCAACTTGAAAAAACAGAACAAAGTGAAGGAACAGGGATGAATGTTGTATACATAAGTGTTAACAAGAGAGGAATACGGTGAGGAAAGGAGACGATTAAAAAAAAAAATACAAGTAAAATGGGACCCGCACCGAGCACACTTAGGATTTGGCTGTGCAAAGCCGCTACGGCCTGCAGCATATGCGATGTCCGACTCCACATCTCGGGGGGGAAGGTCGCACGGACTCAGGGTCGGTGCCGTTGGAAAGCCGCTCCTCCCTTTTGGGGGGGCGCGTCTGCCTCCCGTATCTCTGGCACCTTCCTGTCAAAACATATTCAACGAAAACGAAGTGCACTTTGGTTAAAACCCCCTATCCTAACCCTAACCCTAACCACTTACCCCAACCTTAACCCTAAATCTAACCACTAGCCCTAGTCCCTAACCTTAACCCAAGTCTCTAGCCCTGGTTCCTAACCCCTAGCCTTATTCCCTAAACTTAACCCGAGTTTCTAGCCCTGATCCCTAACCCCTAGCCTTATTCCTTAAACTTAACCCGAGTTTCTAGCCCTGAACCCTCAACACCGACAGGAGAACAAATAATATTCCCGATCTCAACAACGACAGGAGAATGAATAATATTCCCAATCTCAAATCCGACAGGAGAACGAATAATATTCCCGATCTCAAATCCGACAGGAGAACGAATAATATTTCCAATCTCAACTCCGACAAGAGAACGAATAATATTCCCGATCTCAAATCCGACAGGAGAACGAATAATATTCCCGATCTCAACTCCGAGAGGAGAACGAATAATATTTCCGATCTCAACTCCGACAGGATAACAAATAATCTTTCCGATCTAAATTCCGACAGGAGAACAAACAATCTTTCTGATCTCAACTCCGACAGGAGAACGAATAAACTTCCGATCTCAACTCCGACAGGAGAACGAATAATCTTTCTGACCTCAACTCCGACAAGAGAACCAATAGTCTTTCCGACCTCAACTCCGACAGGAGAACGAATAATAACAAGAATAACAATGATTAGAATAAGAAGGGCAAACAACACTACCTACTTAAACAACTATGTGAGTAAACTAACCATGGAAATCTTATATATAAAGAAAAGGTTCTTGATGGGTTACGGGACATGATCCGAGAGTTGATCGACCTCTGGGGGGCCTCCCTCGGGTGATCCCGGGGTCCACGACTGATGAAGTGTCCTGCAATCTTTCAAGAGATTTTTCAACAAACATAAACAGGTTAAAAAATACAAAAAATACATAAAAAACTTTTCTATCTAAAAATCCCAACTGGAATATGAAAAGCCTTCTATCTGAAAATCCAGAGTAGAATACGAAGATCACTTCCAATCTTTTCCTAGTTTTTGGGTCAAAATACATGTGGACATTAAGATCAAGAGTAACAAGCGCCGGCCCGTGCCTTGCCTTAGATCTCTATCTTAACTGCGAAGTCGGCGGACGACGTGGGGAGATCTTTGCGATATTGAATTACACCTGACCCTGCAAGAGCACACTTAGGATTTGGCTGTTAGCCGCTATGGCCTGCAGCATGTGTGATGCCCGACTCCACATCTCGGGGGGGCGGGGCGGCGGGAGGTTGCACGGACTCGGGCTCGGTGCCATTGGAAAGCCGCTCCTCCCTTTTTCGGGGGGGCGCGTCTGCCTCCCGTATCTCTGGCACCTTCCTGTCAAAAGATATTCACCGAAAACTCTCTGCTAACCATAATCTCTCCCTTCCTCCCTGAGAAAAAAAGTTCTCCCCTTACCACCATTATTTTATTTACTTTATTTCTTTTGATTATAGTTTTTTTGTTTTAAGGTTGCAAAAGTTACAGGTCCATCTTTAGTTGCTTGTGCCCGTGCCTATCTTCCCTTGCACCACCAGATGGCGTCAAGGGACTGATCCTCTATCCCTGACCCTGACCCTCACCCTCACCCTAACCCTCACCCTAACTCTTACCTGCGAGTGTTACCTTACTGGCTGAAGCAGAACCTGCTCATTCTACTTATTCTAACAGCCCTCCACCTGACTTTAACCCCCTCCTTCAACAGGCTTCCCCTTGGAGGGGGGGGCTTTTGATATGGCTGCGAGGTGGGCCCGCCCCCGGTACAGACCCTGATTCCAGCCCACCCCCCTCTCTGACACACACACTGCTCACTCTGACACACACACTGCCCCCCCCCCCCCCCCACTCCATAGTCCCCCACCCGCCCCTCGCCCCCCCACCCCAGGCCCACTGCCTCTCGGGTCCCACCCCCCTCCTGCCCGATGCACGGAGAACCCTCGCCCACAACCAACCCGACACGGTGGACGAGCTGGTGCGGCAGCTCGAAAACTGGCAGGTGGCACAACAACTGAGTGTCAGCCCCAGGAATATGTTGCGGCCCGCCGAGCCGCGTAGGGACCGTCGAGACCCGAGAGTCGAATCCCAGACGGCCCCACCGAGGCCGCCGACCTCCTCCCTGGAACCCCGGGAGGACCGACGGTGCTATGACTGCGGACGAACCGGGCACCTAGGTTCGTCCTGACAGCGACCTAGCAGACCGGCCCACAGGGAGGATCCGGGAGCTCCCCTCTCACCAAGTTTTCGGACTTCCTCCCGACCAGACCGGGAGAACAGACCGACCCGGACAGTTCGCCAGCGCCCAGCTACAGGACGACGCCCTGAAGCACGCCTGGGGCCAGGTCCTCGTCCATGAAGGACGAGTGAGGGATTCGGTGAGTTGCCTACCACACCCTCACTTCAGCACAAAGGGGGGCATGCTGTATCGGGTAGTGGAGAGGGGAGGGGAAGTGACAATTGCTAGTACCCCGGCCCTATGTTAGCAAGGTGATGTTCATGGCCCACTCCCACCTGCTAGGGGCCCATTTAGGAATGGATAAAACCAGGGAAAGGATTCTAGCTAGGTTCTACCGGCCTGGGGTGAAAGGAGACGTAGCCCGATGTTGTCAGTCCTGCCCCGAATGCCAGCTCACCGCCCGAGACCCTCGGTACGAAACCCTCTGATCCCCATGCCGATCATTGAAGTCACGTTTGACCGGATAGCTCAAGACATTGTCGGCCCCCGGCGCGACATACCGGTGGTCCCCATGGGCGAAGATCTCAGTCCCGCCCAGAAACAGGATCTCAAAGATCTCATCCTCCAGCACCAGGAAGTCTTTTCGGAGGTCCCCGGGAGGACCACCGTGGCCCACCACGACATCAAGACGACGCCCGGCATCACGGTGCGTGTCCCCCCCTACCGGGTCCCAGAAGCCCGCCGGAACGCCATCCGGGAGGAAGTCGCCCGAATGCTCCGACTCCGGGTCATCGAGGAGTCCCGCAACGCATGGTCTAGCCCCGTCGTCCTGGTCCCTAAACCCGACGGCACTTTCCGCTTCTGCAACGACTTCCGGAAACTAAACGAGGTGTCAGACTTTGACGCCTACCCCATGCCCAGGGTAGATGAGTTGATCGAGCGGCTCGGGCCGGCCCGCTACCTCACCACCCTGGACCTCACCAAGGGGTACTGGCAGGTGCCCCTCACCAGGGCCGCTAGGGAGAAAACGGCGTTTGCAACCCCGGGAAGACTGTACCAGTACACGGTCCTCCCTTTTGGCGTCCATGGCGCCCCGGCCACATCCCAGATGATGGACCAGATCCTTCGGCCACATCAGGTGTAC
>NC_136944.1:747500-790000 GCF_949987615.1 Pollachius pollachius
TAATCCACCACAATCCCAGATTTCCTTCACACATTATCAGTGATCTAAATTCAACATACAAGTCAACGCAGTTGTGCTTTGCTACACAATTCTACTCACATCAGGTCCAGATGAGATGCTCCTCTTTACTTCAAAAAGTCTGTAACCTGTGAAACAAATAAGTCACAACAGAGCTCAACAGAACATTACACACATGTTCCGGTTTCTGGGAACACAACAACATATCGCGTTTGGGAGATGCTCCAGTGCCAAACAGTGGAGGACACCAACGTACTGTCAGGTTCCCTCTGAGGTGAAACACACCAGATGCAACCAAATAACGAATTAAGAAAATCACTTGCCGCGCGAGCTGCGGCAGGTGAGCTAATTAGTAAAACTCAACAAAGGCTTGTGCCCTCTGGTTGCATCGGTAACAATGAGTCTATTTCAGCTCTTTATTTGATCAGAAATGACCTCCCTCATTTTAATTAAAGGGATGAGTCTGATATGTCTGATTTAGATTCATACTTCAAAACAAAGAAAGTCTTCATTCAATTCACCTTACTGTATGCGTGAGTGTGTGTGTGTGTGTGTGTGTGTGTGTGTGTGTGTGTGTGTGTGTGTGTGTGTGTGTTACTACTGTTTGATGTCAAGTTGGTGAAAAGGAAGTCACGTGTGATCTTGCGTCCCTGTGTGTGTAGTGAGCGGATGTGGACAGCAGAGGGCGATGTTTCCACACGAGAACATCTGCTCTCTGCAAGCTCTGCGAGATACCGTTTCCATAGCAACCATAACTTGGCAGCATCCTGAGCGGCCCTTTGAGGAGTGAGAAGGAAGCTTTCATCAAAGAGACCAGAGAGACTCATTCACTGGTTAAACTGGAGTCATCGCCAACCACCACACATGTCACATGGGGCTCCAGGTGGGAGGTCAGAGGTCAGAACATGTCCTTCCTGTTTCTGTGGATCAGCTCTGAGACGTCCTCCTTACACACCTTCACAATGCCGTCCGCCTTCATGTTGTACACTACATACACACACACACACACACACACACACACACACACACACACACACACACACACACACACACACACACACACACAGACACACACACACACCATACAGACACACACCATACAGACATACACCAATACACCATATAGATTCACACCATATGCACATGCACACACACCACAGATACACACATATAGATTCACACACAATATCTATACACACAACATATAGATACAAACCATATGCACACACACACGATAGATACAAACCATATATATACACGCAAAGACAATAGGTAGACACCATATAGATACACACACACCATGAAAACACACCAAATAGATACACACCATAAAGATAAACACACTAAACAGCCACACACAAAAGATTAACTTAATATAGATAAAAACTATATAGATACACACACGCACGCACGCACGCATGCACGCACGCACGCACGCACGCACGCACGCACGCACGCACGCACGCACGCACGCACGCACAGACAGACAGACAGACAGACAGACAGACAGACAGACAGACAGACAGACAGACAGACAGACACAAACAATAGATACACTCCATACAGTTCTGGTCACTAAACACTACTCCTCCTTCTCTCCTCTCCTTTTCCCCTCTAATCCTTTTCTCTCCGTCTCTCTGTCTCTCATATCGTTCTGTATTTTTATTGCCTCTACTCAAGGGGGTAGATTTGGGTGGGGATTTCTAGGTTTCATAAACATCCGGGGCTTAGCCCAGAAGGAAAAATAAAATGCCTGCACATAGCGCGCGCCAAATTTATTTGTATGCTTTATTGTTTAATTTGTTTCGTAATGCTTTACGTAAATAAACAAAATATGTGGTTTATGATATCTTTAAATAGCTACCTGACTGCTGTGCTGCTTATCCCCAAACATCTAAAGTTCCATTCAAGTTATTTCAGAGTAAAATGAATACAAGTGACAGACCTTACACACACACACACACACACACACACACACACACACACACACACACACAGATCTGACTGCGGATAGGATAGGTTAATTTACTTGAGGTGGTAAACTGTCAAGGGTAGATGTGTTGGAGCGACTTGAACTAGATGAAAAAACACTCAGGAGCAGACGAGGAGGGATGGATAGGATGGGATCTTTTATTTATCCCAATTTAAGGCCCTTAGGGTGATAAAAAAATAGAACAAAAATTAACAAAACAAAAACATAAAAAAAATCTATATATATACATAAGTTTGACTCAGCATATCAAATAGGCTTGAGAGTCACCGAAAAAAAAACATGTCAAAACTTCAAGAAAACCGGACCTTTAAACAAGTCCAATACAGGAGAGCAATATTCAGGCATAAGTCCTCTCTCCATCAGCTCCCCGAACCACTGTTGAACGTCGGCCTAAGTAGGCCTAACCCCCACTGCTAATTGGTGCATACCAATTTTCCCGTTGCGTCAGGGGTGTTTACCAGAGCAGTTACACAACAGCTTTAAAACAGCTTCCGTTCTATCCTCAACTAGCGAGAAACAATTAACCTTATAAACTGTGCACCATTGCTATATTTTGGCATAGCCAAAATGTAAAAAGACAGCAATAAAATAAAAATAATAACTCGGGGTCACTTCCGGTTTACCCAGAAGATTTGACGTAGATATAAACCCTGGTGACGCGGTGCTCCAACCCTCATATAAACATAAGACGAGTGGTTATTACGACAAAACAGGTGACGTTAATGGTAAATGGAAACAAGCAGAAAGAAACAGAAAGTTGTAATGATGGTACTTGCAAGATTGTATTAAACTGTCGTAGTGCGTATGATAAATGACATGGTGGATGAATGATTTTAAAACAGTATGAAGGTAACGGAATACATAAACAAGCAAGACAAACCCACAGGCAATATTCACACCCAGTCTCCTGTGTGTAGCGTATCGCTACCGTGATGGTAGCTATGCGCCCCGTCACATAAACAGGATATGTTTTTAAACTGTTTATTTTCTTGCCAGAAGGACTATCTAGACTAGGCTACTTATAAATATTTATAAATATATATATTTATTTATTTATTTTGAGCCAAAAATTATATTCGGGGCTATTAAATAATATCTGAATAAAACAGCATAGTGACGCCACTGGTCAATGCATTGTGTGTGTGTGTGTGTGTGTGTGTGTGTGTGTGTGTGTATGTGTGTGTGTGTGTACCAGTGACCACTATAAGCGGGTGGGTAACTTGGAGGCAGGCTGTCCTGCCGACCCAATTAGATGCAATGCATGGTAATGGTATATTCTATAGTATTAATTAATTGGCTGAATTTGATTTGACATTTTCCTGGACAGCGAATGAACAGGTCCGTCCGTTAGTGGGTCTGGACTTCCACCAAAATAAAAAACATTTTCTTCCATTGTGATTGGGTGGGCAGGGCGCACATTTGGGTGGGCTGAGGCCACCCTTGCCCCTGGCTACCGCCGGCCCTGCTATAGACCTGACTCCAGCCCCTATGGCCCCCCGGTGGGGGGCCCGGAGCCTCGCCGACCCAGCCACTACACCATGGGGACCAGGACTCCGGAGCTGGCCCTCCCGCTGGGCCTGGACGTGAGTCTCTTCTGACGAGGTCGCTGCTTTTACCGCGTTCTCCGAGTCTTCTTCATCCGTCATGTGCTGCGCGCGGAACGCATCCATCGGCCCAGGTGCGTTTTGAGGCGTTTTACGCGCCTTGTTTTCACGGGTCCGTGCCCTTACGTCATCTAGCTCCAGTCAGACTTTTCTTTCACTTTCTCCCAACTCCAGTTTAGAATCAGTAGGGAACGTGTCGCACGCGAGTTGATGAATGCGTTAAGAGTGTCCACTAGACCGCTAGAGATCCACTAGATTACACCCACTGCTGGTCCTCCACCAACACCAACCACCATAGTGGACCTCAGTCCTAACCAACCCATTTATACAACAGCAATTACTAGTAACTCACCCATATCAGGATGTCCACCCTCGACCACGCCCCCCCTTTGGTCACTGGGCCTAATGGCCTCTCACTGGGACAGCGCCAGCCCCCCGTCGTCCACCAGAGGGCGCCTGTACCTTTGGTTTCTCCACCACTCTCCCGACTAGCAGAACCTGCTCCTGAAAACAACAAGCAGATTGATATAAGCACTGATTTAAATAATGAACAACCAAAACTGTTCACCTTTACTGCCCAAATTCATTCTCATCCTCACCCACCCCCTCCAATCACTGTTTTAGATGCAAAAAAGGTTTCCCCTTATCGTCTTTATTTTATTTACATTTGCATAAAATATCACATGTATTTCTTTTGATTATAGTTTTTTTGTTTTAAGGTTGCAAAAGTTACAGGTCCATCTTTAGTTGCTTATGCCCGTGTCTATCTTCCCTTGCACCACCAGATGGCGTCAAGGGACTGATCCTCTATCAATTTACATTTACATTTAGGGCATTTAGCAGACGCTTTTATCCAAAGCGACTTACAATAAGTGCATTTGTTACAATAAGTACATTTGTCATAAGAAGTGAAACAATATATCGCTGTCGGTACAGTAAAGATGTTCATAGAACCAAGTGCAAGTATTGCAATCGCTAGGCTAACCCATTCCCCGTGTAAAGGACCGCAGAGTCGCTCACCAGCTTCCGCAAAAGACTCAAAACTCACCTGTTCAGAGTTCATCTCGACTCTGCATAGAAACCAATGCACAGCCACCATTGAATTTTGTACGTCCTGGCACTTGTACATTGCACTTATTCAAGGTACTTAATTGTGTAGCATCTACAGTAGTTGCTATTGCTGCTTTACACGGGGAATTGGTTAGCCTAGCGATTGTTATACTTGCACTTGGTTCTATTAGTAATTATATTTATATGTAATATAATATATTTATATGTAATATTCTATTAATTAATACATACACCTCCACACACACATTAACACACACCGGCTCAGCCACAATATATTAATTAATATATACACCTCCACACACACATTAACACACATCGGCTCAGCCACAATATATTAATTAATACATACACCTCCACACACACACATTAACACACATCGGCTCAGCCACAACATATTAATTAATATATACACCTCAACACACACTCATTAACACACATCGGCTCAGCCACATAGTTACCCTGGTCTCCCCATCAATAGAATTAGATCTCAGTCCACCCCCCACTCACTCTGTTCCTCCCCCTCCTGTAGATTCCACCAAGCAGCGGCCCCCACCACAGACCCGGACTGGTACAGGTACAGCGGAGAGACTCAACGAGGTGGCTGAACAGAACACCATGATGATGGGTCAAATCAAAGGGAAATGTCCCACAAAGCAATCCCAATCTGAAGCCACCTCTAATAACACCAAGTCTCCTCCGCTGTCCGTCCAGTCCACCAGCACACCCTCACAGCGCACTGTGCAGCTTAGACTGCACCACGCCCTTAATTCGGCCACGTTAAGTCCCCTCACCATCACTCCCGAGCGCCGACGGCCGAGTGTAACCATCGACCCGAAGGCTAGACCGAACAAGACAATATTCAAAATGACCAGGCACGATCCTACAGGGCATAAAGTTAGGGATTGGACTCTTTGATCCATTAAGCCCGTTGTGATCATCGGTGACTCAAACATGAGTCGGATGCCTCCCCACACACACACAGACGTCCACATTGACAGTTATCATGGAGTCAAATACCAACACATCACACAGATCTTAGATGAAAATCCTCCCAATTCACACACCAAGATTGTGGTGGTCGCTCTGGGCATCAACCATAGGGACAACCTGTTGGAGTTGTCGACGGACAAACCTGCAGGCCACCCTCTATGTCCCCATCATTCATTTCTCACATCATTTAGCTGCACCACATCAGACCCTATTAACACGACTTAATGCATTCATCACTACATAATACAACTCACCTTTTGAAATACACCACTCTGAATTCCACACAACTCACGACCACATACATTGGACAGCGGACACTGCATCACACATACTACAACATCGCTTGACTCAGTTAAATTTCGGGCGGGGGCTACGTCCCAACAGGGACCCCCCCGTCCACAGGATTCTAACATTCTGAACCTATCCACCGTCTTCCATCTGTCAGAAACTGAGACTCAGCTGCTGCAGAGGGGCCTTAGTTTCATCCCCACCCCCCGTCCACCATTACAACCGGTCACTTAAATGATTAGAACCCTTCCATGGCCGTCCCGGTGGGCCCATTCCACCGTTTCAGGGGCCGTCCAGCTGGGAACCACCGCCGGGCGCCTTGTCGGAGAACCTCACCACACTCATCCGTACCAATAAACACACAGCCATACATAACCACTCAACAACACTTTAGAAACACCCAACACTACTGAACAAGAATATAGGGCACTGGACACCTGCCTAATTACAAACACATAGTCAAACCTACCATAGTTAAACCTGCAGACAAAGGGTCCAAAATAGTCATCTTAGATACAAAACAATACCTCTTAGAAGCGCACACACAGTTAGGGAATCCATTACATTACAGACCCATACAGGATTCACTCCAATTGGCCACACAACATCAAACTCGCAATATATTTACTGACCTCCATCAACGCAATACATCACACGTAGACAGAAAATATACTTAGACGGTCCAGACACGCGAACGCCTGTTTTATCCTCTGCCAAAGACCCACAAGGCGCCCGAGTCCTGGACGGTCCCTTTCTTAGTGCCGCCGGGGCGACCAATCATCTCCCACTGTGGGAGCGAGTCCTCTGCAGCAGCTGAGTTTATAGAGTACCACCTCAAGCCCATCTCCCGGAAACACCCCAGCTATCAAAGATACCTACCACCTCATCCAAACACTGAATAACACACCGGTTTACACACAAGCCTTTTTATTTACAGTTGATCTAGATTCATTCTACACCAACATGGACATGGATTCTGGCCTGGGGGCTGTCCCCCACAGCGCCCCCAGTCACCTGTTGGAGTCACTGACCCCTCGTCACCCACTCCGTCTCACCTTAACCCCTCGTCACCCACTCCGTCTCACCTTAACCCCTGGTCACCCACTCCGTCTCACCTTAACCCCTCGTCACCCACTCCGTCTCACCTTAACCCCTCGTCACCCACTCCGTCTCACCTTAACCCCTCGTCACCCACTCCGTCTCACCTTAACCCCTGGTCACCCACTCCGTCTCACCTTAACCCCTCGTCACCCACTCCGTCTCACCTTAACCCCTCGTCACCCACTCCGTCTCACCTTAACCCCTCGTCACCCACTCCGTCTCACCTTAACCCCTCGTCACCCACTCCGTCTCACCTTAACCCCTGGTCACCCACTCCGTCTCACCTTAACCCCTCGTCACCCACTCCGTCTCACCTTTACCCCTCGTCACCCACTCCGTCTCACCTGAACCCGCCTGGGGCCTCCACTGCGGACCCCCACCACCTCCCTTACCCTAACCAGCTTCCCTCCTCTACGTCTCACCTTAACCGGGTCCGCCCCCGTCCACAGGCCGGCTGAGGGGGGCCCCCACTAGGAGGGCCTGGATCCCTGAGTCAGGTGGTCTTCCCCAACAGGTTCCCTGAGGGGACCCCTGACATCAGGAGCGGAGACGATCAGGGGGGGCAGCCACACACACACATCATACCCCTCATCAGCACATTGACACCAAACATTACACACACTCCAAACTGAAACACGCATTCACACGCGCACAACACAACAACCCCACACTCCAAAACCATAAAATAATATTGGCCTACTTAAAAAAACGGAACATACAAGATGTCCTGGTGCGAGCCCCCTCTGAACACCGAGGCCACTTTCAGCAGCTGGCGGTCTTCAGGAACCAGCACGCCTCCACCTCCAGCCCTATTACACAAAAACTCACCATGCAGGACAAAAACATCATCTACGCCATCACATGCTCCGAATGCCACATCATTTATGTCGGCGAAACAAAGCCCAGGATACTCACCAGACTTAAACAGCACTTATATACTACACACATAGGCACACTCAACACTCAAACGGTCCAACACTTCCAAACACACCCCATCACCTCACTATTCATCACCGGGCTGGAGATGAAGGCGTGCTGGTGGGACAGACAGAGGAAGGCGGCGGAGCATAGGTGGATAGCCAAGCTTAGGACCCTTCCCCCCTTGGGCCTGAACATCAGGGAGTAGGGGCCGCGCTGGGACGCTGCTGGGGGCGCTGGGGGGTCCTGGGACTCCTCCTTGGGGGTTCCCTGCATGGCGTCGGGTCCACTGTGTGTTTTAATATGTTGCATGTTTTTATCTTTACTGTGTGCTTCCTCTGCATCATTATTTTACTGAGGCCTTCCACCTCTTTCACTCCCCCATTTATTACAATGGAGGCTTCTTTTATGTGAAAGGATGGTATGAATGTGTGAATGGTTTTTGAATGTGTGAATGACCACTTATTTTTCCCTGTTTGTTTTTAATACTTCTTGCATGCTTTTATCATGTTTTTATAGATGTGTATATTTGTAAATTGTTACATTAAAGGGGTTCCTGTATTTTTCACCCATGAATTCCTCAGATTGCAGTGTGCTCATTTTTATTCCTATATTTTGTATTCATGTGCAAGATTTACTATTTATGAGAGGATGTGTATGGATGGGTCTGGATAAATGTGTTTGTGTGTGTCTCTCTCTATACATCTCTACACATATACATGTTTATATGTGTATATATACATATATATATATATATATATATATATACATATATATATATATATATATATATATATATATATATATTTATTTATATGCATGTGTGTGCGGTCTTCAGATCCTGCCAGTGTGTGTGTGTGTGTGTGTGTGTGTGTGTGTGTGTGTGTGTGTGTGTGTGTGTGTAGTGTACCACATGAAGGCGGACGACTGTGTGACGGTGTGTAAGGAGGACGTCTCAGAGCTGATCCACAGATACAGGAAGGACATGTTCTGACCTCTGACCTCCCACCTAGAGCCCCATGTGACCCGGCCAGAGGACGGGCTCTGACCTCTGACCTCCCACCTGGAGCCCCATGTGACCCGGCCAGAGGACGGGCTCTGACTTCTGACCTCCCACCCGGAGCCCCATGTGACCCGGCCAGAGGACGGGCTCTGACCTCTGACCTCCCACCTGGAGCCCCATGTGACCCGGCCAGAGGACGGGCTCTGACCTCTGACCTCCCACCTGGAGCCCCATGTGACCCGGCCAGAGGACGGGCTCTGACCTCTGACCTCCCACCTGGAGCTCCATGTGACCCGGCCAGAGGACGGGCTCTGACCTCTGACCTCCCACCCGGAGCCCCATGTGACCCGGCCAGAGGACGGGCTCCTGATCAACTCTCATCATCACATCACTCATGATCACCGAGCGTCGTGTCCAGGAATGTTTTAATAAAGCGCTGAGAGCAGAACGCTGGGACTCCTGTGAGCTCATTACACCAAACATACCCAACGCCTTTAGTTTCAAGACGTTTTCATCTACAAGCTTCAGTTAAAACCCCTAAACAGCGTCGCTCTGGTATATTGGAACTCCCTTGAAAAGGTGATGAGTGATTAGTGACTTTTCCTTTGTTTTTCCTGACCTTCCAAGCCCTCTAAGACAGACTTCCAGTGGTGGCGTCAGATAAAACACAAAGTCTTGGATAAAGTGAAGAGAAGATTCAGTTAATCCTGTAAAATGTGCATCTGAAAAGTTTATACACACAATTTCAATGTGTTTCAATCACACATTATAGCTAAGCTTGTGTTGTTACTGTAGGATCAATAGGTTGATTAGTGAAGCTCCAGATTGATGCTCCGTTTTCCCCTCGATGCATACCTCACCCAATATCCACAAAAATTAAGTTTAAAAGGTTTACTTGTCAGACGCAAACTACAAAAATCCTTTTCCACAAGATGAGGTTTTGATTAGTGGTGAGAGATAGAAAGAGAGGTCAAAAAACTATGTGGCTCCACATTGTTATCCTGACTGTCTGTCACCGGTAGGTAACACCAATAAGTTCCTCTCACACTTCAAAATAAAGTAACTAAATGTGAGCATACAACAAAAATATTGCAAGTGAATTTCAAAATAAAATTCTATGTATTCAGAAATAACACAATTGACTATTATATTATTTCACTTCTGAAAAATCCATAAAATATGGATTTTATGGATTATGGATTCATGGAACCCCTAAACAGCATCGCTCTGGTACATTAGAACTCCACTGAAAAGGAAGTTCATAAAATATGAACTTAAATAAAGTAAACAGGCATTTAGGCTCCTACATTAAGCATGAATGCTACGTTCAGGTATCCAAATGATCTAGTGGTATTCAGGTTGGCTACAGGCTACGTGATAACTAAACCAACATCTAGACATTGGTAATTCATGAATAGTAGTGATTGGTAATAAATACATTGTGGTACATCGTAGTACTCGGTGTCCGTGACAACCTGACGCAGCGCGCACTGTGAAGAAAACACCAGCCTGCGTGGGGGGGGGGCTCCTGGGTCTTCACCACCCACCGGGTCCTGACCCCCGTCCCGGGGAAGTACGAGTTGCTAGGCAACGGCGCCCTGGTGGGGCACCGGGTCCAGCGGTCCGAGGGCGGGACCTACACCTGCTGGGTGGGGGAGGGGCGTTGCCAAGGGCGACCACGGCGCTGGAAGTGCTGCTGACTCCGCCCTCCAACGGACGCCGCTGAGAAGAGAGAGACCCCCCCACCCGTCTACAGGGCTAGACACACACACACACATGAACTTACATAGACACACACACACACACATGAACTCACATAGACACACACACACACATGAACTTACATAGACACACACACACATGAACTTACATAGACACACACACACACATGAACTACATAGACACACACACACACACACACATGAACTCACATAGACACACACACACACATGAACTTACATAGACACACACACACATGAACTTACATAGACACACACACACACATGAACTACATAGACACACACACACATGAACTCACAGACACACACACATGAACTCACATAGACACACACACACACACACACACACATGAACTCACATAGACACACACACACACACACACATGAACTTACATAGACACACACACACACATGAACTCACATAGACACACACACACACACACACACACATGAACTTACATAGACACACACACACACCCACACACACACACATGAACTTACATAGACACACACACACACACACACACATGAACTTACATAGACACACACACACACCCACACACACACACATGAACTTACATAGACACACACACACACACACATGAACTCAAAGACACACACACACAAACACACACACACACACATGAACTTACATAAACACACACACACACACCCACACACATGAACTTACATAGACACACACGCACACACACACAAACTCACATAGACACACACACACACACACAAACTCACATAGACACACACACACACGAACTCACATAGACACACACACACACACATGAACTTACATAGACACACACACACACACATGAACTTACATAGACACACACACACCCACACACATGAACTTACATAGACACACACACACACACACATGAACTTACATAGACACACACACACATGAACTTACATAGACACACACACACACACACTGAACACACGCACACGCACACCGAAACGGAGGGAGACGGGGGGAGGGAGACGGGGGGAGAGGGAGAGGGGGGGAGAAGGAGAGGGGGGGGGAGACGGGGGGCAGGGAGACGGGGGGGGAGGGAGAGGGGGGGAGAGGGAGACGGGGGGGGGAGGGAGACGGGGGGGGAGGGAGACGGGGGGAGAGGGAGAGGGGGGGAGAGGGAGAGGGGGGGGAGACGGGGGGGAGGGAGACGGGGGGGAGGGAGAGGGGGGGAGAGGGAGACGGGGGGGGGAGGGAGACGGGGGAGAGAGGGAGACGGGGGGGAGGGAGACGGGGGAGAGGGAGAGGGGGGGGGGGAGACGGGGGGGAGGGAGGGGGGGGGGAGAGGGAGACGGGGAGAGAAAGAGAGACAGAGTGTGTCCGTCCGTCTGTCTGTGGTTTCTTTCCACAACCGACACAGAGACACTGAGAACCCCCCCAACCAAAACCCAGGTAGGAAAAACATTTGTGGTTTTATTTAGAATTTCTGATTAATATTAGGGCTGTCAAGCGATTAAAAAACATAATCTAATTAATTACAGGCTCTGTGATTCATTAATCTAAATTAATCTCATGCTTACATTTTTCCGAGAAGGTATTTCAAAATTAATTTAATTCAAGTAAATTATGGCAGATGAATGTCTTTCATTAACATACGGTGCATGTTAAGATCAAATGAATAACATTTCCATCTCACTCAGGATTCAATGCATCTCAGTCGAGTGTGGCTTGACGAGGCTGGCTGCTAGCGCCAGCTTCTGGGGCGGTGGCAGCTCGTACCTGCCAGCTTGCTACCAAACGTTTTGCGTTGAGGTGATATTTAAGGGTTGAAGAACTCCGGTGATAGGAAAATTCCTTACTACAGAGATTGCAGATAACGGTGTTCCTATCTACAGTTCCGTCTGGGAGTTTAAACTTGAACTTTCCGTGCACGGGGCCGAGCAGCGTCTTCTCGTCTGCCTCCATTTTGTTTCAACGCAAATGACGCACCGGGTCAAAGGGCACTATAGAAGCGTGATTAATCTGCGTTAATTTTTTGAACGCGTTATTTTTTTTGTTATTAATTAATCGGAATTAACGCGTTAATTTGACAGCCCTAATTAATATATTATTTTTCTTAAGGCACTTATTGAAGCATTATTCACAAAAGAAGAAAAAATCGGCTGAACACACGAGAACATTCACTTGGATCCACCGAGTTGTTTATTGCAATTATGCTTCATTAACAAATACAACAGAAAAATAGTCCCTTACATGTACACAATAAACAGGAGGACAAAAACAATAGAAGCAGCAGACTTTACAAAGCATCAACAGGTGTGCACATATCTTTAATAACTGAACATGTTCTGTGGATGCTTGGTTCCCATCAGAACACAAAAAAATCAAGATTCAGTTTAAAGTAATTTACAACATGCAACATTATCGCATAGACCTTTTGGTTATTATTAATAAAATATAAAATCTGCTTTAAATCAGGTTGTAAATCAGGGTTATAACAAAAATGATGATATCAGAGCCCTTAAGACCAAAACTGGTGACATCTGAAAATATACAAACATTTACCATCAATAGGTATTTTATATACATTTCAAATAATAAATGTGCTTCTCTAACTATGGGAGATCTTAAAAGTCTTTTCATGGTTTATCATACTATACTGTCTAGAAGAGAGAGAGGGAAAGAAAAAGAGAGAGAGATACAGGGAGAGAGAGAGAGAGAGAGAGAGAGAGAGAGAGAGAGAGAGAGAGAGAGAGAGAGAGAGAGAGAGAGAGAGAGAGAGAGAGAGAGAGAGAGAGATACAGGGAGAGAGAGACAGGGAGAGAGAGAGAGAGAGATACAGGGAGAGAGAGACAGGGAGAGAGAGAGAGAGAGATATACAGGGAGAGAGACAGGGAGAGAGAGAGAGAGAGAGAGGGGGAAAGAAAGAGAAAGAGAGACAGATACAGGGAGAGAGCGAGAGACAGATACAGGGAGAGAGAGAGAGAGAGAGAGAGAGAGAGAGAGAGGGAGAGAGAGACTATAACTGCAACAGAGACACTGAGTCATCAGTCCTCTCAGTGTGTGTGTGTGTGTGTGTGTGTGTGTGTGTGTGTGTGTGTGTGTGTGTGTTTGTACTGCAGCCGACGGTCCTCCTCCCCCGCGCCTGCTTTTTTTTCTTCTACAACCGACACAGAGTCACTGAGCTCCCCCTCCTCCCTCCCCCTGGGGTCCCCCTCTGCCATACCCCGACCCCAGGGAGGAGGTCCTCCTGGGTGAAGGAGGACCAGAAGGTGTGGAGGTGTGTCAGTGTGTCTGAGGACCCTCCTCCACCTGGGGACACTCTGTAGAAGGACAGAGAGCCAGCAGGCCGGTCCAGATACACTCCTACTCTGGTGGAGCCAGCGGGGGGGAGAGGGAGGTCTGTTACTGTACCGTTGTACACGGCAGAGTAACCACCATCATCACAATCAAGACTCCAGGACCTGTTGTTCACTCCAAGCCCGCTGTCACCACCCCGTCCTCTCCTTGTGATTCCTCTGTATGTCACTCCTATCTCAACCCATCCTTCCCACTCTACCTCCCAGTAACAGCGGCCAGTCAGAGCCTCTCTACCCAACACCTGGAGCGGGGAGTCAAATCTCTCTGGGTGATCCGGATACGGCTGGTCCTCTCTAACCCACGTCACCTTCCTGTTGTCCTCAGACAGAGAGAGTCGTCTGTGGGCCGTGTTGGGGTCCAGGGTGAGTTCACAGGCATCTGAGGGAGAACCAGACATGATGAGCTGCTGAACCGCTCTTCATCCTCATCATCATCACTGGTACTGTTCTCCTGAACATGACATGTGAGGGGGGGGGGTCATGTGATGTTATAGTAACGCTATTGCTTCAGACTCCACCTACACCCCCCCTTCCCCTCCCCCCCTCCCCCGAGCCCAGATGTTATCTTCATGATGATTGGACAGTATTAATATATGGAAGATACATGATGTCAGCCATCATCCTCATTCCCAGTAGGATCTGATCTCACTTCCTGCTGTGTGGATGGACTTTCCATCTCAGTAGTGAGTGTGTGATGTGATGAATCAAACAGACACTCACATCTCTGTGGAACTGGTTTCAGCCTCCACACTCCACCGTGCTTCACACTGGGGGAGAAACAAAGTGAGAGCAGCATGTTGAAACATTCACCTTCATCATCGGCCGTCTCATACATTGTACACAACGTGAGTTACAGCTGCCTCTTCAAACCACTTCATCTGGCAGTGGCTTGAATCCTCGTAGGAGACTTTGTCCCTGAGTGGTGAGCTGTCCTCTCCATACCTGAGAGTGTCCAGTCTCCAGCGTGGATCCTCCAGTCCAGCAGAGAGCAGCGCAGCTCCAGAGTCTCCTGGGTGATTGTAGCTCAGGTCCAGCTCTCTCAGATGGGAGGGGTTGGAGCTCAGAGCTGAGGCCAGAGAAGAACAGCCTTCCTGTGTGACCAGGCAGCCAGACAAACTACACACACACACACACACACACACACACACACTTTATTATATTTATTCTAGTTGAGAGCAGTTCATACTAAAGTAACCACATTTATAAAGTGTATTCATTCCATTTGGAGGACAAGGAGAACAGGAAGAGGAAGTGGGGAGATGACATCATCACAGACATCAGAACTTCCTTCACTTGGATGTGAAACAGGATCATAAGCAAATGCTCCTTTCTCAATAGCTACAACTCAATGAGATATTGTTTGGTTAGAGTCAGGAGAAGTCCGCTGTGTTTGGTACGCTGAGACCGTTTCTTCACAGGTTCTAACATTGTGTAGAACCAGGGAGAGTTTTGTCAGCAGGCAAAAGAGCAACAGAAAGGCATCGGACATGAGCAGCACTACACCAAACTAATGTGAAGTTAATAAAGTCCATCTTTAATGTTCAATATGATTCACTTTACCACGGCCAGTGATGTTCTATGGTGAGGTGTACATTATATTCAGATCACAGCACGGCTAAAGCCTCATCCCCATGTCTACACTAATGACAACTCCTCAGCTCACATCTGCTGACCAGAGTTACATCACATATAACAAACATAACATACTAGTAGTTAACAGGTCAACCCCTAACCCTCACATCTGCTGACCAGAGTTACATCACATATAACAAACATAACATACTAGTAGTTAACAGGTCAACCCCTAACATCAGCTGGCCAGAGCTACATAACATATAACAGACATAACATACTAGTAGTTAACAGGTCAACCCCTAACCCTCACATCAGCGGGCCAGACTTGCATATTAAACAACACCAAGACCCAGTTTGAAGAGGCTGAAAACTGACCTGAGAGTTTCCAGTGTACAGTGTGGACTCCCCAGTCCAGCAGAGAGCAGCTTCACTCCTGAATCCTGCAGATCATTGGTACTCAGGTCCAGCTCTCTCAGACTAGAGGAGTTGGAGCTGAGAACTGAGGCCAGAGCTTCACAGCATCTCTCTGACAGATCACAGCCCTTCAGCCTTCACACAAAATAAAGAGAACAGGTTAGAAACTGTGATTAAAATAACTTACATCTTCAACTTATTACATAATGAAGAAATTGTGGTTATTCAATATTGGGTGTAAAATGTATAACTACATGAAAGTTGTTGTGAAGGGGCAAGGTGTGCTTGAGCAAGGCACCTGACCCTAACTGCTCCCGACGAGCTGGCTGTCGCCTTGCATGGTTGACTTCGGTGTGTGTGTGTGTGTGTGTGTGTGTGTGTGTGTGTGTGTGTGTGTGTGTGTGTGTGTGTGTGTGTGTGTGTGTGTGTGTGTGTCAATAGTTAGAAAAGCGCTATGTAAATGCAGTCCATTTGCTTTGCAGTGTTTGAAAATCGTTCTGCATATTAGTATTACTTTTTGTTGCAGTATTATGCATATTATGTATTGTATTGTAATACATGTTACTAGTTCATGTAAAGCGATGTTTTGTATATAATTAGAAGTTTTATTCCAATATTATGTATATTGTGTTTTGAGGAGAATAAATATCATAGCAATCAGGAAAACACTTTGCGAGCACGAGAACTAAGACATTATTTGTGCGCTTGTGGTTGTCAGTTGCGTGCTGCTTCACTTTATGTGTGCACTTTTATGGATGTAAATCTGTTAAATGTCTTCTGATATTAAACCTTGTGGTGTAACTGTTTGACCATTGGGTAAAACTGACCTGAGAGTTTCCAGTGTACAGTGTGGACTCCCCAGTCCAGCAGAGAGCAGCTTCACTCCTGAATCCTGCAGATCATTGGTACTCAGGTCCAGCTCTCTCAGACTAGAGGAGTTGGAGCTGAGAACTGAGGCCAGAGCTTCACAGCATCTCTCTGACAGATCACAGCCCTTCATCCTTCACACAAAATAAAGAGGACAGGTTAGAAACTGTGATTAAAATAACATACATCTTTAAGTTATTAAATAATGAAGGAATGTTATTGGTTAAACAAAAAATACTAAATAATTAGATGTATAAATGTTAAATTGTTGTTTAGTTGAGATTGAAAATGTTGAAAATGAATACTCCTATATTCTATTGTTCTGAATATTCTCTTATGTGAATTGTAATACATTACAATTCATTACAAGTTAATAGGACACCTACAGAGATGTTT
Source organism: Pollachius pollachius (assembly GCF_949987615.1). NCBI lineage: Eukaryota > Metazoa > Chordata > Actinopteri > Gadiformes > Gadidae > Pollachius > Pollachius pollachius. Next base: position 764,811 of record NC_136944.1, read on the forward strand.
TGTATATTATTATAACTAATACGTTTATTCTGTTATGATATATTGTTATGAACCTATGGGATCTTTTTCATATTATTTTAACCTTATATTCCAGTTTTATTTATATTGTGTAGTGTCTTTTGTAATACATGTTATTAGGGAACCTACAGAGATGTTTTGGAGGCTTTGACCACTGGCAGCAGCCTCAGAAGACCATCTTCTGAAGCAGAGTATTTTTTCAGGTCAAACACGTCCATCTCCTCTTCTGATGTCAGTAAGATGAAGACCAGAGCTGACCACTGAGCAGGAGAGAGAGATTCTCCGGAGAGACTTCCTGATGTCAGGTACTGTTGGATCTCCTTCATTAGAGAACAGTCGTTCAGTTCATTCAGACAGTGGAACAGATTGATGCTTCTCTCTGGAGATAGATCTCCTTTTATCTTCTCCTTGATGTAAGACACTGTTCCCTTATTGGTCTGTGAGCTACTTCCTGTCAGTCGCATCAGACCTGTTTTAATCTGAGTGGTCACTGATCTTTTTTTCTGTCCCAGCAGACCTCGTAGGACAATCTGATTGGTCTCCAGAGAGAGGCTCAGGAGGAAGCGGAGGAACAAGTCCAGGTGTCCGTTCTCACTCTGTAAGGCCTTGTCCACAGCACTCTGGTAGAGGAGGAGTTGATCTTTCCAGGAGTTTGAGAGCAGATTGACACCAGTATCGATGAAGGACAGAAAGACATAAAGGGCAGCCAGAAACTCCTGGATGCTCAGATGGACAAAGCAGAACACTTTGTCCTGGTACAGCCCACACTCCTCTTTAAAGATCTGGGTGAACACTCCTGAGTACACTGAGGCTGCTCTGATATCGATGTCACACTCTGCCATATCTGCCTCGTAGAAGATCAGGTTCCCTTTCTCCAGCTGGTTAAAAGCAAGTTTTCCAAGAGAAACAATGATCTCCTTGCTCTCTGAACTCCAGTCTGGATCTGTTTCAGCCCTCCTATGGTACTTCCTGTCCCCCTGTATGGACTGAACCCTCAGGAAGTGGCTGTACATCTGAGTCACGGTCTTGGGCATCTCTTCGATCTGGGATTTTTTGAAGATGTCCTCCAGAACTGTAGCAGTGATCCAACAGAAGACTGGGATATGACACATGATGTGGAGGCTTCGTGATTTCTTGACGTGGGAGATGATTGTGCTGGCCAGCGTCTCCTCTCTGAATCTCTTCCTGAAGTATTCCTCCTTCTGTTGGTCGGTGAACCCCCTCACCTCTGTCACCATGTCAACACACTCAGCAGGGATCTGATTTGCTGCCGCAGGGCGTGTGGTTATCCAGATGCGAGCGGAGGGAAGCAGGTCGCCCCTGATGAGGTTTGTCAGCAGCACGTCCACCGAGGTGGACTTTGTGACATCATTCCATATCGGGTTGTTCTGGAAGCCCAGAGGATGTCGACACTCATCCAGACCATCCAAGATGAAGACAACTTGGAACTGGTCGAATCTGCAGACTCCTGCTTCTTTGGTCTCACTAAAGAGGTGATGAAGAAGTTCCACCAAGCTAAACTCTTTCCCTTGCAGTAAATTCAGCTCTCTGAAAGTGAGGAGAAATGTATAGTGTATGTCCTGGTTGGTTTTGCCTTCAGCCCAGTCCAGAGTGAACTTGTGTGTTAAGACGGTTTTACCAATGCCGGCCACTCCAGTTGTCATCATTGTTCTTATTGGTTGATCGTGTCCAGGTAAGGGTTTAAAGATGTCTTCACATCTGATTGGTGTTTCTTCCTTGGCTGGTTTCCTGGAAGCTGTTTCAATCAGTCTGACCTCATGTTCCTTGTTGACCTCTCCACTGCCTCTCTCTGTGATGAAGAGCTCTGTGTAGAAGTCGTTCAGATCTGTTCGCTTTCCTGCTTTAGCGATTCCCTCAAACACACACCTGAACTTCTTCTTCAAATGAGCCTTGATTTTATTTTGGCAATTGACAGCATCAGATCCTAAATTAGAAAACAACAGATGACATCAGTTAGTGGATGGTGATCAGTGGGGCCAGGTCAATATTTCCTGTTAAATTTCCAACGTCATGATATTTAGTGGCTTCATTACTTGTGGTCGGAAAAGCTGGTTGTGAAGGACTGCATGTTACAGATTCAAGATGTTAAGGACTATTATTTCCACAGCAATATGATTGTTCTAATGATAGTAATAATGATAGTGAATCAGTGTAAAGTGATTTGCTAAGCTGATACAACAAGACAGGGTTTCATCACTTCCACTGAGTTATTCTGCTGTTGGTCAGCAGTATAATGTTTAATGTTAATGTGGCTTCATAACTTGTGGTCGGAGAAGCTGGTCGTGACAAAGATTGTGTGTTACGGATTCAAAATGTTCAGGACTTTGTTTTTTCCACAGCAATATGATTGGTCAAATGATAATAATAATGATAGTGAATTGGTGTAAAATGACATGCTGATATAACAAGATAGTGTTGCATCTCTTCCACAGAGTTATTCTGCTGTTGATCTGCAGTTTATGTTTAATATTATTAATAATAATAATAATAATTACATTAAATAACATTTTATTTCAAGGCACCTTTCATGACACCCAAGGTCCCCTTACAATTCATAAAACAATCTAGGGTCAAGAACAGCAGGAGCTGCATCGCCAACAGCATGATCAAAACAAGACATAAGACCCAAGTAGGAGGGGGTAAGAACAGTAAGGAGACCCAGGTAGGAGGGGGTAAGAACAGTGAGGAGACCCAGGTAGGAGGGGGTAAGAACAGTGAGGAGACCCAGGTAGGAGGGGGTAAGAACAGTGAGGAGACCCAGGTAGGAGGGGGTAAGAACAGTGAGGAGACCCAGGTAGGAGGGGGTAAGAACAGTGAGGAGACCCAGGTAGGAGGGGGTAAGAACAGCAGTGAGGAGACCCAGGTAGGAGGGGGTAAGAACAGCAGCACAACGGGGATACGAGGGGAACCCACGGTAGGGGGTCATTATAGCGAGCAGGCCAGTGGGAACACATGTGTTTTGAGGAGAGTTTGAATGTTGTCAGGGCGTGTCTTTCAGTTCAGGTCAGAGCCCTAGCACCCACGGTGCTGAGAGCCCTAGCACCCACGGTGCTGAGAGCCCTAGCACCCACGGTGCTGAGAGCCCTTGCACCCACGGTGCTGAGGCGGGAGGTCCGGACCGTGAAGACCAGCTGAGGATGACGAAGGGAGCGGCAGGGCCTGTCCTCCTGGAGGAGGTCGGGGAGATAAGTGGGGGCCACGTTGTGGAGGGCTTTGTCGGTGAGCAGAAGGGTTTTAAGGTCAATCCGGTGTTGGACACTGAGCCAGTGTAGTTGGACGAGAATGGGGGTGATGTGGTCGGGGGATTTGGTGCTGGTAATGATGATGTTTAACATTCTTTAACCTGAGACCCCCACCATTACCCCACATACTGGATCAAACCATTTAACAAAGAAGGAAAAATTGAAAGAGGAAAAACTCAAAGAGGAAAGATTGTCTCCACATAGAAGTATGAAATGTATAAGTCTCACACTATGTAATTTAGTCTGAAGAGAACAAATAATAATCTCCTACTGCTCATCAAAATGTGTATTTCTTATCTGTTTTCAAGATAAGAGTCTCTTACCGCCCCCCAGTGTGTCGGCCAGTTCCTCCTGGTTCATCTCCATCAGGCAGAGCTTTGTGATGTCCACCACTCCCTCTATGGCGCGCCTCCTCTGCTCCTCCTTCTTACCATACACCTCCTCCTCCTCCACTCTCTGACCCTCTGAGCATTGTGGGTAATCTGAGAAGAGATCCCTCCAGAGCTTCTTCAGCTCCTTGTCTAGGAAAGCATGTGCGTTCTCCTCAGCCCTCTGGAACAGAACAAACATCAAGGAGAACTTTACTCTGAACTAACTGAGACATCAGAAGCATCTGTCCTGGATCCACGTCCCGCTGGACAAGAGATGCTTTCTAATGTCCACGGAGAGCTGAAGTTAAACGTCTTGGTGGACATTTACACACCTTGATCAGCTCTGTTTGATGCTGCTGTAGAGACTGAGCACTGGTAACCTTTGACCTCTTCTGGTGTCTGTGGGGGATCACGCGCGCACACACACACACACACACACACACACACACACACACACACACACACACTTTAATTATTCCTGCCTTGGAAACATCAGTGCCAGTAAAGTCTGATAACAAGAGCCTGCTCGCTCCTGCTGGACGCTTTTAGAAAAACAAGAACCAGGATTTATGGACGTTTGATAGTAGCTGTATCTTTATGATCTCTGATGAATCCTCACCTCTTCTCAATAGACTGATTTCCATCTTTAAACTCGTCAGGGTGAGCCATAGACCAGTCACTCTTCATGGAGTCACAGCTGGGTCCAGGGGAGTCTGCTCTCTGCTGCGGCTGGACTCTTCTAGAAAAACAAGAACCAGGATTTATGGATGTTTCATAGAAGCTGTACCTATATGATCTCTAGGGCTGTCAAATTCTGGTCAGTTGGTTGATTGGTTAATCAATATTCACTTGTTGGACCAAATTCTCTTTGGTCGGACAATGGCTGGTGTTCCTTTCATAAGAACAAAGAGCTTCTTAATCCATTATTTTAGGGCCGGGAGGGACAAATGCAGACCGATGTGTTTCATATTTGAGAAGGGCTATATCGTGTTAGAAATAACATGAATTATGAATAAAAATTTGTTTGAAGGCTCCGTAGTTTCTGTTTTAATAATCATATTGTTAAATAAACTATAAGGCTTTTAAGACAAGAGGTCAAACCCCTGGGTTTCTCAACGTTGAACTGGCAGCTAAGGAAGACCGCTAGTCCTAACTTACTGAACCTTTACTCCGCTACTAACTCATTGATTCCAACAAAGTCATCGATGTGGCAGCATTTGGTTAAAAAGGACAACAAAAAAGTATGCAAAGTGTAGAGTAAGTTTGTGGGCAGATCAGCAAAAATGGTAAGGCATGAGTACTTTTTTCTTAATATGTCTGTGATTCTTCATCTCCCTTCATATTTAACGCTCACTAGGCTTTGAGTGGGAACACATCAGAATTGGCTTCTTGGCACGAATCCCAGCAGCATCCAGTGGGCCCCATTATATTACACACAGATAAAAGCTCAAATCAATTCTTGGGTTGTGTCGTCTATAAACGACGCTGGCCGATGCTCCGTGGCTCGTCCTCTGTCTGCTTCATATTGAACCTCTGCTCTAACCGAGTGGACTCGGACCGAGAGGGGGTCTGAAACCCACTGACCTTCAAACAGCCCTTATGTGATATTGAGGCTTGCAGGTAGAGTAGAACGCACTGTGGTAGATTATGTTGATCTAGAGATAACGTGCGCATTGTTTTATAATCATCTTTTCACCATAGACCAATCGATTGGTCAGAGAGATGGTTGAATTTAAGACTACAGCCCAAATCATCATCTCTAATCAATACTTACCTTTTCTCAATAGACTGATGGAGGAAAATACGTTCAGTCCCATACGGTAAAAAGTTATAAAAGTATAAATGTAAGGGAAGAAAGGGAGGTTAAAGTGTTTATAAAACACAGGTGAAAGGTTTTCAAAGCGGAGAAAGAACAGCTCCTCGCTGCGACGAACCGTTCAGATGAGGAAGTAACTTAGCTGAACCGACCTCTCAGCCCATGTCACGTTTTCTGGGAAAATGAATGTGTGTGTGTTTGTGCAGTGTGCACGCGCGCGCACACACACACACACACGCACACACACACACACACACACACACCGAACTGTTGGAAGGGGAAGTACTTGAGGAACCGAGAGAGAGCGCAAGAGAGAGAGAGAGAGAGAGAGAGAGAGAGAAAGAGAGAGAGAGAGAGAGAGAGAGAGAGAGAGAGAGAGAGAGAGAGAGAGAGAGAGAGAGAGAGAGAGAGAGAGAACAGCAGAAGTAGAGAAGGAGGGGGATAGGGAGAACACAGACAGCAGCAGGGTCAGTGAACTAGTATATTCTGCATTTCTGGTGTGTCAGTTATATATTGTGATTGAATATAGATATATCCCAGATATTTTGAGCCACAAGCAAGTTGAAATGCCACATTGTGACTTTAATTCAAATCCAATCCAGTTAAACGTTAAGTACTACTGTAATTAGTTTCCACTGCAGTGACCCCCAGTGACCACCTGATGTCCCCAAAACACGATAAAGACCGTTCGGATGTTCACACTCAGGGTTGTTTAGGCTGGAAGTGCGCCACATGCCCTGGACCGATCCAGAGGGGTTTTCCATCAACCAAGCTAAAGGCAAAGCCGGTCTTATTTCGCTTAGCCTTGCTACTTCCAGCTAGAGTTGCGTTCCATGAACCTGACTTAAGGGAATCTCCGCTAAGTAACCAGTGCAATTTATCCGACCAAACTAACCTGCTCGGTACCAGGCCAACTGTCAGACTTTCTGGAGCGGTGTTTCAGAGAAGTCCATCTGTCGGAAACAAGTGTATCATCAGAAGGTTCCGCCAAGCTTAGTCCTCACGATTTTGTCATAAATGTACATATATGAAGTACAAACAGCGTATATTTTCACTGTCTAAGATTAAATGATGCAAATAAAATAATTAAATGAATTGCTATCTATTGTTATCGTGGATATTTTCTCAAGACATTTTTATACAAATGTATGTATTCTATAGAATTCATCAACCAGCATTAGAGTGAGTGGTCTAGCATTTGCCCAGTAGAGCGGGTTTTTCGAGTTCAAGTCCTGAGTACGTCGTTGAATTCTTGGTGTTGAGTTACTTTTGTAATTTCCTTTATATCAGAGAAATTAGGCCTAACAATTGACTTTTTACATAATAAATATGTCTTACAATATCCCTAGGAACAAAATATAACTTGCAAAAACCCATAGTAATGTTAATGTTAATATTAATGTTCCTGTAGTGAAGCCTTTGTCACAATGACAAAGATACTGCTGCATGGGAAATTGTCAGCCACATAAATTCTATTCATGTGAGTTTCTCGGCAGGCTGCCAAGACCACCTCTGTTGAGATAAATACTATGGTCTGTCCAGTGGTTCATTTGAGCCGGATCCTGCCAGTACAAGATCCCGGACCTCTTAAGTTTGCACTCCCTGTGTTCCGGTACTTATTTGGGCAGATCCGGTACCTCACATAAAAAAAGAAAAAAAATCATTTACAGAACAAATCCCAAGAATTTCATGTTGTTTATTAAGATTTAACGTATTTTGAAAGTGTCAGAGATCTGTTGACGCACTGAAAAGCTGCGGGCCAACAAACCACGCCTGACACTTCTGAAATTCGCCGCGAGAGGAAAAAACGGTTACCATGCATGACTACATGTGCGCCACGCACAAGTTAATAGAAATTATGATAAATGATATATCCCAGAGCAGGATTGTGAACGTTTACAATAGCTCATGTCAATTTACAATAGGCTAAATGTGTCAGCATTGGCTGACTAACTCTTTTTAATTATGATATTAATCCTGCGCGCCTCCTCTTTGCAACGGAATTTGTTTAAGATATAAAACCGTTTAATTGAACATACACACACTAAAACAGATATTTTTGTTTATATTTAGAAACGAAAATTCATGTTTCCCGCAGTGTGCGTCTCTTTATTGAGCGGGTCGGCAGGAAGCAGGGTAACACTCTGCACAACCAAGTTGGTAAAAAGTCACGGTCACGCACGACTCCGTAATCAACGCTTTCCAAGCATCCGTGGTGATGGCGACTTTCTCCGCTAAGGACAGGATCTCACGGAGGGAGGCTGCTGCTTCACTGTTCATTTTCTCCAGCCGCACAGTCATAGTTTGGCGACATGGCACTGTGTAATCCGCCTCGAGAAATGCGTTCGGATCACGGAAGACTACATCACGTCTCTGGCAAAGGCTGCCGTATATAAAATAGCATGCATATGCATCAGTAATATTCTCAATTAAATTTACAGAGCACTCCCTACAAAGTATTTAGGTTAACTATATAAGAGACTAGGTTTAGTTTGTGTCTGACAGAGGGCGTGCCATCACGATGGTGGCCCTCCATCCTGATGTCAGTCAGCCATCACGACGGAAGATGACGTCGTCCATCGGCACAACCCTACTAGGCAGTGTATATGTTTTTGTTCCATTACCTCTAACCCCCGTACTAAGTCACCGGATCCACCCCCCCTCTGCGTTCCGGGACCTCCCATTTTACAAATTAAGCACTGGGTCAGTCAATTTAGAATATTTAAAGAAATAGAAAAAAATGGCACGAAAAGTTCTTTGATTTCTCCAGTAATCCTTCCTAAACTACTAATTGCGTGGGGATTGAACCCCAGACGACCGGGTGCAAGTCCGACCCGCAACCGATCTGCGATTTTTTGCAAGATATCCTCCCTGTATTTATGAATGGTTATGGTGGTCCCCTTTTGAGTTATTATATGCTTGTACTCCTCATAGACCTCCACAAGCAGCTTCTGTTCCCCGCTGGAAAAGATCCCGTTCCGTCCTTTTCGGACATTTGATCCATGATTCGACATTCACGGTACTGGGCTGGTTACATATCTTGTGAGGAAGAACACTATGCTGGGATCCTACTGGATCTCAGCACTGGTTTAGGGCCTTTCAACAATGAGGCTCATGACAGAGCCTTCAGGCGGGCCCACCAGGCTATGGCAGGCGACTGACTTCATCCTCCATCACCACACTACACTCCCTGTTAACCACCTCGGCCCCCCACCGCTCTTATACATTTATTTTGTTTTTTTGCATTTATTTTAGCTAAAGTTAATTTTGTATTATACCTGCTTGTGCCCGTGCCATTCTCTCTCCTCTTGTGCCACTAGTTGGTATATAGGTTTGAGCACCTCCTCTAGCCTAACCTTGCCAGGGCCTAGCTATAACCTATGACTTTATGCTTCATTATAAATGCATCCCCTCCACCCGTCCCCATGATTTCTGGTTTTGATTGGTTGCCTGTTGAGCCACTCCCACTCCTGGTAACTTTCCATTCCTCCTGCCCCTCCTCCTCTCCCGATTGGCTCATACCCTGGTGAGGGATTTGGAGCTTACCCATTGGTTAGTCAAACAGACGGAGCTGGTATCCAATTTGTTTTTAGCTTATTTTTATTTTCGCCTGCTTGGCTTGGGCCTTTTTGCCTATTGTTTTAACCCTATTAAATACTTTTTCTAACTGCTCTTGAAGTATCAGTTAGCTTACCTTTATTCAACCTGGTTTTTGGTGTGACAAGAGTTTGTCTGGCCCTCTACCCTGATCCCGCTTCTCCCGGTTGCTTCGACCGGTTGGTGCGTACCCCAACATCTGCGTGTTCAGCATTTAAGTGTGTACACACTGAAGACTACAAACACACAAAGAGAGAGAGAGACACCCTCCAGCTAAATGACCCCTCTCCATCGAGGCTCCTAGAGCGGCAGCAAGCTGCTCCGGCCTTCCCTGGCGGCCCCAGCTTCAACCCTCCCAGAGCGGGGAACACTCCAACACCTAAGGGTCACAGCAAAGGAAAGAGTGACCTGAGAGACCTGACCCTTGCTACGGCCGACTCCCCCCCTGTAAATGACCCATATAATTTTGTTTTATCATATTTTATATTATTGAGATTGGTTTATAGTGCCTTGGATATCACATTTGTTCATTCAAATTTGTTTGGTGCCCTAAATATGTTTCTGATTAATATTCATAGCGAATTTTACTTGCACCTTGTTGTGTGACCTTTATTTTGAAAGGCCACAGAGACGTTTACCTGCCGTCTCTCGGTGCACGACTCAGACGGAAAGGAAGGTTTAAGAGGTGAACACGTTTGTTCATGCTTAGAACTGTTCACAAAACATATGAAGCATTGTTCATCCTTTTAATAGCACCTAGCTGGAAGGCGAACAGGTATGTGTGTTGATAAACTGTGGAATTAAGTTCTGTTACGTTTTGTTTTTGATATATGTGTAAGAGTATGCATTTTTGGAGTTAGCTAATGCTAGCTAGTGCTATTCACCTCGTGGTGGTAGCTAGCTGTGGGGAAAGCATGGTCATATTAAGAGTGCATGATTGTGCCATTTTATTTGCTTTCAGCTCTTACGGTGTATCTGTGGTGTGGATGTGTGAAAATAAATGGTTGATACCGCACCATGGGCCATCAGTCATCTTTATGGAGTGCATCGCTAATTAAAGTCTGAATAAAGTCCAGCTGGGAATGCTACAGTAAGAGCTAGACCCTTCATCAACCCTGCCACCACGCTGCCAGAGAGGAGAGGTCTACGAAGACGAACCACGGACCCAGGTTGCAGCACGACTAGGGGAGACCGGGGATAGATGTCCCACGGCCGACACCTCATGTAGGGAGCAACTCGGCTCCATTCTACGGGTCTTCTAGACAAAGGGACTTTAAGTCATCATGCAGCTGGCTTAAAGGTTTGGTGTGACGGTCAGACATTAAAGGTATGGAACATTTAATTGACTGGAAAGGAACGATTCATCTTCACTAAGAACATTCATATTCATCTGTAACGGTTTAAGAAGAAAGAAATTAAGAAGAAAATTATTTCAACAAAAATGGACATTTATTGAATTTTCTTCTACTAAATGTAAAGCTTATAGGACCTTTAAGAAAAAAATAAGGTACTCTTCACACAAAGAAAAAACAAGTGAATTTTGTGACTTTGTTTATGTTTATTGACTGCTATGCTACTGTACATTTTCTGATCATCCTTCCTGTTAACTCCAAATAGAAAAAGAAAAAAAAAGAAAAAGGGGTGTTTCAATGTGTAACAATGTACAGTCTAAATGTTAACTGAATTTTGTATTAATTGGAGAGGTTGATTTCATTTTAACATTGCAGTCAATCATTTAACAATCAGCCTACAGTAATAGGCTCTAGTCCTCTGAGTGGTCTGTATTTATGTCAGATTATCTGCTCCTATCTTCGTGTAGTCTAAATATTAAGGATTCTTCTTCCCGCTGTACAGTCTATAGGCTATTGTAAAGACGAACATTTTATCATATCAATAATGGCAGAATTGAATATTAAAGGAGCAGAGAATCCTACCCCACAGTCAGAGCTAGAGAAACAGATAGATAGCCTACAGCATAAAATAGGAAGGCTTAAAGGGGCTCTTGATGAAACACTGGTGACTACAGAGAGAGAACGTTTAGAGAAGGAAATTCAAAGTAGAGAAGAAACATTAAGTAGCCTCCAAGGTCAACTTCAAGAACAGGAAGAGGATAGCCGCCGACGCTCAACTCGAACAAAAATCCTGACTCCAAAAATGCTTGAACTTCAACAAGATGAGGCGAAGAAGAAGGAAAGAAAGATCCTCACAGCGTATGAAAAATGGAAGAGTCAAGCCCGTGAGTCAAGAGAGCAGTTAAAGAAAGACCTCAATGAAAGTGAGCTGGCATCTCTGCTCGATGCTCTGGAGAAAGATAAAGAGTCAGTGGTGAAAACATATTCCGAAGCACTAGTTCCCTTCACACCGTCAGCCGTATTGAGAAACCATGTTGACGCATGTGAGGCAGCTACAACAGAAATTAAGAAAATCGCCTACGAGAGGATTGTAGACATCGATTTAGATTTTGATGCAGAACAAGCACAGCGCCGTCTCAAGGAGCTACTGAAAAACGGCTATGCGCGCTCCGTTTATGGATCCACTGTCTCTAGAATGTCAAAGTCAGTCAACGGTTCTGAAGACACTACTTTAACAGCCAAACGCAACGCTGCAGCAGAGCTTGCCGTGAAGGAAGTTGAGTTGGAAGGATTTCTGGAGGAAGAGAAACAAAGGGAGAAGATCCAACTTCTAGAAGAGCAACAAAGGACACTAGAGGAGCAACAAAGGAAGCAGCTTGAAGTTGAAAAACGCGCTCTTGAACGCATACAGGCCGAGAAGGAAATCAAGGCAGCTCGGGCCAGACTACAAGTCTACAACCAGGAAGCTCCACAAGAGGGCAGCGTCCACTCCTCAAATAGTCATAGTGGCTCCATAGCTCCAAGTAGACAACCCCCTAACGTCACAGTCTCGTCATCTGAGCTAAATATGTCGTCCCTAGCCAGGGCCCTCCAAGATAGTATGGCCCTAAATAGACTTCCAGTGCCAGAGCCATCAGTATTTAATGGTGACCCTATCCAGTTTATTGAGTGGAAAACTTCATTTATGTCACTCATTGACTCAAAGGCCATCTCCTCAGCATATAAGCTTTATTATCTGAGGAAGTATGTAGGCGGTCCAGCTCGTAAGACACTGGAAGGGACCTTCTATAGAAATGATAGCGAGGCTTACAGGGACGCTTGGGACAAAATGAACCACAGATATGCCCACCCCTTTGTTATACAGAGAGCCTTTAGAGATAGGCTGACAGAGTGGCCTAAAGTCCAACCTAAGGATGCAAGAGGGGCTTCGGGACTTTTCAGATTTCTTGAACGCCTGTCAAGATGCAATGTCACATGTGAAAAACCTTGAAATACTGAACGACTGTGAAGAGAACAGGAAGCTAGTCCACAAACTGCCAGACTGGATAGCATCTAGATGGAACAGGAAGGCTACGGAAGCCTTGGACTCAATTCGAGAATTCCCCAGTTTTAAGGACTTCACCACCTTCATAGCAAAGGAGGCAAGGATTGCCTGTAATCCGATCACCTCACCATATGCCTTCCACAACTCCGAGTCTAGCCCAGCTAAAAGGAATAACAGGGACCCCAAGAGGAACAAGGCGAGTGTTCTGAGTACTCAAACCGAAACCAAAGCCGACGGTGAAAGGCAAAGGCCAGCGAAGGGGAAGGAAAAGCCCCCTTGTGCGTTCTGTCAAGACACTCAACACAGGCTACACGGATGTCCCAAGTTCATCGCCAAGACTCTGGCAGAGAGAAGAGAATTTGTGAAAGAGAACAAGCTCTGCTATGGCTGTACCAAACCTGGCCATAGTGCAAAGGACTGCCGACATAGACATTCCTGCAACACCTGCAAAGGCAAACATCCAACCTGTCTTCACGATGAAAACTATGTAAAAAGGGAACGGTCCAAACCTTGGGAAACCATATCCCCAAGCAACACACATCGAACAGATCCTGCCACGACTGCGATGTCACATGCCGTCACGACTGGACAGTCTACCAACACGTCGATGATTGTGCCTGTTTGGGTGTCATCCAAGAATAACTCACAAACTGAAAAACTTGTCTACGCCCTGCTGGACACACAAAGTGACACCACATTCGTCGACGAGGAAGTGAGCAAAACTTTAAAGGTAGACTCCTGTCCAGTAACACTGAAGTTAACAACTATGATAGGATGTGACACCATTGTGAAAAGCCAACGAGTTTCGGGGCTTCATATACGAGGTTACGAGTCCCCCATCCACATCGACCTTCCTCCTGCCTACACGAAAAGCTGTATTCCAGTGAACCGCACCCACCTTCCTACAAGCGAAACGGCCAGACAATGGAATCATCTCTCCACAATCGTAGACAAGATTCCACCGCTGCAGGATTGTGAGGTTGGTCTTTTAATAGGATACAACTGTGCAAGGGCAATGGCACCAAGAGATGTAATATCAGGAGGAAATGAAAAGCCTTACGCAGTTTGTACCGATCTAGGATGGAGTATAGTTGGATGCTCTTCGCCATGCCTTGACGCTCCAAGTGTGGCAAGACGGTGTTTCCGGATAGCTGTCAAGGAGCTCCCTCCAGTCACCCCTGCAGATGCTATTCGTGTTCTGGAATCCGATTTTAAGGATGCCAAGGAGGATGGGAAAACGGTGTCCCAGGAAGGCATCCTGTTCCTGGACAAACTGAAAACTGGCATCAGGAAAAATAGCCAAGGTCACTACGAAATGCCCTTACCCTTTAAGGAGAGACCCAACTTACCTGACAACAGACAGCTTGCCGTCGTTCGTCTCAACCATCTCAAGAGGAAGCTGTCGAGGGATGAAAGGTACAAGGAACAGTACATCAAATTCGTGGAGGATGTCATAGAAAAGGGTGACGCAGAGGAAGTCCATGATGGTGGGAAGGAAGGAGAAAAATGGTACGTACCTCATCATGGCGTCTACCACGCCAAGAAGCCAGACAAGCTGCGCGTGGTATTCGACTGCTCCGCCAAATACAAGGGAACCAGTCTAAATGATCATCTGCTCACCGGACCCGACTTGATGAACAATCTCAATGGTGTTCTCCTTCGCTTCCGACTACACTCCACGGCGTTGATGTGCGACGTAGAAAGGATGTTTCACCAATTTCATGTGAGCAAGATGGACCAGGACTATCTGCGCTTCCTTTGGTGGAGGAAAGGAGATCTCAGCGCGCAGCCTCAGGAGTACCGTATGAAGGTGCATATCTTCGGCGCTGCCTCATCGCCTGGTTGCGCGAACTATGGCTTGAAGTATTTAGCTACCGAGAACAGAGACCTATACCCTCTAGGTTCACAGTTCATTATGAGAGACTTTTATGTCGATGACGGGGTCGCAAGTATGGACAGTACGGAAAAGGCTATTCAGCTCGCTCAAGAAGCCAGAGAACTTTGTGCCCTAGGTGGTCTTAGGCTCCACAAATTTGTGTCCAACGACAGAGCTGTCTTAGAGAGCATACCGTCATCTGAACGTGCATCAGACATTAAAGATCTCAACCTTACCTTTGATGATCTACCTGCAGAAAGAGCATTAGGTATCCAATGGCATGTCGAGTCAGACTGCTTAAAGTTCAACGTCAACCTCAAGGACCAACCTGCAACACGAAGAGGTATACTGTCTATGGTTGCCTCCTTGTACGACCCCTTAGGGTTTGTCGCCCCATTCTTGCTAATCGGAAAAGGAGTGCTGCAGGAAATGTGCAGACAGGGAACGGGTTGGGATGATCCCCTGACTGAAGAACTTCGTCCACGGTGGGAGAGATGGAAAAATGACCTTACCAACATGGAGAAGATAGACATCCCCCGGAGTTACGCACCTGCAAACTTTGGAAGGGTTACGAGACAAGAGATACACCACTTCTCCGATGCAAGCATGATTGGCTACGGGCAGTGTTCATACCTGAGACTCAGAAATGAAGAAGGAGACATCCACTGTGCCCTAATCATGGCAAAGTCTCGTGTTGCTCCTACGAAGGTCACCACAATCCCGAGATTAGAGCTAACAGCTGCAGTCATCTCAGTGAAGACCAGCAATGTGTTAAAAGAAGAACTTGGATACGCTGATGCCAAGGAGTACTTCTGGACTGATTCTAAAGTCGTTATAGGGTATATTAACAACGAGGCTCGACGTTTCCACACGTTCGTGGCCAACCGCATCCAGAAGATACACCTCAGCACGTCTCAACAGCAATGGAGATATGTCCCCACTGACCAAAATCCGGCGGATCACGCCTCCAGAGGCCTAACCATCAGTGAGCTGATATCATCAGACTGGTTCCAAGGACCTGCGTTTTTATGGGAAAGGGAAATCGGCCTCTCAGAGGAGGTGATCTCGGAACTGCCACTTGGAGACCCAGAAGTGAAAGGCGCTCAGACACTGAGCACAGAAACTACAGAGCAAGACTCCCTGGCAGATCGGCTGTCAGGGTTCTCATCTTGGTCCCGGGCTGTTAGAGCAGTGGCGCGTATCCTTCGACGAATCAACAAAGACAAATCCAATGGTCTCTCTACAGTGGAGGAACGAGAGGACGCGGAGCGCCTCATAATCAAAGATTTACAGAGACAGACATATCCAGAGGAATTGAAGTTTCTGAAGAAAGGCTCTCGGCTGCCACTCCACAACGAGATGCATCGCCTCGTCGCCTTTCTGGACAATGATGGTGTGATCAAGGTGGGAGGTAGACTCGGTGACTCAAATCTCCCTCACGCAGCCAAACATCCTGCGATCATTCCGAAGGAACATCACGTCACGAAGATGATCATCGTCCACTGTCATGAAAAGGCTAAACATCAAGGTAAAGGAATGACCATCAACGAAATCAGGTCAAAGGGCTACTGGATATCGGGGATTGGTCGAGCCGTGGCATCTCATCTTCGCCAATGTGTAATGTGTAGAAAGCTCAGGAGACACACAGAAGAGCAAAGAATGGCCGATCTCCCACCAGAGCGTTTGGATCCATCTCCACCATTTACATACTGTGGAATGGACTGCTTTGGACCCTTTTACACCAAAAAAGGACGGCGTGTGTGCAAAAGATATGGCCTTCTCTTCACCTGCTTCTCCTCCAGAGCCATTCATATCGAAATGCTGGAGGACATGTCAACAGATTCCTTCATAAATGGACTGCGCTGCTTCATTGCCATACGTGGTGCAGTGCGCCAGATAAAATCTGACCAAGGAAGCAACTTCCTAGGAGCTAAAAATGAACTGAAGGAAGCTCTTAAGGAAGTTGATATTGACAAACTGGCAATCTTTCTCTCTGAGAATCAGTGCGACTTCATCATGAATGCACCAGGTTCAAGCCACGTCGGCGGAGTGTGGGAGCGTCAAATTAGGACGGTCAGGAGTGTCCTCAACTCGACCCTCTCTCTCTCTCCTGGAAATCTGGATGATGCGTCCCTCCGAGCATTCTTCTATGAAGCAATGACAATAGTTAATAGTCGCCCTCTCACTGTTGAAAACCTCAATGATCCCAACAGTCTTGAGCCGCTTACCCCTAACCAACTTCTTACCATGAAGTGTACCCCAGCTCTTCCTCCCCCCGGCAAGTTCATCAGAGAAGATATGTATGCGAGAAAGAGGTGGCGCCATGTACAGTACTTAGCGGAGCAGTTCTGGAGCCGTTGGCGTAAAGAGTATTTATCCAACATCGCCATCCGGCAACGCTGGCACACCCCGAAGAGAAACCTACAAAAAGGGGATGTAGTGATGATGAAAAATGATGATCTGCCTAGAAATGAATGGAGGTTGGGTAGAGTTTCAGAAACTACAGTGGATAGGGATGGGCTGGTTAGGAGGGTGAAAATCTGTCTAGGTGATAGAAAACTAGGCAAGAAAGGTGAACGTCTCACCAAGCAGTCAGTGCTTGAACGGCCTGTTCAGAAACTGGTCTTGTTACTAGATAGTGACTAGTTAGTTACAAACTAGCACATGCCTTGCATCTATTAAGATGTGTTTTCATTTGTTTTGAAGTACTTGACACTTCTTCCTTACCAGGTCTATGGTCTATGGTTATTTTGAGTTAAAAAATCATTTGTGTTTGCACATGGTTGATTTGACTATATTTGAAACACTAATGATTTGGTGGGAGTGTAAATGACCCATATAATTTTGTTTTATCATATTTTATATTATTGAGATTGGTTTATAGTGCCTTGGATATCACATTTGTTCATTCAAATTTGTATGGTGCCCTAAATATGTTTCTGATTAATATTCATAGCGAATTTTACTTGCACCTTGTTGTGTGACCTTTATTTTGAAAGGCCACAGAGACGTTTACCTGCCGTCTCTCGGTGCGCGACTCAGACGGAAAGGAAGGTTTAAGAGGTGAACACGTTTGTTCATGCTTAGAACTGTTCACAAAACATATGAAGCATTGTTCATCCTTTTAATAGCACCTAGCTGGAAGGCGAACAGGTATGTGTGTTGATAAACTGTGGAATTAAGTTCTGTTACGTTTTGTTTTTGATATATGTGTAAGAGTATGCATTTTTGGAGTTAGCTAATGCTAGCTAGTGCTATTCACCTCGTGGTGGTAGCTAGCTGTGGGGAAAGCATGGTCATATTACGAGTGCATGATTGTGACTTTTTATTTGCTTTCAGCTCTTACGGTGTATCTGTGGTGTGGATGTGTGAAAATAAATGGTTGATACCGCACCATGGGCCATCAGTCATCTTTATGGAGTGCATCGCTAATTAAAGTCTGAATAAAGTCCAGCTGGGAATGCTACACCCCCCGGTCCAGCTCCAGCCCCCCTCTCTCTACACACCAGCTAAAGACATTCTAAGAGACCCTCCACCAACCTACCGGTCGGACCAGCTGCGTCCCACCTCTCCACCACACACTCAAGGAGTCTCCATTTGATCATTCATCTGTTATTCTTTATTATCGACAGGCTCTGTTGTAGTGCATTTTTGTTTATTTTATCTCATTTTATGATTTAACCTATACAGCCAATGACCCCATTTATGTTTATTAATTATTTACAGTATCTGTTTTACAGTTTAACCTCATTAGAGTCTACTTTACATCTCTCTTCTGTTGTGTTTTGTTCTTTTTGTCTCCTTAACCCCGCCTCCCCCTGCCCTAACCCTAACCAACCGTCCCTCCGTGTGTCTCCTCCTCACCCCTCCCTCCCCCGTCTCACCTTAACCCCTCGTCACCCACTCCGTCTCACCTTAACCCCTCGTCACCCACTCCGTCTCACCTTAACCCCTCGTCACCCACTCCGTCTCACCTTAACCCCTCGTCACCCACTCCGTCTCACCTTAACCCCTGGTCACCCACTCCGTCTCACCTTAACCCCTCGTCACCCACTCCGTCTCACCTTAACCCCTCGTCACCCACTCCGTCTCACCTTAACCCCTCGTCACCCACTCCGTCTCACCTTAACCCGCCTGGGGCCTCCACTGCGGACCCCCACCACCTCCCTAACCCTAACCAGCTTCCCTCCTCTACGCCTCACCTTAACCGGCTCCCCTCCCACACTGGAGGGGCCGACTTAGGGTCCGCCCCCGTCCACAGGCCGGCTGAGGGGGGGCCCCCACTAGGAGGGCCTGGATCCCTGAGTCAGGTGGTCTTCCCCAACAGGTTCCCTGAGGGGACCCCTGACATCAGGAGCGGAGACGATCAGGGGGGGCAGCCACACACACACATCATACCCCTCATCAGCACATTGACACCAAACATTACACACACAAACTGAAACACGCATTCACACGCACACAACACAACAATCCCACACTCCAGAATCATAAAATAATATCAGCTTACAGGAAAGTCCTGGGACCTCCAGGATGTCCTGGTGCGGGCCGCTTCTCCACAGATATTAGAAGCCCCCCCTCTCCACACCAAAGCCACTTTCAGCAGCTGGCGGTCTTCTGGAACCAGCACGCCTCCACCTCCAGCCCTGTTCCGCAAAAACTCACCATGCTGGACAAAAACATCATCTACGCCATCACATGCTCCGAATGCCACATCACATGTCGGCGAAACAAAGCCCAGGATACTCACCAGACTTAAACAGCACTTATATACTATACACATAGGCACACTCAACACTCAAACGGTCCAACACTTCCAAACACACCCCATCACCTCACTATTCATCACCGGGCTGGAGATGAAGGCGTGCTGGTGGGACAGACAGAGGAAGGCGGCGGAGCATAGGTGGATAGCCAAGCTTAGGACCCTTCCCCCCTTGGGCCTGAACATCAGGGAGTAGGGGCCGCGCTGGGACGCTGCTGGGGGCGCTGGGGGGTCCTGGGACTCCTCCTTGGGGGTTCCCTGCATGGCGTCGGGTCCACTGTGTGTTTTAATATGTTGCATGTTTTTATCTTTACTGTGTGCTTCCTTTGCTTCATTATTTTACTGAGGCCTTCCACCTCTTTCACTCCCCCATTTATTACAATGGAGGCTTCTTTTATGTGAAAGGATGGTATGAATGTGTGAATGGTTTTTGAATGTGTGAATGAGCACTTATTTTTCCCTGTGTGTTTTTAATACTTCTTGCATGCTTTTACCATGTTTTTATAGATATGTATATTTGTAAATTGTTACATTAAAGGGGTTCCTGTATTTTTCACCCATGAATTCCTGATTGCAGTGTGATCCTTTTTATTCCTATATTTTGTATTCATGTGCAAGATTTACTATTTATAAGAGGATGTGTATGGATGGGTCTGGATGCGTGGATAAATGTGTTTGTGTGTGTCTCTCTCTCTATACATGTTTATATGTGTATATATATATATATATATTTGTTTATGTATGTGTGTGCGGTCTTCAGATCCCGCCCGTGTGTGTGTGTGTGTGTGTGTGTGTGTGTGTGTGTGTGTGTGTGTGTGTGTGTGTGTGTGTGTGTATAGTGTACCACATGAAGGCGGATGGCTGGGTGAAGGTGTGTAAGGAGGACATCTCAGAGCTGATCCACAGATATAGGAAGGACATGTTCTGACCTCTGACCTCCCACCTGGAGGCCCATGTGACCCGGCCAGAGGACGGGCTCTGACCTCTGACCTCCCCCCTGGAGCCCCATGTGACCCGGCCAGAGGACGGGCTCTGACCTCTGACCTCACCCCTGGAGCCCCATGTGACCCGGCCAGAGGACGAGCTCTGACCTCTGACCTCCCACCCGGAGCCCCATGTGACCCGGCCAGAGGACGAGCTCCTGATCAACTCTCATCATCACATCACTCATGCTCACCGAGCGTCGTGTCCAGGAATGTTTTAATAAAGCGCTGAGAGCAGAACGCTGGGACTCCTGTGAGCTCATTACACCAAACATACCCAACGCCTTTAGTTTCAGGACGTTTTCATCTACAAGCTTCAGTTAAAACCCCTAAACAGCATCGCTCTGGTACATTGGAACTCCCCTGAAAAGGTGATGAGTGATTAGTGACTTTTCCTTTGTTTTTCCTGACCTTCCAAGCCCTCTAAGACAGACTTCCATTGGTGGCGTCAGATAAAACACGAAGTCTTGGATAAAGTTAAGAGAAGATTCAGTTAAGACTGTAAAATGTGCATCCGAAAAGTTTATACACACAATTTCAATGTGTTTGAATCACACATTATAGCCAAGCTTGTGTTGTTGTTAGTGTAGGATCAATAGGTCGATTAGTGAAGCTCCAGATTGATGCTCCGTTTTCCCCTCGACGCATACCACACCCAATATCCACAAAAATGAAGTTTAAAAGGTGTACTTGTCAAACGCAAACTACAAAAATCCTTTTCCACAAGATTAGGTTATGATTAGTGGTGAGAGATAGAAAGAGAGGTCAAAAAACTATGTGGCTCCACGTTGTTATCCTGACTGTCTGTCACCGGTAGGTAACACCAATAAGTTCCTCTCACACTTCAAAATAAAGTAACTAAATGTGCGCATACACCAAAAATATTGCAAGTGAATTTCAAAATAAAATTCTATGTATTCAAAAGTAACACAATTGGCTATTATATTATTTCACTTTTGAAAATCCATAAAATATGGATGTTATGGATTATGGATTCATGGAACCCCTAAACAGCATCGCTCTGGTACATTGGAACTCCACTGAAAAGGAAGTTCATAAAATATGAACTTCAATAAAGTAAACAGGCATTTAGGCTCCTACATTAAGCATGAATGCTACGTTCAGGTATCCAAATGATCTAGCGGTATTCAGGTTGGCTACAGGCTACGTGATAACTAAACCAACATTTAGACTTTGGTAATTCATGAATAGTAGTTATTGGTAATAAATACATTGTGGTACATCGTAGTACTCGGTGTCCGTGACAACCTGACGCAGCGCCAACTGTGAAGAAAAACACCAGCTTACGTTGGGCTCCTGGGTCTTGATAGGAAAATTCCTTACTACAGAGATTGCAGATAACGGTGTTCCTATCTACATTTCCGTCCGGGAGTTTAAACTTGAACTTTCCGTGCACGGGGCCGACCAGCGTCTTCTCATCTGCCTCCATTTTGTTTCAATGCAAATGACGCACCGGGTCAAAGGGCACTATAGAAGTGTGATTAATCTGCGTTAATTTTTTTAACGCGTTATTTTTTCTGTGATTAATTAATCGGAATTAACGCGTTAATTTGACAGCCCTAATTAATATATTATTTTTCTTAAGGCACTAATTGAAGCATTATTCACCAAAAAAACGAGAAACCATCGGCTGAACACACGAAAACATCCAGTTGGATCCACTGAGTTGTTTATTGCAATTATGCTTCATTAACAAATACAACAGAAAAATAGTCCCGTACATATACACAATAAACAGGAGGACTAAAACAATAGAAGCAGCAGACTTTACAAATCATCAACAGGTGTGCACGTATCTTTAATAGCTGAGCATGTTCTGCGGACGCTTGGTTCCCATCAGAACACAAAAAATCAAGATTCAGTTTAAAGTAATTTACAACATGCAACATTATCCCATAGACCTCTTGGTTATTATTAATAAAATCTAAAATCTGCTTTAAATCAGGTTGTAAATCAGGGTTATAACAAAAATGATGATATCAGAGCCCTTAAGACCAAAACTGGTGACGTCTGAAAATATACAAACATTTACCAACAATAGGTATTTTATATACATTTCAAATAATAAATGTGCTTCTCTAACTATGGAAGATCTTAAAAGTCTTTTTATGGTTTATCATACTATACTTTCTAGAAGAGAGAGAGAGAGGGAAAGAAAAAGAGAGAGAGAGAGAGAGAGAGAGATTGATTTTTAAAACCATTTTATTTTCACTTTATCAATTTCGCACCACTTAAAACAAAAACAAAATCAAAAAACAAAACATACAAAACAAATGAAAACAAACAAAAACAAAATTACAAACAAATAAACACACGTAATAAGTGTGTTTTATTGCGTCAACCCTTCCCGGAATACAAGTTCTCCCTCTTCCAACTCGCACAGAGCTGCTCCACAACACCACCTTCTGCTGAAAGTCTCTAGATCTTTCATTTCCCTGTAAAATCTGTAATCAATTAAGATCCTAGACCTAAAACTTCTGGCCAAATACACCTTTAAATCAACAACCAGGTTGCACTCAATCTTTCACTTGCGGCTTTTATAAATGACCATTTTTGATTGCCCAATAATACGATTTAAAAGTTCACACTTGTGACTGCAGTTTTTCCTATATTTAAAACCAAAAATAAAAAACGGTTTTGTGAAAGATTCCCCAAAAGCCATGAAAAGCTTCTCTTAAAAGGGGAACAGAGTGGAAAGTCTGGGGCATTCTAAAAAACAGTGAAAAATGGGTTCCCTCTGCAGACAAAAAGGGGAAACATTAGAAACACTGGGATTTAAAAGCGAGATAAAAGAGTTAACAGCCACTATTCCATGTAAAAGTCTCCATTGTAAATCAGCAATCTTCTTGAGCAATGGTGGTTTGTACAGTGCCCTCCACTCAGGCCTCACATCCTCCTTCACCCCAAAATGAGCCCTCCAGGGACTGTCTATTTGACCATTCAATTTTTTCTTGTTTAAAACCTTTACACAGAGGGAATACGCAACTTTACCTTTTAAATCACTACAACCAATTTTATTTGTGTTTAAAAATGTGCCAGGGCAGTCTTTAAAATCAGGGACAATGTCAAGGTTAGGGAAAGGATCGTCACCAATTTTCTTTGTGTTTAAAAACGTGCCAGTGCAGTCTTTAAAATCAGGGACAATGTCAAGGTTAGGGAAAGGATCGTCACCGTCAGGAACTCTAAAACCATTGTAAAACACCCTTAGAAGAACACACTCGTTTCCAGTCAGTTGCTGTCTCCAATGGTCCAGTGCTTGTTGGACGAGCCGCATTGATCTCACCCCCATTCGTCGAGCCAGGGCTCTGCATCCTCCAGGTCTGGCCCGGCCAGCTCCACCACCTGCCCCAAAGTTGTGACCTTTGATTTGCAAAACATTCCTTGGAATGTTGGTCCGAAAGTGGCATGGCTTGAGAAACGTCCCCCCGAAACGACTGGTTCATTGAGCAGCCAGTACAATGAGGCAGGGCAAACAACCCTTTCCTTCTTAAAAAGAGTCCACACGCTAAAAACACTGCGGTAAAAGTCAGGAGCGTTGTTAAAAACACAAGGGCTCAAATCTAGCAAAGACAGTGATGTTTCCAATCCTTATTCACCAAAACGTCTTCAAATGGAACATGCCAGGGGTTTCCACACCAAGTCCTTGGGCCCTGTTAGAAATCTCCTGATGAACTCCAGCCGGAAAGTGGCTCTTCTGCTGGCCAGATGCATAAGTCCATGTCCGCCTTCTTCCTTCTGGAGGTACAAGAGGCTCTGGGGTAGCCAATGGAGTTTATCCCAAAACACATTCACCAAAATAGCCTGCACCTTGGGCAGTAGATCAGGTCGACACATGTAAGCCGGTGCCACAACATGGATGATACCAGATTATTTAAAACCAGCACCCGGCCTTTATATGATAGCTTAGGAAAGATCCATCTCCACTTCCTGACCCTTCCCTCAACTATTTCCAATGTGTCCCAATTTCTTGTCATATAATCCTTGCTTCCAACAAACACACCCAAATACTTTATCCCACCCCTTTTCCACACTAGCCCACCTGGCAACTTAACACCTGTGGCTACACCTTTGCCGACTGCCAACGCCTCACTCTTCGCCCGGTTGACCCTTGCGGACAAAACTACGCTGAAGTTGTTTATAATATCCTCCATGATAGAAACGTCTCTTTGAGTCTTGATAAAAACCACAACATCATCAGCGTAAGCAGAAATCTTAAAACAACCATTGCCCCCTGGGAAGACTACACCTGACAATTTCTTTCTTATGTTATGGAGTAGGGGTTCTATGGCCAGGGAGTACAGCATCCCCGACAGACTGCATCCCTGCCTCACACCTCTCTGTACTTCAAAAGGGCCACTCAAACCACCGTTGATCTTCGACATACTCTCAATGTTACGGTACAGAACCTGGATCATGGCTATGAAACCAGGGCTGTAACCAAAAAACTGCAGCGTGTGCCACAGGTATAGATGTTCAACCAGGTCAAAAGTCTTTTCCTGATCTATGGAAATAAGACCAGTCTCTACTCCCAAAGAGCCAGAAACTTCCAAAAAATCCCGAATTAACATGACATTGTCAGTGAACAGCCTGCCAGGCACACAGTAGGACTGGTCAACGTGGATCACCTCCGCCATCACCTTCCCCAGCCTTGTAGCCAATGCCTTGGACAACAACTTATAGTCTGTGCACAGCAGAGAGACTGGCCTCCAGTTTTTGACTCTCTCTGAGGACATCACCGACGTCTCCACCAATGACTGACCGGAAAGACTTATAAAAATCTGCAGGCAGACCATCAATGCCAGGAGCCTTGCCACTTTTCAAACGTAAAACTGCAGCCTGCAGGTCCTCGGCAGTTAGGACTTCCTCAAGGGCTTTGTTGGGCTGGACCTGAGGAAGACCCTCAAAAAAAGGCAGGTCTCTGTCAGAAATATCTCTGTAATTTTTTTTGTACAGCTCCTTATAGAAATCTGCTGCATACCTGCATATTCCATCAGGATCAGACACAGTTGCTCCGGTGTCAAAGAATGGAAGATCTTCCTCTGACCATTCCGGCGCTCAAGGCTGAAGAAATAATGTGATGGGGC